>NC_132984.1:5073333-5397916 GCF_047496725.1 Anoplolepis gracilipes | reverse complement strand
AGCCATTTCTTTACGGTTATAGAGTAAATAAAATTATTAATAATGCTAAAATAACTGATACATTTTTTTAGGCTAAATGCTCGATCTAATTATGATACTTAATAATCGATAATCAGATTTTCCAATGGAATCTTAATATGTATAATAAATTTTAGTTCATAAATAAAAACATAATTATATTAACACAAAAGGAAAGTTCTATAGCTAAAGATAATCATTAAGCGTTGCAAGGCTGATTATTTTAATGAAAAAAAGATATCTTACACATATCGAAACATTAATGTTTTGAAAAATGAGATATTTTAAAAAATTTTCAAAACAAAAAAAGTAATATTACAATTGAAATGAACATAAAATTAAGAAGCACATGCAAAACTAATATTGTTTAACTGATTCAATTGAATAATTAATAGCAACGAAATAGTTCAACCATTATGTTTTCATTGCATCTTTATAATTTTTACATTCACTAACAACATTTATTGTTATACAAGTATAAAAGCAATTAAAATGCAGCAAATGTTACTTAAATTTTCGATGTAAGATAAAAAAACTTTGAAACTCTTTGAACTTTGAAACTCTATTAAAATATATATTTTCTTTATTCTAATAAAATATATTCGTGACGATACGTGTTACGATACCTCTCGATACATGTAACATTCTTAAGGAGTTTTCTAACGTCCTAAGCAATATTTGCATCTCAAAACTGTATAGCTGATTGGCTATAGGAACATTAATAAATGAGCGTCGTGTAAAATCCTTACACATATCATACATAAATCAATCAATCATAATAATCATAAATAAAGTGCGCTTTGTATATTTCATGCAATGCTCTTCATATTGTATGTAACATAGGTAATATGAAACATCTACGAAAAATTATTAAGAACAAATATTTAACCTTCACTTTACATCAATTATTACTTTATTCGCTTGCCATACCTTATGTTCTATATAATTTATCCTTGCTACTTTGTACGTCATTTTATTTGCAATGTTGGAAAATGAAGATGAAAGAGATTGTAAATATATGAGACAATAATGAAAACATTTTGTGTTTGAAAAATTAGTTGACGATTACTTATCGTTTATTAGCAATTTCAATAATAGGAAATTTAATCAATAATATCATCATAATACAATTAATTTATATGATGCAAAACATCAGCTCTGTACTTATGCTTATCGATCGTTAAACTTAAAATTTATACTATATATATATATACATACATACATATCTATATATATATGCGGATACATTGGGACTATATTATATATGATATTATAAAGTTTATTATTAATATTGTATGAGGTTTGTAGTCTTATTTTTGTTTTTCTCGAAAACTATCACTCGTATAATAAAAATGGATAGGGTATAAAACGTGTATTTTGAAGAGACTTACAACTTTTATTTGAAACATTTTTTTAAATTTCCAGTATTTGATAAAATAATTGGAAAAAACGTCAATTTTCAACAATTTTTGTATGTAACTTTTTAGTAAACAACGAGCGACGGCTAAAACCTTTTAAGCGTTACTGAGGGTAATGATCTTGACAACATATGTCAAGGTCATTGACTTCTGAAAGGGGTGATCTTGAATGTTACGTGAATATTTACCATATACTTTCATTGAAATCATTAAAACATTAAATTTTATGTGAAATAAAATGAGCATTTTTTATACATATATTGTACATATATATGTATATACATATATATGTATATACATATATATGTACAATATATATATATATATATATATATATACATAATATATATTACTTTATAATATATGTTAAAGTGAAAAAAGATCACGCACAGTTGCAATTAATAATATGTAATAAAATATTAATGAATGTATATGTTTCGTACTTTTGAGATCCACAGTTATGGATCTAGCACGGACACGAACCATAATTTGTGGATCTAGCACGGACGCGAACCGCTGGAAAGTCGATCCAGCTACGTAGTTCCACCGGCTCTAAAAGCGATCCAGTTAGCGCCACTGTATCGCGGTGAAAATGGGTTCCCTCAAAAACGACTTCATGGCGCCTCTATAAGTTGGAAAGTGAAAGATAATTAATGAGGTTTAGAGTAAATGAGACAGAAGACACTGTCATGATTGGTCACCAAGTCCGCGCATGCGCAGTTCTTTTGTCCCACGCTAAACGTCAAAAGTGACAGAAAGTCGCGTTACTGTATGCATTGAGCTCTAGTTTTCCAGACTGTCTGCCTTCATATAAACAGTTGATTCGTGACTAACGCATCTCGTTTCTTGTGTGTTCCGTTCTCCGGGAAATTCGCTGTCAATCGTAAGGCGTTCGATGAAATTCAGCAAAATGAATATCACCTCAGCAGGTAGATTGTCAAATAATCTTCTATTACTTCAAGTGCATCGGTTTTCTATTAATCGCGCGAGGATTTTATTACGTTTCCGCCAATTGAAGTACGATGATTTGCATATCACGGGTGACTTAACCTTGAAAGCACTTTGATAACTTTGCAACATCTCCATTTTTAAAAGTGTCAGAGAAAAATGAAGAGACGAATTTCACATTGGATTTTATTAAATAATAAATAAATTTATTGGTTTTTTATTTATTATTTTTATTTGTCATTGTGTATAATTTTTCTTATAATTTTGTTACATCGATGTAACGATTATAATTTTAACGTAAATGCAAGTGTAATAAATAAATTTATTGCTTTATTATTTATTTATTACTTTATTATTTATAATTTTTTGTTATTTTTGTTATTTATTATATATAATTTTTCTTATAATTTTGCTACAGCGACATAACGATTATAATTTTAACATAAATGTAATAATAATAATAATAATAAATAAGCTTATTGTTTTATTACTTATTTATTATTTTATTATATATCATTTTTTTGTCATTTTTGACATTATTATATATAATTTTCTTATAACTTGTCGCAGTGATGTAACGATAATTTTAACGTATATGCAATTATAATAATAAATTAGTTTATTGCTTTATTATTTATTTATTACTTTATTATTTTTTTATTATTTATTACTTTATTATTGCTTTATCATTTTTATGTCATTATATATAATTTTGTAACAGTGATATAACGATTACAATTTTAACAATTGCAATTCTAATTTTTGCAGCTGGCATAATTTCCTTATTGGAGGAGCCAATGCCCGAGTTGAAAGTGTTTGCTTTGAAGAAACTGGACATGATAGTCGATGAATTCTGGCCCGAGATTTCTGAGGCTATCGAGAAGATGTATGTAAAGGAAACAAGCAAATTTACTTTTTGCTACTTATAATACACAATATATATTTATTGATTCTATTATTGCTTGTTAATTTCATTTTCTGAACACAATATTGCTTTTCCAGTGAAATTCTGCACGAAGATAAATTATTTCAACAACATGAATTGGCAGCTCTGGTTGCTAGCAAGGTATATTATCATTTGGGTAGTTTTGAAGATTCGCTGACTTATGCTCTTGGAGCTGGAGAGCTGTTTGATGTCAATGCTCGAAACGAATATGTTGATACTACTATTGGTATGCCAGAAATATTATTATTATCGATGCATTAAAAAAAATCTCTAAAATAGTTGCCTTTAAATATTTAATCTTTCAGCCAAGTGTATTGATTATTACACCCAGCAACGTGTCTTGGAGGCGGAAGGAAAGCTTCCACCAGGAAGCAAGGGTATTGATCCTAGACTGGAGGGAATAGTAAATCGAATGTTTCAACGCTGTCTTGATGACAATCAATATCGTCAGGCCTTGGGCCTTGCCCTGGAGACACGTAGGATGGACATATTTGAAGCAGCTATCATGCAGTCTGTAAGTATTAATTTTTACCACTGGATGCTTTATAATTGTCATATAATTCAACATTGATTATTGATTTATATTGATCTCATATAAATAAATTCTTTCAAATAACCTTAATTTTTAATTAAATGAAAATTTACTAGAAATTACTAGAAAATTATAAAATTATTAATAAGTAAAAGTGCCAGCAATTGCGATTAAACTTTAAATAAGAATAAATTTATTTAATTTTAATAAAAAAATAGAATAAAGGTTATTTTAATTAATTTAATTTAATTTTTTTTATGATGAAATATATATGAATTTTATAAATCAATGAATTTTATAATTTATTACATTAAAAGGAAATTAGGATTAGATACCCTATTATTTAAATGAGAAAAAAACAATTTAAATAATAAATGTTAATCATTAAAAATAAAAAATTTGGCGGTATTTTATATTTTTAGAGGAACTGGAGATAAAGAATAAATTATAAAATAAAAAAGAGATAAAAATTATAAATTTATTAATACAAGAATACAAGATTCTTTTTCTTTTTAGGACGACGTCAGCGGGATGTTATCTTACGCTTTCCAAGTAGCCATGAGCCTGATTCAGAACCGCGGTTTTCGCAATACTGTTCTCCGTTGTTTGGTCAGTCTCTATCGGAATCTCGGCACCCCCGACTACGTCAATATGTGCCAGTGCCTCATCTTTCTGGATGATCCATTGGCCGTAGCCGAACTTCTGGATCGACTGAGCAAAGGTTCGCAGGACTGCGTGCTGATGGCTTATCAGATCGCCTTTGATCTGTACGAATCTGCGACCCAACAGTTTCTCGGTCGTGTTCTGCAAGCTTTGCGAGCTACCGCGCCCATTCCGGGCGCGCTGTTGGTTAAACCTGTGGTTAAACCAGCTGTCTCCACCACTGCCGCTAAGACCACCGAAGACAGTACGGAAACAACGAATATGGAGACTGATGAACAAGCTGCAGCTTCCAATGGGGAAGAGAAGACCCAGCGCAGCGTCGAGAGTTTGGTGAATATTATTTATTTTAATAAAATTATTATTAAGTAAAAAAATTATGTTATAGATTTTAGATAAATTATAGAATTTTTTTAAATTATAGTGAAATAATTATAGATTATTTTCTTTAATATATTAATTAATATTTTTTATTTATAATTATATATAATTTTTATTTTATTTTATAATTACATATAATTTTTATTTTATTTTTATTTTAAAATTATAGCATATGTACTGATATATAATATAATATTTATTATTAATAATGATTTATATCTTGGTATTTTTTTTCTAGAATGCAGAGGAGAGGGAGCAACAGGAGCGCGTGGACGCTTTATCTAGCATTTTAGGCGGCGAGGTGTCCATCGACCTGCATCTGCAATTCCTGATTCGCAGCAATCATACTGATATGCTAATTCTGAAGAATACCAAGGATGCGATACGAGTTTCGATTTGTCATACTGCTACCGTAATTGCAAACGCTTTTATGCATTCTGGGACGACTAGCGATCAATTTTTGAGGTACGTATTTATTTTGAAGATTTAAGTCGTAAACTTAGAAACTATTTTTGCTTTATTTTAATTTTTTGTGTTACTAGAATTTTTAAAATTTTAAAATAGAAAAAAAATATTAAGATATGTTGAAGTTAAAATATTAAAGTTCTTAATAATTTTCTGAAAATTTTATTTATCAAGATTTGTCAATTTTGAACAAGTAAAATGTAAGAAAAATAGACTTTTGAAGAAGTTTCAATTTTCGAAAATCTTCATACTTTCAGGGATAACTTAGAGTGGCTAGCGCGAGCCACTAATTGGGCGAAACTGACTGCAACAGCTTCTCTGGGAGTCATTCACCGAGGACACGAGCAAGAAGCTTTAGCTCTTATGCAATCTTACTTACCGAGAGATTCCGGTGCTGCCGGAGCTGGATACTCCGAAGGCGGCGGTTTATATGCTTTGGGACTTATACACGCTAATCACGGGGCCGCAATCACGGACTATCTTTTGGGTCAATTAAAAGATGCTCAAAATGAAGTACGTTAGAAGTAGTATTGGTACAAAAATATTTCTCTCTAATCTTGCATGCTTAATAATTTTATTTTGAAATAATTTTTTCATTACATGTTAAATTTAAATATTTTTATGATTATTTATTAAATTAATTTAAAAAATAAAATCTTTATAAAATTGAATACATACAATTATTCGATATGACTTAAATTTGTAAAATTTATTCGCTAGATGGTCCGCCACGGTGGTTGCCTCGGCCTTGGCTTAGCCGCGATGGGCTCGCATAGACAGGACGTTTATGAACAACTGAAATTCAATTTATATCAAGATGATGCTGTAACTGGCGAAGCAGCCGGAATTGCTATGGGCATGGTCATGTTAGGATCCAAATCTACGCAAGCTATTGAAGACATGGTCGCGGTAAGTTTAATACATATTTAACATCTATCATTTTATTTAATCTATTTTTTATAAAAAAATTTTGACGTTTAAAGATTGAAAATAGAGAGTTGCTGGTTTTATTTTATAAAGAAAGATTTTAAAATCCAGAAACCGTTTTTATTGTTTTAATAGTAGTTAATTAAGTAATCTAAAAAAATACAAAAGAAGTCAATCATATAAAATGAAGAGTATACAGGTTCGGAAAATATTTAAAAAAAAAACTATAATATATACAATAGAAATATGTACATACAAAAAAAAGTGTAGGAATATGTATGTAGCGTAACATTGTCATTTATGACTTGTGCGCAGTTTCTAGATTATATAGGAGTATATTCTACGTACAACTGAAATGATAGAAGCGATAATGCATTATTAATTATCGTCTCAGTCAATTTACACAGAAAAAAAATTTGAAAGTCTATAGACCCCCAATATTTCTAAATATATTATGAAGAAAATAGAGATAGGAGGAAGGAAAAAGTATATGATATCACGTCTCGTAAAGCGACAAATATACGTATCAAATAATGAGGAGATTACATCGTACTTATTCTGAACGAGCATTAAGACCTGTGGTCCTAAAGACAATCCGACTATCGTGGTCTTGTCAGGATCCAGGTCCGCCCTATTTTCGAGAAAATCTATCAAGAAGGCCATGTGTTGCGACACGAATGGCACGCTATCGCGGCTTTCCAATACAAGAGAGATCCGGCCCGCCAGTCGACTAGGATGACATTATAATCGCTGAGATAAGCTAAGGATATTAATAAACATTAATGAATGAGTAGAAAGTTAATCGCCGAGGTTCAAGGTCTTAAAATAATCCACGGAAATGTGAAAATTTAAATTAAATTGGAGAATTTAAAAGCAGAAAAAGTTATATAAGAATTATATATTGCAAGATCTAAAATGTGTTTAGAAAAAAAAATTTAATTTAAAAAGTTTTTAAATTAATTTTTTTAATTTTCTAGATCCTTAATATATAATTCTTTACGAATTTTTAAATTAAATTTTTTAAAGGTTCGAAAACTTGAAAAAAAAGTATAAAAATTATATAATCGATTCAAGATTCAAAAAGCCACAAATCCAAGACTCGATTATTACTGCTAACAAATATTCTATCGTCTCAGATTTGTAAACAAAAATCTCGCAATCTCTTCACCATCTGTGAGTGATAAATCGAATAGGATTATCAGAATTCCAAGAACTGTTCTTTACACTGTCAAAATAAATTGCCGATAAATAACTGCTGCCCATCTCTCGGTTTATTTTTAAAGAAAATATTTAATTTAATTATCTTTTTAAAATAATCACATACACAATATTCCTGTTGCTCGGATATATACAGGGTGTCTACTTCATAGAAAACCGGAAATTTTCTTTTGTATCTGGAAAAATCAGGGAAGTCTCATGGAACTTTATTGGAATTCAGGGAATTTTTTCGAAAATTCATTTTTTGATAATTTTGTTTTTCATCTTGTAAATAGTCAGCTATGTGTGTGAAACTAGCGTCTCACTTCGGAAACTTATTAATTGTTGAAAGTTTTGGCTTTACTTTTCTAAAGGTTTTGATAAAATTAAATTCTCACTATTAAACAAAACAAAAAAAAATGCTGGAGACAAACTGAGATATCAAGTTTATTGCGTCTTGCTTTGTTTATTGACGATTTTTTTTATTTCTTATCAGATCTTAAGCGCTTGAAAATTCTACGACAGTTTTACAAAAAGTTCTATGTGTAAAAATTATTAGAATATTATATTAAATATATAATAATTATATAAATTAGATCGCCCGAGACATTGGACGTAAATGAGATTCATGTTATACTGGCGTTTCGATATTTAATTTGTTTAATAAATATTCTAAGAATTTTTACGCGTATCTAGAACTTTGTTCAAAAAGTATAAGTGATTGCAGAACGACACAAAAAACATAATACAAAATCTCATTTAATTATCTTATAGGTAGTATATTTATCATTTCGGCCAATCTAATTTGTTTAATAAATATAGTAATAATTTTTATATAGAACTTTTTCTATGTAAAATTAAAAGTGATTATAGATTGACATGAAATCTCATTAAAATTGATAGAATTATCGAAATACGATCAATCGACATTTATACGTTTTGGGCGATTTATTTTGTAATATTTGTTTGATAAATATTAGTGTTTAATTTGATAATTTAATTTGTTTAATTAATATTCTAATAGTTTTTACGCATATATATAGAACTTTTTGTATAACTATTGTGAAACTCCTAAGCGCTTAAAGTCTGGCAAGAAATGCTTAAAAAATCGTCGGCAGATATAGTGGGACAACGTGAACTTGACGTCTCAGTTTGTCCCGTAAATCTATATAAATATTATATAAATATATATATATATTTTTTTTGTTTATATATTTACTATTTTAACATAACATTGAATATGAAATACATACTCTTCGTAACTTTTAATGATAAAGAAATGAAAATTTTATATAAATGAAAAATTACCTTATGAAAGTTATTCAATTTTTTTTAGTACATTTTTTCATCTAACATTGAAACTTAAGAAGTTTCGTGTTTTTCCTTCGTATGAATGAAAAAATATTAGAAAATGCTTGTAATAAAAATTTATTTTAGAGAAAGTTGTGTTAAAAAGTTTTGAAAATATTCTTTTTACTTGCTGGAATTTTGAACAAAAATATCTGGAAAATCAGGGAATTTTTTTACAAGATTTGAGTCGACACCCTGAATATAATTTCTGCCGAGTGTATAAATAGAAGGTATAGTATTGGATTGATAGATCTCATAGAATCTACCCGTATAAATTCAGACTTGCTCCTGTCGACTCGATCTGTGACATCATCGTCGACTCGAGAAATCTTGTGATTCGCCGCGAGGGATGTCAATAGATAAGGATACGCTGCACGAGAAAAAAAGTCGCATCGATCACAAGAATGTCTCTTCGAGATGGAATTAAATACGTTATAGTGACATATGTACGTGGAATTTGGAGGAATTAATTTTTTTATTGAAATTACGAGACTGTGCGAAAAAATTCAAATATATATACATATGTATTTTTTTTTCACGAAAGTGCGTAATCGAAAAATAATATTCTTTTTTCATGAATATGCAATTGCAAGCCAAAAAATAATTTGTTTATGAATATGCAGCGCGAAATCAGAAAATGACTGTTTTTTACGTATATAACGCGATTATCGACAACGACACTATTTTAGCAATAGAATAATTGAAAATTCTGCTTTTAATTATTTGAGTTTTTTTTTAGCCCATTGATAGACATTTATTTGGCGATCTGATCGATAAGTTTATGATATCGATAGACATAATCATTCTTGTGTGATCAAAAAAGGGTATAAAAAGAAAGATTAAGGAAAATGATATGATTATAATTGAACATTTTTTTTAGAAGAATTCAGATAATTCTGATAATATATATAATAGCATGAAAAACGAAGTTAATGACAAAAAAAGATTTCAAACATTTTCATGATTGCTGCCGGAGATAATGATGATGAAATAATGATAATCTAGTGGTATAAATAAAAAAAAATATTAGATGAATCATTCCAATAATATGAAGAGACTTGAGAGTGTTTATGAAAAAAAATTTATTTTTTATCGCAGAAATATTTACAAGAGTTATACAGCTACAAAAAAAAAACGATAAACCCAATTATCATCCAAGTGCGAACGGTGATGATCTGCGGGTCTGTAGAGTGTACTTTCCTTGCGCGCTGAAAATAATAATAAACGATAATGTGAAATTAACGTCTCGGTCAATTTACGTGGAGGAAAATACCGCGGCATTCGATATTTCTGAGTACAACGATTGAAAAAGAAAATAAGAGGGAAAAAACCGTGTAATGGAAATTCAATAAGGAACAAATGTATATATTGAAGGAAAAAAGAAGATAAGAAGGAGAAAACACGATTTCTTCTTTATAAAATAAAAATAGGAAGAAATTTGAATAGAGCTTACATATTTGAATAGTAGCTTTTTTATTTTACGAGTTTTTTGATTATCGTAATTTCAAGACGCGTCTATTCCCTGGAAAACCTGGAATTCTTAGGAAATTTTTTTATAACTGGAGAAATCAGGGAATTGCCATAAAATTTTATTGAGACTCGCGGAATTAAAAGAAAATTCTCTTTGATAATAATACGGTCAATGAGCTGAAAAGATAAATTTATCTTCAAGAGTCAATCGTTTAATCTCTTTGATAATGTTGTTCTTATATTGTAAGCCAAGTTGAATTGTGTGTGTTTAAAATACATATTTATCTCTGTTTCACCATCAAAATATTAAATTTGTAGTATATTTTCTTTATTTCCATTTTTAGTGATAAAGTGCAAGTTAAAAATTTTCATCTTATTCAATTTTGTTTCAGTACACTTGTAAATCTATCACTTGAAATTTAAGTGACTATAAATTTAAGTGTTTACCTGTATATGAGTGAAAAGCAAACTCGTACAATAAATAATTATTTTAGGAATTTAATTGTCCCAAAAATTTTTTTAAATTTTGTTTATCTGCAATTTTAAACAAAAATACCTAGAAATGTTTTTACAAGATTTGAATGGATAAACATGGAAAACCTAGAATTCTCAGGACATTGTTTTGTGCTTAGAGAAATCAGGGAATTGCCATAAAATTTTATTGAGACTCGCGGAATTAAAAGAAAATTCTTTTTGATAATAATACGGTCAATGAGCTGAAAAGATAAATTTATCTTCAAGAGTCAATCGTTTAATCTCTTTGATAATGTTGTTCTTATATTGTAAGCCAAGTTGAATTGTGTGTGTTTAAAATACATATTTATCTCTGTTTCACTATCAAAATATTAAATTTGTAGTATATTTTCTTTATTTCCATTTTTAGTGATAAAGTGCAAGTTAAAAATTTTCATCTTATTCAATTTTGTTTCAGTACACTTGTAAATCTATCACTTGAAATTTAAGTGACTATAAATTTAAGTGTTTACCTGTATATGAGTGAAAAGCAAACTCGTACAATAAATAATTATTTTAGGAATTTAATTGTCCCAAAAATTTTTTTAAATTTTGTTTATCTGCAATTTTAAACAAAAATACCTAGAAATGTTTTTACAAGATTTGAATGGATAAACATGGAAAACCTAGAATTCTCAGGACATTGTTTTGTGCTTAGAGAAATCAGGGAATTGCCATAAAATTTTATTGAGACTCGCGGAATTAAAAGAAAATTCTCTTTGATAATAATACGGTCAATGAGCTGAAAAGATAAATTTATCTTCAAGAGTCAATCGTTTAATCTCTTTGATAATGTTGTTCTTATATTGTAAGCCAAGTTGAATTGTGTGTGTTTAAAATACATATTTATCTCTGTTTCACCATCAAAATATTAAATTTGTAGTATATTTTCTTTATTTCCATTTTTAGTGATAAAGTGCAAGTTAAAAATTTTCATCTTATTCAATTTTGTTTCAGTACACTTGTAAATCTATCACTTGAAATTTAAGTGACTATAAATTTAAGTGTTTACCTGTATATGAGTGAAAAGCAAACTCGTACAATAAATAATTATTTTAGGAATTTAATTGTCCCAAAAATTTTTTTAAATTTTGTTTATCTGCAATTTTAAACAAAAATACCTAGAAATGTTTTTACAAGATTTGAATGGATAAACATGGAAAACCTAGAATTCTCAGGACATTGTTTTGTGCTTAGAGAAATCAGGGAATTGCCATAAAATTTTATTGAGACTCGCGGAATTAAAAGAAAATTCTCTTTGATAATAATACGGTCAATGAGCTGAAAAGATAAATTTATCTTCAAGAGTCAATCGTTTAATCTCTTTGATAATGTTGTTCTTATATTGTAAGCCAAGTTGAATTGTGTGTGTTTAAAATACATATTTATCTCTGTTTCACCATCAAAATATTAAATTTGTAGTATATTTTCTTTATTTCCATTTTTAGTGATAAAGTGCAAGTTAAAAATTTTCATTTTTCAATTCAATTTTGTTTCAGTACACTTGTAAATCTATCACTTGAAATTTAAGTGACTATAAATTTAAGTGTTTACCTGTATATGAGTGAAAAGCAAACTCGTACAATATATAATTATTTTAGGAATTTAATTGTCCCAAAAATTTTTTTTAAATTTTGTTTATCTGCAATTTTAGACAAAAGTACTTGGAAATATTTTTACAAGATTTGAATGGATAATTGGAATTGTACTTACTTTCGATCGAACGATGGCCCGCCCATAAACACGTCGCCGGCGCGGAAACCTGTTGGGTTCGTGACGGATTCGGCGTAGTACTCGAAAGACCTCGAGTGCGCGCACGCGGGTACTGCAAATCAATTTAGCGCGTTAACTAATGAGCCAACAAGAGCGATATTGACTTCGACTATCCGAGTCGTATTTACCGATCCTACTGCATCCTGGCTGCAGGTTACCGCCATTCGGATAAAAGTCGGCATCGCCTATCGGTTCCGAAATACCGAGAGAACTCGTGTGTATCACCTGTACTGAATCTGCATCCGTTTTATCCACCCTTTCGCCTGGTCTTTTAGATTCAAACTCGAATCTCGCGGGATCCAGAGCTGCAGAACCCAAGGGGATTTTATCTCTTTTCGAATCAATTTAGAAATTTTTTTTTCTAATATTTTAAGACAGATAGAAAGAGAGGATCTCAAGTTTCTCTTTTTCAAAATTTGAATTTTGAAGAAAAATTTTCCGAGAAAATCGACGTATCTTCGACATATTTTTTCATCAAAGGAATATGGGAAAACTCTTCATGGTTGATTTTTATTATTTACCCATCACTTCAGCAATGTTGCCATTGGCGTTACGAGCGGCAAGGCCGACAACGTGTGCGCCCAAGGAATGCCCTATCAGTCCGATTCTGGAAGTATTCAGACCTGCATCCTTCTCTAAGAAATTTATCAACTTAGTCACAAGTCCCGCCACGAGCGGCACGCCTTTCACGACTTTCCAGTACCAAAGACTTCCGGCAGCTTTTCGCCAATCAACCAGGATGACGTTGTAATCGCCTACGCTGAGAAAAGCTGGAATATTAAACAGAGGATGGCAATAAAGTAGGAATTAATCGCCGAGATTCGGGAAAGAATTTCTAGAATTTAGAAATTTAAATTAAATTTGGGGATATTAGGGAAGAATTCAAAGATTCTGGAAATTGAGGATAAAAAACGAGAAGGAAGAGAGTAAGAAGTATATATTAAAGATTCAGAGAGTTAAGAGAAATTAAATTTAAGGAGTTTAGGAATTCAGGAATATTTAAAGATAAAGTAAAGGGGGAGAGAGATAGGGATTATATTAAAGAATCAGAGAGGCAAAGATTCAAGCACTCGAGCAATTAAGATTAATTGCGACCCTACCATCTCGAATTAAGGCGGCAGCGGATCCAGGATCTATATCTGTTTGCCATCCATGAGCGAAGACGCAAGTGGGACGTTCAGGATTCCAAAAACTATTCTCCACGCTATTCTTGTCGTTGATAATTAACTGTTGTCCCTCTTGCGAATTGTTTCTAAAGAGAAGTATTTGACATAACACAGAGTGTCCTAAAACTTTCGAATTTCTCCTTGAGGGCGGGTGTTCTGGTCAATTTGGAGACGATTTTTATTTTCAGTGGAAATATTGAAGCATCAATAATTTTCAAGTTATAACCGATTGAAAATGGCTTTTTATAAATTAAATTTTGTGTAATTAAAAGATTAACACTACATTTCTCAATTAATTTTACATGAAGTTTGATAAAATATTAATTTAAGACAGTTGTAGGGCCAGATTAGGTTAATAACGAGGTACATGATGAAGTAAAAATTGAAGTTTATGAAAAATATTAACTTCCCTTGACATTTTGCTGAGGAAAAATCGTCTCCAAATTGGCAGAATTTGTCCTTAAAAGGAAAGTCGGGAGTTTTACGACACTCTGTATATGAAGATAATAATTTTTGTTGCACGTACATGTTTCGAACGTATTATATTTATGAATTTATATTTACCGGGTGTACAACAAGAAATAAGTTTCAAGAACGTCTTCCTGGATCTTGAAGAGTTCCAATGACGTAGGTACAGGTTTGCTGACATCGATCATGTATGACGTTCCATGATCGTCAGCGAAAAACACGTAATTTTCACGCGTCGTGAGGGTCGCTAATAATAGAAAATGAGTGGGATACACTGCAAGCAAAAGTCGCAAAAGTTGATTAGTTCAAATAGTTTTTTCCAAGATAGAATTTAATACAGATTCATATAAAGTTGCATGTATGCATTTTTTTTTATAAATACAACTGTAAATTTAAGGTTAATTATTATTTTATTTTATTGTATTATTTTATATTATTTTATTTTATTATTTTATTATTTATTTAATTATTATATTATTTTTTTAAATTATAATTTTGTCAATGTATAAGATTTTTTTCCACTTATACGAGTTGAAAAATGATATTTTTTTTCTCCCCTTCTCTACTGATATACAATTGCGGAATCACAAGAAACATTGTTTATTTCACGCACGTAACGCGATCGCCGGAGAAACCATATCCTCTGATAATTTTGCACGACTTTTCTTGAAGATATCAAGTTCGGACTTCCTCGACGTTTCTTTTATAGTATGTCAAGGGAGGGGGGGTAGACGTCAGCGTGATTGATAACATAGTGCGATCGATAAACCGCTAATGATATGAATTAATAGGCGTAATTAATCAGTCCAGTTCGGGAGGGATTAATTGTGAATAATTGATCGTAACATTTTATCGTGATAGAACTTATTTTATCAAATTATTATTCAATTTACTGAATATTAGTTATGTCGATAATCCATCCCTAATATTACGTAATAGTCTAATAAAAAATTCTCTGCTTTTATCTAATCAGATTATAAAAGTTAAAAATTTTGGCTTTCCAGGTTTTTTATTATAGTATATATATATATATATATATATATATATATATATATATATATATATATATATATAAATATCAGTCTAGTTCAAAAGGGATTAATCGTGAATAATTGATCGTGACATTTTGACACGTTAGGACTCATTTTATCAAATCATTATTTATTTTATTAAATGTTAATTTATGTCGATAATGCAAATAAATCCTTAGCATTACGTAATAATATAATAAAAAATAAATCTCTGCGTTTATCTAATATAGGTATCTATTATAAATATTATAAATAATTTTTCAAGTGTTTTAAAATCCTGACTTAAGGTTTTTTATTATAATGTATATATTAATTTCGATAGGTATACTAAAAATATTTTTCTCTATAATTTCGTTATAGTTTATTATAATTAAAATTTTTTATATAATGAAACAAAGAGAGAGAGAGAGAGAGGGGGGGGGGGAGAGAAAAAAAAAGGTATTTTTAGAAATTATGTCTTTTTAGCTACAATTATGTCTGAAAAAAAAAAGAAAAAAAAAAAACAAAGTTACCCTTTTTCGCACGCTATTCGCGCATTAATTCGCGAATTTTTTTCTGGTCGGATATCCGGGGAAACAACGACGTCGTGTTTTTTAGTGTCCGATGTTTCCTCGAGGAAAGCAATTTCACAGGCAGGTTGGAACAAACTTTCATCGTTGTCGGCCACCGTTGCAAGCAAGCAAGCAGCAACAGCAGCAGGTCGATGCTAAACGAATCATAACTTGCCACTAGTCGGTCGGCTTAATCCAATTACCCATTACAGGTTCTCCATAATGTGTGCCGGCGGCTGCGATTAAGTAACGCACAGGCACATCTCGATCTCCTTCTGCAAAAAGCGGCCGGCGTGCATTAAATTGTAAATCCGCGCGAGAGAGATAGTAAAGAGGGGACCGCTCGACGTGCATAATTCGACGAAAGCGAATTTTCTGAAAATTACGGAGAAAGACTGATTTAGCCGGGGATGAAAAAGAATTTTTTCTCTCGCGAAAAAAAAAAATACATTAATTTATATTTATATTTACACTGTAAAAAGTTGCCTAAGAATTTACACGTATTTTTTGTTTGAAATAAATAATAATTTGATAAAATGAGTCAACGTGTCAAAATGTCACGATCAATTATTCACGATTAATCCCTTTCGAACTAGACTGATATTTATTTATATATATATATATATATATATATATACTATAATAAAAAACCTGGAAAGCCAAAATTTTTAACTTTTATAATCTGATTAGATAAAAGCAGAGAATTTTTTATTAGACTATTACGTAATATTAGGGATGGATTATCGACATAACTAATATTTTTAGATCTGGGTGTCTGAAAGTAATTTTAGACAGTATGTCTTAAGCATGAGAGTCATTTTCTGAATGTCAGAAAAATGTCTGAAAGTTCAGACGCTCTTCTGAAAATTTGAACAGTGTAGCTGTGTAATAAAATTTCAGATATTTTGTCTGCAATTATTTTTCACAGTGAATATACTGTGAGAAATTGCCTAAGAATTTAGACACATTTTTGTCTGAATTTTCAGACCTTTAAATCTGAAAATTCTTTTTTAAGAATTTATACATATTTTTGTTTGAATTTTCAGTTCTGGGTGTCTGAAAGTAATTTTAGACAGTATGTTTTAATCATCAGAGTCATTTTTCTGAATGTCAGAAAAATGTCTGAAAGTTCAGACGCTCTTCTGAAAATTTGAACAGTGTATCTGCAATAAAATTTCAAATACTTTGCAGTTATTTTTTACAACGAGTACACTATAAGAAATTTCATAAAAATTTACACATACTTTTGTATGAATGTTTAGATTTAAGTATCTGAAGTAATTTCAGACAATCTGTCTTATTCACTAGAGTCTATGATTATCATTAATCTATCCTAATGATCAGAGTCATTTTTCTGAATGTTCAGAAAAAATGTTTAAAAATTCAGACAGCGTATCTGTAAGAAAAAACTTCACTTTGTCTGCAATTATTTTTTACAGTATATACTACATATATATCATTTTTCATCCGGACATCTTTACAAAACATACGACATTACAAGATCGCAATTTGAACAAGTAGACAGACGCGGAGCATCCTTTTGCTTAAGAATTATTATAGCGCGTCTCTCTGTTAATTAGAAAATTTAATTGCGTATTTAATATGTAGAACGCTCTGCATAATTTGCAATGTTTATGCATGTTACCGCTCTCATGTTCCAGACTCTGAAACTAAGATGTACTATTATGTCACATCCTTTCCTTCTTGCTTTCGTGTAAAAGGACGGATTCCGTTTCGCACATCGATTTTATATCCTTTTACGAAGCTTTCCGCTTTTACAGTACGCCCAAGAGACGCAGCACGAGAAGATCCTGCGCGGCCTCGCTGTCGGCATTGCCTTCACGATGTACGGCCGCCTCGAGGAGGCCGATCCCCTGGTGACGTCCCTGTGTGCCGACAAGGATCCTATCCTGCGCAGGAGCGGGATGTACACCCTGGCGATGGCCTACTGCGGTACCGGAAATAACCAGGCGATTCGCAAGCTCCTGCACGTTGCCGTGAGTGTTGATTCGTGAGACGTACAAATCTCCTAGATACGATATTCTTATCGATGTTACTTTCATGTTGGTGTTTTTTATTTTTTTTCGATTTCCCTTTTATTATCTCTTTTTATTTTATTTTATTTTTACTATTGTTTATTGGTAATTATTTATTTTATTTCATTCCCTTTCATTCTTTTTATCTTTTTTTTATTATGTTGTAGTTTTATTTTATTGCGATTTTAGTATCCTACGTTTGATTTTTTTTTTTATTATTTTATGCATAAACGCTTTATAATATTCAAACACTTTTTAAAATTTAGAAGTAGGTGTAAAAACGTTTTATTAATTTATCTTTTATACGTATATTATTATTTTTAAAAGATAAATTAGTAAAAAATCAAAATTTCGATCAAGTTCGCTCGAGAGATGATTTTATATCTGTTTCGAAAAAGAAAAAAAGAAAAAAGAACAGATTAATTTTCTCGCTGATTATTATATAATTTTTATTTTGTCACAACAGGTCTCTGATGTTAACGATGACGTTCGACGAGCCGCGGTTACCGGTTTGGGCTTCCTACTATTCCGGTGAGTACCTTTACAAAGTTACCCAATTCCACAAAGTGGATCCAACGAAACCGAAGAATGCAGAATTTCTGCACGTTTGTAGACTCGTAGCTTTGGTTCCTTTCAGAGCCGGTGCTTCTGACTGGAAATCATATTTAAGCGTAACTCCAATCATACTAACTTGTCCAAAGCTCAAAGGTAATCCGCGAGATTGTTTCGAACCTTTTGTTATGTTTTTCGGTTGAAAGGAAAAGAGAGAAAGAAAGGTTAATATTTCTTTAAATAACACCGATATCGAGTATATTATATAGAGAAAGAATCAACCGGGGAATATCGAATTCATAAGCGCGTTTTGCATGCAAGGAATTAGAAATTTTTTGCAACATTGATTGAATATTGAACGGGAGAAGAATTTATTGGATTAGTAATTTATTACAGTGCGCGTTCAACACGCGAAGAATTCAAAATATTTACCCTGCTGTAATAACATCGATTTAATTCATCATACTCTATGCGTACTAATTCATTATCTTAAAATAATATGAAGGCAGAGTTGCCTCTTGTTCTTTTTGTTATGCTTTTTAAAAGGGGAAAGAGAAGAAGAAGACATTAATTCTTCTTGAAATAAAATTGAATAGATACAAAGTGAAAAAGGAATTTTACAAACGATTGAATAATTAATTTAATGGGCGCGAGAAATTAAAACTATTGGCTCTTAATTCTTCTTTTTAATAACATCGATCGAACATTAATCGGAACAAAAGAACCAGTCGATCGAATAGTAATTCATCAGCGCGTTATCATGTTAAAACAAGTAACAATCAAACTCTCGAGCGCGCTATCGAAAAGCGCGCGTGTCAAGTGGGCTGTCGGAAAAGTTTTCGGTGCGAGTGCAATTTGGGCTAATGTATAATTAGTAATCTGGTCTCGCCGGTTTATCGCGATTGATTGCACTTATCATGAAATATTTCGTATGATAAGGCTGGGACGAGAAAATGTCGTCTTATTTTGTTTAGGGAGAGATCATGCGAAGATATTTCTGTTTACACACACAACTTTTGATAACGAGCCTGTTAGTAAATTATTTCGTTATCTAAAACGTGTATTATTAGACGTGCTTTTAATTATAGGCAATTTGATAGCAAATTTTTTTCTATTTATATTTTATATATATATTTTTACAGGAGAAAATTTGGTTATTTTATCTTTTTTCGGAAGCATTCTATTTTTAACTTAATTCATTTTATTTTATTTTTATATTTATTTATTAGAAAAAGACAATTTTATATAATATACATATATGTGTACAATTTTTTAAATACATATTTGACTTTATTTGATATAACTTTATTTTAATTACATTTGAAAAAATAGGTTAGATAATTTAACACTTTTTTGTCCAAAATTAATTGATCTGAAAATTTTGTACGAAAAAAATATTTACTCAATGCAACATCATTTGTGCTTTTCTCGAGTATCATTTGTCAACTATCTTTCAAGAACCTATGCGGGGACATGTGCCACTTGTCAATGGGCGAAAACGGCGCGGATAAACGAACAAGTTTGAACAGTTGTCGGCGGTCGACGACTGATTTGCAATTGTTAACATGAGACAACAAATACGAGGATATCGCGATACGAACGTAAATTTGCCTTTTGCATAGCCATTTCCCAACCACAACCACATTCCACTTGCAACTGTTTAAACTCGTTTATTCTGTGACTCGGAACGAATTTCGCTTCATTACTTTCCGCTCTGCTTTTGTTTTTCTTCCGCAAGAAAATATTTACTTTTCGAAATGTCGAAGTCTCTCTCTCTCTCTCTCTCTCACTCTCTCTGCAAAGTTTTGGCAGAATCGAAAATTCATTTTAAGAGTCTCACAAACTGGATTTAGTTATCTAGTATAAACGAGTTCCGGGAACAATGTTGTCCGTATTTACAAATTTGTAGTCTTCCAGATTTCGCGGGTCAAAGGACAGACATAAAAGAGATGTTTCGCTATTTCCGTCCTGACGTAAAGTCGAGTCAGGAAATGAGCGAGAGAATCCATGGATGAAGGGTCGCGCGAAGTGTGCGGAAATGTAGGACGCCGTGTATATAGATCATGCTTGTTCGGCTCTGTTTGCTTTTTATTCACGTGCAGCTTTCCATATTAATTTTGAATGACGCGATGCGTTTTTCTCTCTCTCTCTCTCTCTCTCTCTTTTTTCCTCCCTGTCTTTCTGTCTTTGTTTTACGCGTATTTTGTTTTTATTTCTCCTCTTTTTTTTTCAAGATTCTCCCCATTACCCTTACTGTCGCTGGTATACCGATGAATAGAGTCGACCTATTGAATAAATTATATGCAATACTGCAAACTGCACTACGCTCCATTTCTCTATTCAAATTGCAATTTCAGAAAGGCCGGGTACTCATAAGTGGACACAACTTGCGAGATTGTAGCTTATTCTCTGGCGAACTTGAAATGTTTATAATCTCACCATGAATATGAAATCCGATGTTGCGAAATATAATTTCGCGTTACTAATATTTTATTATTATAAAAATATTATAGTTTTACGGAAAATTGATGATTTCGGACGGTAAAATGAAATATAATATAATTTTGCAAATTGGATTAGAGTATAATATATTTATAACCATTATTATGTAATTATTGTTTGAATTCTTATTAAATTAAATTTTAATTTAATTTAACTTTTGAAATTGAATTTATATCCTCAAAATTTTTTTTTCTCTCAAATTTTAAAGCTCGTAATAATTAAGAAATATTATTTATAATTTAGCGGTAACGAATTTTAGCTGAGATTAAAATCTGTTTAAAAGTTGTCGAACATCTCATTAATTAATCTAGAAATTATATTTCTAATTAGTGTTAAATTAATTCAGAAATTATAGTTCTCAAGTTTCTTAATTCTGTTTTTACGATTTTTCATGACTTTTACAATATTATTACGTTACATTATTTTTTTCTCAATTTTAAAGTTAATTTAAGCTTCGAAGAATTAATTTTTTCCGGCTTTTATCGAGGATTGAAAAGACTCAACGTCAACTTTTTAGTCGCTCTATTTTTTTAAAATCCATCAGGAATAATCCTCACACTCACCTCATATATCCCGAGGCGCCACGCCATCTCGCATTACAAGACTTGCAGTTTTATAAAACGAGACTCGGGATGAAAATATCCACTGTCCCAGGGGGAGGGGAGTTGCGATATCCCGTTGGCAATAGTCGATGAAAATCGAAGAAGTTTCTCGGGATGCGACAGGTCGTGAAATACAATCGAGTGGCCGAATTGAGAAAGAGTTTTCGTGTGTGTGAAAAATCGTGACTTTCGTGAATAAGTCTATACACTATACGTATTTCTATCATTGCAAAATGTTTCTTGCCGACTGATAGAAACTACTATACAGAAAAAATTTTCAAATTAAAACTTATATATTTCGGTCAACACGATTGTTGTTGTTTTGTATATATGTATATAAGCAACAATATATAAAATTCTTAGAAATATTTGCTTTAATCTTAAATTTTATTTTATTCTAATATTATAATAATTATCTTAAAAATGTAAATATTATTTTCTTAACTTTATTATAATAATTTTTTTAATTACTTAATTTTATTTTTCAGTTTGATTTAATATTTTATTTTTCTATCTTCAACATTTTTTTTTTTTATTCATGAACCTTTTTTTTAATAAGAATATATTTTTCTTGGTAGACTATATTAAATGTCTTCGAACAAGCAATTTATATTCTTCTAACGCTGTATAATTTTACTTCAAGATTCACATATTAATAAAAATATTCCCAAAACAAGATTAATATTTTTTTGTGTGTGGAAGAATAATTTGACTCAATTCTTTTTCAATTTTCTGCAATAGTTCACTCTTTTTATTGGGCTATTCAGTATATATATATATATATATATATATATATATATATATATATATATATATATATATATATATTGTCGAGGAAAACGGAATCTGTCCTCCGCATTTTCTCGCTCACGTGGATATTCCTCGCGCGTATGTCGCACGTGTACGTTTGCTTTTTTCCTGTTGTCCCGCGATAAGTATTCCTGGATGCAGGATATTGTATTTCTACCTTACCGTGAAGGGTGTATCTGCTTCTGAACGAATCCTCGGTCACTTTACTCTCATCTCGCGGATTCTCTCGGGAAAAATCGTCCGGGTATTTTGTAATTTTTAATGCCGGAAGAAACGTACTACGAGATACGTATATTGTAACGTCTGATCGGAGAGTTAAGCTTTGAAATATTAAACGCGAAATCTTATTTTATCCTAGGCAAGAGAAAAGAGAACGAAACAATCTTTTGTTGCAGAAGCGAAATCTTATATTTTTTTTTTTGCCCGACAAGAAGGAAATGAGATTTCTTTTCAAACCAATAGGAGAACATTTTTACGGATATTTGAGAGTTTGTTTCAAATTACAATGTGACAAGTTAATTCGAAGAGCGGGAGCTCTTTCGATTTCAAGCTCGATGACCGACATTTCGATAGATATCTGCCCGCGAATTGGGTCGGCTTAATCTCTTATCTATTCGGCCATGGCTCGATCGACTTGGTGATAATCGATAAGAATGCGGCAGATCCTTAATTGGAATACCAGGTCGCTTCTGCTCCGAATGAATCATGATTTTGCAGTAAGGAAGAAGCACATTCTTTTGCTCGAAATAAATCGTTATTCTTGATCGTACAATCACATAATTTCGCCCGCGATTGTTTCTCAAATCAGAGATAATATTTAATAACACTAATCAATATTTATTTACCGTTTATTTAATAATTAGCTTGAAAATCTTTGATTTACAAACCGACTTAATTGTACAATTAATTTCAAATAAACGTAGATTTAATTTAGGATTTTAATCAACACACGAACTTTTGCCCGTAAGATTTTAGCACAAAGAAAATAAGTACAAGACAAAGGAAGAATCGATAGTTTTCATCTTCCCAGATCAACGAACTGAAAGCTCGACTTTATTTCATGTTGCAACTCTTTGATGAGTTCCATTCTCCCTCCAGGGTCGGATACTTCGATATAAGCGATGGTTTAGTTATTTATAAACATTAACTTAAGCTCTCTGTTTAAGTGGCTCAAGGAAAGTTTATAAAGAAAGATTAATATTTTATTTTCAATACTTTTTTATATTTAATATTTAATAATTATTTCTTATTAAATTGCATTATTAAATTATATTTAAATTTCTTATTAAATTCAATGTCTCTTATTCTACATTTCATATTTTTCTATATTTCGCGAATTTAAAAATACGACCGCTCGTCCCGTCGAGAATGATGGCAAGAAGAGAAAATTCCGTCCCTGTGACTCTGCTTCTTCGCGAGATCCTCATTTTATTCTTTCGCGGTCCATCCTCTCTAATTAATGTCCAGAGAATACGCGGACCGGCGGTTTTCATTATTCAAATTTCGGGTCACATGTTTTTTTTGCCTGTCTCTTTTTTTTCCATGTTTCAATCTCCAGCCCTTTGAACACCCTGTTCCCATTTTCCGCTGCATCCTCGTCTGCAACTCGTCCTGCATGTTTCGTTGACCTTTAAAATGCAGTCACCTTTGATCTCGCAAACTGACTACCGACTGTGATTATCTTCTATTTTTTTTTTTTTTTTTTTTTTTTTTTTTGCCAGTTAAGTTTGATTTATTTTGCGCATTTTTTATTTCATAAAAGAAAAAAAAGCACGAGAGAAAGATAATTAAATTAAATTAGTCTCCTTATTCATTGTATTTATTGTTCGAAATTAAATTAATATTTACGCGAAAACAAAAGAAAAAAAACATTCTCGCATATTCGTCAGAGTTTACATTATTATAATTAGATATATAATGGAAACGGGAGATTAATTTTCAGGAAACGCTATTTTCCGCGTGAATCTTCTTACGCCAACGCGTTTTTATACCACTCAACAATTTAACAAGACTAGATTAAAAGAGCGCGTTTAGGAATTACCTTTAGTTTGAATTTATGACGTGTTTTATGCGTTTCACGCAAAAGATGCTCGAGTGATTCGCACAATTCGCTTCGAGTTTCCGCGATTAATAATCGGGAGAGACTGAATTTGCCCCGTGCATTTCGCAATTACTGGATTACCGTAATCCCTTTTCCCCCTCCCCTTTACACAATCATAATCATCGCCGCTGAATAATGGCCGATTAATCATCGCGTCGACCGGCGTTTTTCTTCGACAGACTAATAAAATATGACGAGACATATCAATCAAATGATTGTTATCGCGACGTCTTGTAAACAAAATAAATGTAAATAATAACGCGATTGCACGCCTATGTAATTTTACAATTACCAGATTAACGATGGAGAGCTTCCGACATTACACAAAATTATTAACTGCTGGTAAATAATTGTCAAGATGCTCTCTCCATCTCTCTCTCTCTCTTTTGCTCGTGTATTTCGTAGCATTTATATTATATGCATTTATTTTAACGCGAAACACATTAATCATAATTGCTAAATTGATAGAGCACGGACGTTGAAATTATATTAATTATCAAGTAATCTGTTAGTCGTGTCGCGTATATATGTATATATATATATACGTTCAATTTAATAATTACAATCGTTAAATTAACAATATCGTGATTATTAATTATAATGGAATTCTCCATTATATAAACCACGGGCGTTTCAGAATTTTTTTCTTTTTTTTTTTTTTTTTACAAACGCGTCGCGTTATCGGTAACATATTAATTAGGTCCGATGAGCAAAGAGTAACGGGGGCATAATTGCAAATTATTAATGCATCTTCGTTTCCTGAATGCATTATTTCACAAGTATGGGGGGATTATATAGCAGTTTACTGCGGGAGCAACCGATGCGGGATGCACGATGCACAACACGCGCCCGTTTTGGACAAAGCGCGCCCGTAATTGAACATGCAATCGTGGCCAATTAACGCGCGATTCCCGGAATTCGCGATGTAATCGTTAACGCGGTTATGGCAATGGCCGATGTCTGCAATTGATCGCTATTTATCCGTCCGAGTGCGTACGCTATTATTGATCGCGACAAGTTGCGTGTTGTCGTTGCCCGCACATTCGTCCCGACCTTACGCACGTCGTCCTCCCCCCCCCTTTTCCTCCCGCCAAATACACATGTCACGTGTTTGTGTTATTATCATATATTTATGACAGTTTAATTGATACTTTTCTTACGTAAAAGTCAGGAAGGGCCAGATTAGCTATGATCGATTAAATATTCTTATTACGTATTTACAGAATTTGATTGGGCAAACGATAATATATGATAATTAATATAAAAAATATAAGGTAATGAATATATAAATATATAATAAATTAATATATTAATAATTAATGTAAGAAATATAACAAACGATATACTATAAAATATTGTGTAACTATTTTTTGGTTGGAATCTAAGTTGAAGTAATTTGCTTTCAAGTTTTTAATCGAAAATTGAGATGTATAATAAAAATTAATAGAGTAGAATTTTGAAATTTAAAGCGAGGTGAAAATAAATATTAGATTTCATATATATTTCTCGTCTAAATAATTTTTCGATAGTGAATCCCAGGCGAAGAAATTTAATTTTACGACGATTGATGTCTTTTATTACTACGGAAAATTATTGGTTGCATTGAGTTCTAAGCTGTCGAGCGTCGTCTCGGTCATCTCTAATAAAGCTGGGAAAGCCTGGAAAATATTTTCCTTCAATTTTCCGGGACTCGCGGAACGATTAAATTCCAGCATTCAAACAAATGGACTAGAAATCAATCGTCAATAAAGATTTTACTATAAACAGTGTTCCATTAAATCTTAATATATATGTAATTATAAAGCGGATTCAAAAATATGATTTTAATGTAAAACTTGGAAAATTACAAAAATTGTACAAAAAAAAAAGATTATTAAAAATATATTAATAAATTATAAGGAAGGATTATAGGAAAATAGGATGATAATAATAATAAATTGTAGTGAAAAATAAAAAAATCTACAGAAATATATTAAATAATATATTTTATCGCGAAAGTGAGAATAAATAAATAATGCGAAAATTTAGGTCAACTTTATGAAATGATGAGATTTTCCTTGCAAGGACCGGGTCGTTTTCTCGTGAGGATTACGAGAGGACGTGAGGTCGAGTGGGCAGGATTCACCGGGAATTAGGGTAATAAGCAGCGACGAGAACCTGAAGGAAAGTGCGCTACCTATGATCCATTAATCTCGATTTTAATCATCGTCCTAATCGCGACTGTATGTAAATTAATTTCGGGGAAAACTAGGGCTTTCCCGGGGAATGCGAAGAGGAGATCTAGGAATACGTGAGTGGATTCTCGAAAGTGGAGTCTCTTTAATTGCTCTTGATCTAAACAATCTAAACATGTAAAATATATAGAAGGAACAAGAAATAAGAAACAAAGAAATGTAAGAAAGTTTAGGAAAAATTTTCATACGGAAAAAATGGAGGAGAAATGAATTATTCAAAAGGGGGATGATTATTCTTAGGAATTAAGTTTGATGATTACTGTAGACATTAGAAGACTTTCAGAGAAGAAAGGGGATGTTATCTAGGAAAATAAAGGAAAGAAATAGGGGTAATCGTTGCGGGAATTAATATCTTCGTGCGACATTTAAATCCTACGAAGGGGAGGAGAGAGGAATGCAATCCCAGATAATCCTTGCTTAGAGTCATCACCGAAGACCCAACGTCCGATTTTAATATTTCCCAATCGGAATTAATTCGCGTGTGCTTCTTCCCTTTGAATTAGTTCACCAGTAATAATCGACTAATTAACGGAATGTTAGTTTCGCGTTTAATTACGAATCGATAATCACTCTCTTGCGTCATTATTAATGTATCTAATTTCTTGCATTTATACATATGTACATTTCACATTAACCAACTCTAATTGATTTACCTTTTTAATTTATTCATAATTTATTTACATAAAATGTTTCGAATTTCCTTCCTTAAAACATGAATTCTGACAATATTTATTATTATTGCAATCGCAAATTTATTTATAATTTTTTACGTCAAGAATTATAGACATATCAGATCGCAAAATTCAACAGAAATTAATGTTTGATCGGAATGGATAATTAATAAATAGCAAAGTAGATGATATAACCAATTTCTTGAATTTAGGCATATTTTATATTAACCGACTCTAATTTACTTACTTTCTTAATTTATTCATAATTTATTCACATAAAACATTTCAAATTTCCCTTCTTCAAACACAAATTCTGACAATTTTTATTATTATTGCAATCGCAAATTTATTTATAATTTTTTACGTCAAGAATTATAGACATATCAGATCGCAAAATTCAACAGAAATTATTGTTTGATCGGAATGGATAATTAATAAATAATAAAGTAGATGATATAACCAATTTCTTGAATTTAGGCATATTTTATATTAACCGACTCTAATTTACTTACTTTCTTAATTTATTCATAATTTATTCACATAAAACATTTCAAATTTCCCTTCTTCAAACACAAATTCTGACAATTTTTATTATTATTGCAATCGCAAATTTGTTTATAATTTTTTACGTCGAGAGTTAATAGAGATATCAGATCGCAAAATTCAACAGAAATTTATGTTGATCGGAATGGATAATTAATAAATAATAAAGTAGATGATATAACCAATTTCTTGAATTTAGGCATATTTTATATTAACCGACTCTAATTTACTTACTTTTTTAATTTATTCATAATTTATTCACATAAAACCTTTCAAATTTCCCTTCTTCAAACACAAATTCTGACAATTTTTATTATTATTGCAATCGCAAATTTGTTTATAATTTTTTACGTCGAGAGTTAATAGAGATATCAAATCGCGAAATTCAACAGAAATTTATATTGATCGGAATGGATAATTAATAAATAATAAAGTAGATGATATAACCAATTTCTTGAATTTAGGCATATTTTATATTAACCGACTCTAATTTACTTACTTTTTTAATTTATTCATAATTTATTCACATAAAACCTTTCAAATTTCCCTTCTTCAAACACAAATTCTGACAATTTTTATTATTATTGCAATCGCAAATTTGTTTATAATTTTTTACGTCGAGAGTTAATAGAGATATCAAATCGCGAAATTCAACAGAAATTTATATTGATCAGAATGGATAATTAATAAATAATAAAGTAGATGATATAACCAAGTCTGTTGAGAGAGGAGGAGAATCGATGCTAATGTCGCTCGAATAATAATAGTATTTCTTATCCTGTTACGTCGCGAAGTTTATTCATGTCGATGCAAGTGCAGCGGTAATGACCTTTTTATGGAATGCACGCGAGCGTTTTATCAGCCGCGGGGTGGCTGATAAAAATTGCCCCGAGAAAATCGCGTGACATCTTGCGAAAAATTAATGGCTTTCGGCAAACATTACGTGAAAATATATGCATAAATAAAATATACATATAAATGCGCGTCCCATAATTGTATGATGTTTTCGAAAATCAGGCCAGCAAATGTAATCGAGAGAATATCATCGAGAGAAGACGCGCATTCAGGGCGCAGTAATGAACGTCGCGTTCCTCATTAACGTTTTATCAATAATATTTTAAAATTTTATTAAAATTGTGACGTCCACATCGCGAAATAAATTAACATAGAAATAATTAAGGATTTAATTAAACGCAATATTTTCCACGCAAGACTTTCTATTATTTTTAGTCTTAAATAAATTACTAATTTGTTATTGTTTTTATCTGTAAATTATATTACAGCGGTTAATTTAATTTTAATGTAAATCGCTATAAAATTCACCTTTAAAATATATGTACGTTCAAGTTTTTTTGTTTTTTTGTTTTTTTTTTTTTTTTTTCGATTCATATTTCCCTTTAAAAGAAGGGAAGAGGGGCCTCGTTCTCGAGAGTTTAACGTTCGCTAAACTTGGTGGATTTTACTGCGTTTTGAGAATGACGAGGGGGGAGGGGGGTTGAAAAATCTGCAAAGTAGGATTTAGTAACTTTCCCCGGGGAGGGACTTCCGGGCGCCGGAGAGTTTGTTATATTTATTTCGCCGTCGCTGCACCTCGTCTACCATAAATAATGCGCTTTAATACGTCGTATTTTAACGCGGATCCGCTCGTTAATTAAAATGAGTTTATCGTACGGGAACGTCGGAAAAACACTTCTTTCCTTCTTCCCTCATCTCTCTTCCCCTCTCCCCCCTTCTAAGTTTGCCGCCTCATTTTCTTGCGATAGATTAACGGAGTCACCGAGACAGTTATGTCACTGTCCGCTGATACTAAGTTATTGCAGTTTCACCCTGCAGCTGCAGCTGCCGAGCATCAGTTTGCGTCTTCCACGTGTAATTACCTGGTGTAATATGTTTGATTTTGTGAAGGGGAAAGGATCTTTGTGCTTTATGAGGCTTTTCGTTAATTATTTAATTTGATATTGACCCAATTTCGAAATTACCTTGAGAGGAAAGCTTCGATTTATCCCTCGAGACCTTTGACTCTGTCAGGTGCGTACTTTCTGGACAAACATGAAAACCGAAAAGGGAATTTTTTTAAATCTGGACAAATCATGGAATTTTATTGAGACTTAAGAAATTAATTTAAAAAAAATGTTATATAATAAATATTGTATATTTATCTGTGTTTATACATTCAATGTCTGAATGTACATATTTTTTTATGTTAATTTTCAGCGATAATGAAAATGAAAGTTAAAAATTTTTATCTGAACGAAAGCTTTGTGATTTTATTCTGCGTAGAAAAAAAAATTGCACAAAAAATATTCCTCTTATCTGGAATGTTGAACAAAAATGCCTGGAAAATCAGGGAATTTTTTTCACAAGATTTGAATAGGTACTCTGTCGATTTTTTAAGGGAAACGAAACACCTTTAACAAAATTGTTCGTCGATTTGACGACAGACCAAATCGATTTAATCCAATCTAATACTGTTTTAAATTACAATAGAGATTATAATTGCCCTGTATGCATCGGATACTCTGTATATGTCACACTGTATATATATATACATATGTCCGATGCGTCGCGGTCTGCGAAATGTGTTTCGCAGCCCAGGTGCATCGGGATGCGTGCAACCACAAAACGCAAAACGTCACACTTGTGTATATATATATATATATATATATATATATCTCGCACGCGCGCGGGTATCGAAATTCCAGGATGAAAATCAGCTTTGGATATTCTTTTCGAGAGATTGTTGCTCCGACTCTCGTGGCCGGAGAGCATCTAGTGTCTGTCGAGAATTTAATTAACGTCAAATCGAACGCGTTCGAGCTCCTCGCTCGCCTCTTGTTCTTTGTGCTGGCTTCCATGTACTCGACTTGTCTTCTTCGCTGTTTGCGAAACACTCGACGCGTTTCTCGCTGTTATTCGACCGAAATGGACCGCGCGAGTTGGATTTTTATCGGCGTGCTATCAATTTTCTCCCTCGGTCTGTGGGAAATTTTGATAAATTTTTCTTTACCAGTTATATATTTTTTTCTTGAATCTTTTAGGATATATTATATTTTGTCTACTCCGTAGAAAAACGTAGATATCTCAAGGATTTTTTGTATTTGAAAAAAAAATTTGGGGGTTTTTATGGAATTTTATTGGAATTTTTTCAAAACTCTGATAATTTCGCTCTCGTAACATTCAGCCAATTATGAGGCAACTTATGCGTTTCAAATATATCAGAAATATATATCTATTTTTATTTATATGTATTTTCAATATCTTAAAATATTAAATATGCAGTATGTATTTTTTGTAATTTTTATAATGATTAAAAAAAATGTATACATGTGAAAAAAGTTCTTATCTCATAAAAGTTATTCAGCACTTAAAAGGCTTTATGTTTGTCTTTTGTGTGAGTGAACAACGGTAGAGAACGCATGCAATAAAAAATTCATTTCAAAGAAAAAGTTGTATAAGAAAAAAATCATTAAAATATTCTTTTCACCTGGAATTTTGAACAAAAATACTTGAAAGATCAGGGAATTTTTTATACAAGATTCGAGTAGACATCCTTATTATTTATTCATCAACGTTATAGAGAACACTCTATTATGTAATCTTATAGCAATTAATTTAATTTCTCTGGCTGTCGATCCACTATTTCTTCATTATCGATCCTTACCGGAAGTAAGTGGGAGCTTCGGAAACTCGAGTGCCGTTTAAGGGTTAATAGGGAATTCAGCCCACAGGGGCTTGCGACGATTAGTCTTTCCCTTCGTCCGGAGACGCAGACTAATTGTGCAGATTGCCAATTTCGCTGTAGATCTTGCTCGAAGTAAGTGCTCGCTCTAGAAATGGCCGCGATGGAACAAAGTATAATGTAATACGTGAATAATGTCGGAAGGTTCTCACTTCGCGCCTATCTAAAGGTAACAGGGTGTGAATCTTAAATATCTTTTTCTTCGAAAAAATTCAAGGACTTATTCATTTATTTATTCTTCAATTTTATTTATTTATTTTTTTTCTTTTTAATTTATCCGCGACGTTGCTAACGATAAGGGCTGGACTTTTGCATTCTGATTTTTATTTCACAAGTTGACTCCGAAGCAGTGGATTCCCATCTCACATCTTACTCGATTTTCTTTCAATTTTATGTATGCGCCATCTCAATTAGAATTTTTGACATTAACGATCTTGATAATTAAGTTTTCTGGAGTTCCATCTTCAGGACGAATGCATGCACGCGAAGATCCAATCGCAAATCTCGCTCGAAGGGCGTAACTTGCGTCTCACGTTAATGAGTAAGCATAATTAATGTCGTTCCGGCTGCAGACAACATCAGGTAGTAGATAGGAGGATCCGGATCCCGTCGAGTTTCCGAACTCCAGATATCGCGACTCGAGGCGAGGTCAATTAATCTCGATCGATTTCAGCTGGGCTTCTCCCAGACTCCCCCGGAGATAACGATATTTTATATCCCAATTTAACATAAATAACGGTTAAGAGACTCTCAAAGACTCTTTCTACCCAGAGATTCAGCTCATCTGACAAAATATGTCACTCTTTGTCATCTCGTGAGGATTATTATTATTTTTTTTTGCATTACAAATATTTTAATATTTTTTAAATTACTTTAGTGCCAGGATATTTTGCTAGTTATAAGATATTTTTTAAATTCAAAAAATTATCGATTCAGATGAAAATAAATCAGTTAAAGAAGAGAAGAATGTAAAAAAATATTTCAATATTTGCGTACGCTCGAAATTCCCTGATATTTATATGAAAAGTTTTTTGTAATGTGAAATTATTCAACAATATAAAGTTAAATCGCGAATTTGATTGAAAAACGATCGTTGAACCCGTGTCGCCTGTCGGTTATAATAACTCTTTCGGGGTCAATTGACCCGGTGAAATTCAGCCATATCGTTGGCCCGCGAGTTTAAACGGGTTCCATGTCGGGGTCAACGTCGAGAACAACAATGGGAAACTAAATAATTAGCGCGACGACGGTGAACGATGGTCGGTCGATCGGACGATTAACGCGGTGGCGACGGACACAATTGATTTTCTGATTGGGCAGCCGGTCAGGAAAGTGGAAGGGGGTCCAACGAGGGGGGCTCCGTCACTACCGTCAGTTCGGTTGGTGTGTGTTAGTGTTGTATCCGTCATCTGTATGTCAGGTATTCACTGGTTCAACAGCTGTGTCGGTTCGATACGAACGATGCGAACCGAGGGGGTTGTCTCGCGCTTGCGCGACAATTCGATAGTTTGGGAAAATTTTTATTTTTGCCAATACGACGTAAGTTATTAAGATTGCCCGCGAAAAACGTATCGCCATATCGTATTCGATCGCGTAGCTGCACTTATTGTTAAAATCGCGATAAAGTTGCGTGCAACCGCATTGTCGTGCGTATACGTTATGTACAATTGAAATCTTGCAATTGCGATATAAAATTCCGTACATGAGGGAATCTAATAAAATTGTACCTCGAAATATATTTTCCATGTGGAATTTCTGGAAAATTTTAACCTTTTTATTTTGCTCGATAAAGTAGGGGAGGACCGCTAAGAAGCAGTCAAGACAGTAGTCATCACGTCTCTGAAATCATTGAAAGAAGCTTGGAATTGTATGTGGGTTGTGGTAAAGTTCTGTGCAGTCCCATATAAAATTCCATATACCAAGGAACACAATAAAATTGCATTCTAAAATGTAATTCCGATCTGGAATTTTAACCTTTCGTTTTCCTGAATGAAATAGGAAGGGTTAATAAAAAAAAAAAATAGTCACGTTTCTGTGGAAATAACTGAAGGGTCTTGAGAAGAAGCTTGTCGTATCTTTTTAATTATTGATTGGGCGGCAAGTTTACATGTCGGAAACAACGAAACAAAGAATTAAAAGGGAGAAGAGAAGAAGAGAAGTCTTTCTCCTTCTCGAGATACTTTTTATCTTCGTATACATCGATAAACATTTTATAACGAATCATTAACGAGTTCTTTCTCATCACTTTTTTTTTTTTTTTTTTTTTTTTGGTTCAACTTTTTTTTTTTTTTTTTTTTTTTTTTATCAATAATTTCACCGGAAATATTTCTCGCTCTCTTGACACATTGCACATGAGCACCATTTTTTTAATCTGTGATAACAGCTTATTTTTTTTTTTTCACACATCCCACACACACACAGGCACACGCACATACGCACACACATACATACACATATATACATTCTACACTTTTAATCGTATATAATTATAATTAAATGCACGCTGTTCCGTTTTTTTATATACAAACTCCTCGATATTCCGTGCGGGATTTAATTAGGGAAACTCAATCGAGAATTTAATTAATCGGCGATAGTTTATCGAGTGATTTTGTGGTTACACGAAGCGTGCTTGGAGGTACTAGGTTACAGTTTCCTTATTAGGCTACTAGTCAGATTGTTCGCTCGCGTTTCAAGTTCTCGCGCGATTAGGCTGTCAGATAATCAGATTCCTTTTAAATGAAAAATATTAGTACGTACTTATAGAGAAAATCTGATAAAATCGATTACTGAAAAGAGTCAAAGCAAAAAGAAGAACGGAGATTTTGAAATAAAATATATTTAAAGATCTTTATCGAACACAGGGGAAAGAAAGGCAGAACTTGATATTAAATTATTAAAATAGGAGCTTATGAAATACGAAATTATGCGTGTGCGAAGTATATTGATAGAAATATTACTTAATTCACGCTAAAAATATAAATTTAATAAAAAAAATTGAATTTTGTCATAATATAAGATATGTTTCGAGATACGAATTATTTTTAAATACATATAATTATTAAAATAGGCATCTTTATAATATACATTATTATTGCATATTGATATGTAATCGATATGAGATATGAGTAGGAGCCGCTAGAAAGATTTAAAAAAATATTCTTAGCTCGAAAAATTATTGTTATCGAATACGAAACAGGAAGATTCGCGATAGAGACCTTTTAATTCCTCAACAATATCGGTGTCAATCCGATGCTTCGAGCTATTCGCTAACGCTCGTTCGAGAAAGGGGCCAATCGCGCGAGTAGAATAGCACCAATCGAGTTCAGCTTCATTTCCTCCTCTGGTGTCCTTCAGACTATTCGCGGAAATCAATCTCATCGATTTCCGGACATCCTTTTTATAACCTGCTGACCCAGGGCCTACCTGGCCGACCGCCACGTCTGATTGCGACACCTGCAGAGCAGCACCTTCTTGAAGGCCTGGCAGAAGGCCTTGTTGAAGATGGTGTAGATGGGATTGACCATAAAGCTGGCATAGCCTTTTTATACCCTGCTGACGGCGATCCCCGGTCTCCCGGGGTTTAAGGCCTACCTGGCCGGCCGCCACGCCTGATTACGATACCTGCAGAGCAGCACCTTCTTGAAGGCCTGGCGAAAAACCTTGTTGAAGATGGTGTAGAAGATGGGATTGACCATGGAGCTGGCGTAGCCGAGCCAGGTGACCAGGTCGAAGATCTTGCGGTCGATCTGGCGCTCGCAGTCGGGACAGATGGCCGGCACCAGATTAAGAACAAAGAACGGCGCCCACAGGATCACGAAGGTGAAGAACACCACGCCTAACACCTTGGTCGCCTTCTGCTCCAGCCGGATGATCCTGCCGTGGCGAGAGCTGTTGCGTGACACGACGCTGCTGTTGCGCGAGTGGTGGCTACGCACCTGACCACCACCCGCGTACCTCAACAGATTCGGCGATGACGGATTGTTCTGCTTTAGGGTGAGACTCGCCCCCATCGCCCCATTATGCGCCCTCATCGTCGCCGCGCGTCTCAGCGGCGTCGCTCTCGCGGTGGTGGTGGACAGGAGGGTCTTGGTGTTGCCTGCAAGGATTCCAGAAGCTCGATTTAACCAGTTTACTGTCATATATGAGCCCATGAATAGCTATGCCAATTTTCAATGGATTTTATTATGTACCTATGGTTTTTGGCACAAAACCTTGATTTCGGGCCTATCAGTGAACTGGTTAAGGAAATGATAAGTCTGAGGAAAGAAAGGCCTACTGCGAGCTGGAACGTTTAGATATGCAAAAAGTTGAAAGTTAAAGATCTTAAAGGCAAAAGAGATTTAAATGTTTAGCCATTGAACATTAGGGAATTAGTGCTGGGAACTATAAACACAGACGAAAATTCTGAGATCCAAAGGGTTTTAGGCTTTAGAAATTTAATACGAGAATGGTTGGTAATTCTTGAATTTAAATTAAATAATTTAAAATTTACCAAGCCTCTAAGAAATTTAATTTTGGTTTTAAAGAATTGAAAAAATGTTTCGTGATTTGTGGAACTGTTTGAGGAAAGAAAGAATCGGTGCAAGTTGGAGATTTCACGACGGACGTGCGAGAAGTTGAAATTTAAAGATTTAGGCGAAGGACGTGAAATATTAAAGATTTAAGTGAGGTATTGAACGTTTGCGGATTAGTACTGAAAACTATAAATTCACAGACGAAAGGTTCTGAAATCGAAAGGTTTTACGATCTAAAAATTTAATGCGAGAAAGCATATGTTTGCTAACTCTTGGATTTAAATTGAATAATTTCGAGATTTAAGTTTCTGAGGAATTTAGTTAGAGATTTAACCAATTGAGAAATTTTGAAATTTATTATGATTTTAAACTGTTTTGTCAAATTTTTGACTATTAAATTTTAGTTTAAAAGAGAGAGAAAGACTTTCATAAATTTTTTAAATATTTAATAAAAACAAAAATTTTAATATAAAACAGGTATAAAAATTTAATAAGAAAGTTTAATTATAAGACTTAATATAACAACATAATATAATAACTAAATAAAAACATTTAGACATAAATATCACAAATATTATTTTTAAACAAATTTATGCAATTTTAATTCAACCAGAAATTTTAATTATAAGAAATAAAATAAGCATTTCGTTAAAAACTTGTAAATTTGACAGCTGAACAAATAATTAAAAAATTTTAATCTTTTAATGTCAGATACAAAAAATTTAAAGAATCTAATAACGAAAAATGTCAAAGGTTATTTCTAACTTGCGTTAAAAATCTTTAAGATCCGCAAATATATCAATTTTTAGATTCTTAAATCTTCTACCATCACTTGTTCGAAATCCTGAGCGATCGTCGAAAGGCAACGATCGGAAGCTTTTCTCGAATGACCATGAATTACGTTCTCCGCGAAACGGATCTCTCCATTTTCTCCGGGTCGTAAAAAGAGGGTGATCGAAACGAGAGATCGAGCAACCCTCGCGTTTGCACTTTTCCCTCTCGACCTAACCGTTTTCTCGGTCATCCTCTTTCTCTCTCTCTCTCTCTTTTTCTTTCTCGTTTACCGCAATTTTTAGCGGAACGTTAGCAGCACGCGATGGCTAGGAGTGGAATTTCTCGGAGGCCAATTATCGAGGAACTAATCGAAAGCTCGCTCGTTGTTGTTTACGTCATCGCTTTATCTACACCTACCCAGGCTGGAGCCTCGCCTTCCACCTTGCCACGTGACCACGGAATTCGCGAGAGTCATTTGCTCGTAATTCTTGACACCCTCCTGAGATCTGGCGCTGTTGTTTCTACCCAGACCCATCTCCGGACTCTTATCCCTGCCGATAGACCTCGCGGTCTCCCCTGTCAGTAGACCAGTTTCTGGACCCCTCTTGTTGGTGACGGCCCTGACCGGGGAGGTCAGATTAGGTTGGGTTGGATTGTCGGGCCCGGTTAGACCCATCTCCATCAGGCTCTTGTTTTTAGGCTTCATCGTGGAGATGATGACGATCTCTCTGCTCGGGGGCGGCGGTTTCTTGGATGATTCCCCGAAATAGGGACACGTGCAGGGTGGCGGTAGGGTTATCGGTCCGTCCGACGTTTTGTCAGTTTGACACTTCCTGTGCATCGTCGAGGAGTCGATTTCGTTCTTGCGACAGGACGACTCCTCGTGGAAGCTGAAGGATCTCTTTCTGGTGGGCTTGGGCGAGCTCAGGGCTTGGATTGTCCTCTGTAGATGGGCCTCGTTGTAGGTCGACGCTCGTCTCCGGTGCTTCCAAGGACTCGCAAGGTCCTCCTGCGCCGACAGGCTCGTCCTCGAACAGGACATGCTGCTCTCTGTGCTTTCCATGCTTCTGAAATCAATTTTTCATGTATTACTTTATAATATAATATTTTATATATATATATATATTAATATAGTTATATTTATAAATTATATTTTATAGTTTAATAATATAATATAAAAATATCGTTAAAATGTTGGTATCAAAATTATTAATATAATAATGTTAAATGTTAAATTAGTTATATAATAATATTATATCATAATATTTTTCATTTTATTTATAACGTTAAATAATAATGCAGTAATAATAGGTTATTTATTGGAGGGTAAATAGAATAATATCGGCTGTAGGAATAATAAACAGCGCAAGATTACAATAACGATATGGTCATCTTGAATAATATACAATTAATAATATACAATACGATATTTTATAAAATGTATGAAAAATACATATTTCATATTCGTTATATTAGATTTATTGAAATGTAGAAATTCAAGAGTTTAATTAAGAACTGAATTTCCCCTTTTTTCCCGAAAAGCTATTTATTTGCAAACTATTATTATTTTACACTTTTAAACTATTATTTTTCACAATAAAAATTTTCTATTATTCGCTACGAGATTGACGAATGGAAGAGAAAAATATTTGGGAAATTTGACGCGTGATACAAAACTTCAATAGATATCGATTGTAATAATTGAAATAATTTAAATACACAGTAATACATAAAAAAGTACGAATTGAGAGATTAATGCTCGAATCGTGTTCTCTCGCTTCGAATAATTTTTCTACCGTTATAAATCAAATCAAATAGAAAGAAAGAATATCTGAAAAGCTTGACGCGCGACAAAAAGCTTTTCCTTATCAATCGCAATCGAGTCGAAAATAATCCCCCTACATACGGTAAATTGAAACAACCAGAACGTTTCAACGAGAGATTAATTCTACGAGCCCTTTATTACTTGGCGCGGGATAATCCTCTTATTGCACGAGCTTGTCGTTTAAAGCCCATCGAGGGCTGAAAATATTTGGATATTTCTCTCTCTCTCTCTCTCTTGCGAAGCGACTTCAAAGAGAATCTACAAATATCGCCATCACAAAACATACTTGGATCCATACTTGTATTGTTCGATACGAGAATGCAGGTCTGCCTTTATCATTCAATATTTGACCGACGCGTGCAATTGAAAAGGGAGAGAGAGAGAGAGAGAGAGAGAGAGAGAGAGAGAGAGAGAGAGAGAGAGAGAGAGAGAGAGAGAGAGGGGGGGGGGGAAAGACGGGAAGGAAAAGAGAAAAATAGAAGGAAAACGCGATTGTGTCCCATTTTTCAGCGGGGTGAGTAATTGATCGCGAGATTGGATGAGTTAGTTGTGTGCGAGGCCCGTGAAAAAAAAGTCGCTGCTGTCGCTACGAATTACAGACAAGTTGCGAGATGTGTGTCCTGCATCCGGCGACATTTTTGACGTGGTCGCGTCACCCATTATCGGACTGCTATCGGTCTTATCCGGGCCACATAGCTGCTATTTTCTCGCGTCGGACGCTCAATTCGCGAATAAACCCCGCGACTTGAATTGCGATGCGAACATATGTCACGATAAAAAGAGATTTCAAATTGAAAAGTACAAATTGAAATATATATATATATATATATATATATATAAAGAATTGTATTAAATTCTTATATTTATTTAGTTTACAATAAAATAATTTATATTAATTTATATTTATTTTAATTGATATATTCAAATTTTTGCAATAAAAATTAGAGTAATGAAAGATCGAAATGCTAAAATAAAAATGTGGAGATTTTATAAGCAGGTTAAAATAACAATGAAAAGAAATTAAAGCGTAATGCAATAAAAACGCATATAGAGGAATAATATATATATATATATATATATATATATATATATAAAGAATTATATTAATCCTTATATTTATTTATTTTACAATAAAAAAAATTTATATTTATTTTAATTGATACATTCAGATTTTTACAACAAAAATTAGAGTAATAAAAAAATCAACGTAATGAAATAAAAATGTGGAGATTTTATAAACAGGTTAAAATAACAATGAAAAGAAATTAAAGCGGAATGCAATAAAGAGGCAGTTTTTTTAAGTGAAAAAAAAATTAGTACAATGGTGTAAAATTTCGTACTCTTTTCAGAGAAAATTGAAGCTACGGCTTTCGAGAGATTTGCACGATCGATCGATCTTCGAAAATTGAAATAATCAAGTAGTTCAGTTCTTCTATTCTTTTGGCTCTTCGTAGCTTTATCGGTCGTTGTGGATTGACAATTTTATCAGTGTTTCGGAGACACGTCGACGGAGTTTTCGGGGATAATTGAGGATGCTCTTTCGGAAGGAAGAGAAACGGCCCGATTGTCCTCGGAGTGGATTACGACTGTGGTCTTGACAGCAAATTGAGAAAAATATTGGCCGAGATAAACTGAGTCTCTCCCTTTTTCTCTTTTTCTCGAAAGAAAGGACGACGGTCTGGTGGTGAAAAGAGGAAACAGATGCATCTCGGTAAAGTGTATCTCAAACAAAGAATTTAGTTTTATTTATTTCTGCTATCACGATATTGTAAATTATTTATTATTAAATTCTTACATTTTTTTATTATTTTACGATAAATATTCATTAAAAAATATATATTTATTTCAATTGATATATTAATTCAGATTAAAAAATTTGCTATTATTTATCTTTTTTTTTTTTAAATTGATTTAATTTTGAGAGAAAATTTGTAGTCTCATTACAAAGAAAAGGGTAAAAATTAGAAAGAATTGGAAAAAATTTTTTTGCTGTCACGATATTTTATGCTTATATATTTTATTTTATCATAAATTCTTTAAAAAATTTATTAAAAAATTTATATTAATTTATTTCAATTATTGATGTATTAATTTAGATTAAAATTTATTTTTTTTTTTTTTTTCTATTATCTGAATTATTATTTATATTTTTTTAAAATTAATTTTAATTTAATTATGAAAATTTTCAGTTTTATTACAAAGAATTAGAAAGAAGAATAAAAATGTGACAAGGATTTTGATTTATCGCTGTTGTGTTACTAAGCAAAAAATTGATGTGTTGGAATAAAATTCGCGAGAAAGAAAAAGAAAGGAGGGAGCCCGTAAATAATTGTTCACAATTGTAAGGGAGGGGATAGGAGGGGAAGAGACATTGTGAGAAATCTTAGAACACTTTTCGTTTATTCGATTCGACCAAATCGACAGGAAGCGACTTGACGCCGCAAAAGGCGAGATCCTCTCGCGATGGAGAGAGGTAATCTTCGTTTGATGCGTTCAGAGGCGCACGATTCTAAGTGCATTCCTTTATTAGAGGTCACATGGGATGAGGGGTGGGGACGGATGGCAAGAGCAGTTTACTTAAGTACACGACCGCGACTGAGCGAGCGAAACTCACCCCCATCTCCCTACTACCCCCCTACCCCCTTTTCGCTCGCCCTTTTCGTTCCTCCTCCACCGAGGGGCTGGTCCTGGTTTTGCGCTTTGAATGTCAGCAGCTAAGTGCAATCCACTTTGAGGCCACCGTGTATAAATGGGTTTTCTCGTCGTCTCGTCATGCTGACCTTTCTAACGTATTCGCTTTTTGTGTTTTCGCTAGTGAGTTCCTACTAGGGACAAAGAAAAATTTTCGAGAGAGATTTGATCGTCGTCGAAAGTTTGGGGGAAAAAAAAATAAATAAATAAATGGCGCAAGAGACGGAAAATTGCGCGTAATTTTTACTCGCAATGTGAAAAAACAATTTTTAGTTTCGTCGTTTCATTGAACAAATTGATAACGTCAGTGTTTATGAAAAAAAAAATCATCAAGGAAATTAAATTCTGTTGCGTATTGAAATTACTTGATTTGATTTAAAATTATCTGTATTATTAATTATATATTATTTTGTGTATATATATATATATATATATATATATATATATATATATATATATATATTAATTAAATATAAAAATTATATATATGTATATATATTATATATATAATAAATATATAATTATATTTGTTATATATAATTATATATAATATATAATTTCTCAGGTTTTCACTGTTTGAAGATTTTTCACGATCCAAGATTTGTTTCAATCTCTGTCGGATAAGGCTTGAATTTGTATTAATAAAGGCAAAAAGAGGTTTCTTTTTCCAGATATTATTACTAATACGGTCCATTAAAGGACCGAGAGAAACGAAGGAAGGAAGGAAGCTGCGCTTTCTCAAAGATTGCGATTTAATGATCGCGCCAATTTACTTTGAGAGACATTTTCGTTTTCTCTCTCTCTCTCTCTCTCTTGACAGTATCCGATACGCGTTTTTCGCTTGTTGCGAAATTTTTCCAGCCGACCGGGTTCTTCCGGCATCTTATAACACGTTTCCGGGACACGCGTTTCTCGTCCGAGAATTTTCGTCGCCTAAACCTACATTCTTTAAAATTCTCCCATCTCTCCAGAGAGATTCTAGGATCTCTCCCCGAAAATATTTCTAGGATTCCGGGACGTTACGTATATACGGGATTGTTATTCTCGAATTTTATCTCCGCGAGATTTCTCCGACTGTCAGTTTCCGGATCCTTCGGATTTTTTTAAATGTGCGCCTCTTAAAGGATATTCGCGGGATTTTTCAGAGAAAAAGGACGCGAAAAATCGAAGATGCAAGATCGGTAGATCTTGTGATTGAAATGTATTTTACATACTATTGCAGAAGAAGTAGGGTCCTTTAATATTCCCACCGTATACGCCCTCGTTTCACTTTCAGCCCCCGTCGATCGACTCTGGATCAACTGGAAGCTTTAAACGACGTCAAATATGATCCCCCCTCCCCTCTCATCCTCCACCCCCCTCCCCTCTTTCGCAACTTACTTTCGATTCTGATGGATCCTGTGTATGAGAATATTCGAAGGAATATATTTCAGATCCCTCGGATGAATATCAAATTGATTTCGTTCGGTTGATATGTAACTTTTATAAAATTCTGATTCTACTTTTCAAAGAATTGTTGGCGGGAGAATATTAAAGGATCAAAATATATAAATGTTAATTAAATTCTTTACGCATAATTAATTGTGAATTAATAATGTGGAAATAAAAATTTTCTTTTTCATTTAAAATACTTTTTAATATAATAATATCGAGAGAAATATTTTAACAAAATGAAGATCGCGGCGGAAAAACGAGTGGCAAATATTGGGTTTCAAGAATCTCCGAAAGCCGTCTGGCGTGTTCCTGGAAAATCTTTTTAAAAATACTATCTCTCGGAATGTTGTTAATAGAGATATCGGGAGGAAATGGCCAGGCGGAGATGCAGGGTTAGATTTTTAGAAGGGAAACTTTGAGAAGATATTTTTTCAACAGAGGAGGGAGACTTGGATTGAAAGATCGAGGGACGAACACTGATTTAACGCTGTAATTATTTAGATTACGAGAACGAATATGGAATTTAACGGGACAGTTTTTCCGCTAAAATTCTCCCGCGAATCCCGAGTTACATAAGGTGACACAAATTCTCGGGGAAACTCCTCGGCTGCCACGTGGGTTGTCTCGACGCGAGAGTAACCGCGTCTTGTGATAGTTAGCGAACACCGGGGTGACAAAATGACGTAAATTCGTGCTGTCGTATTGCCGTTGCGGAAACACGCCGACGTCAGACACAATGGCGTGTTTTGAGAGCCCGCGGGTCCCGACGCGATGGATATGTCGTTAATAATTGCGAAAGCATTCGCTGCGAAATCCAGACGAGCTTAGAAATTCCCTCTTTGCAAAATTACACCGGGACGGATTGTCGTGCATACGTATTTTGCATAAAATAATATAGTAGTATTACAATATCAGAAAGAAAATTACGATTTCTTTAACATAAAGGATAACACAAGGTTCACACAAAGAAACAGAAAAAATGTTTTTTAATTAATTTTTAAAAAATTATTTTTCAATAAATCCTCTAAAAATTATCTTTCTTAAGAAAAAAAGGGTACTTTATATTTTTTCATAGATGAATTAAACATGAAAATATTTTTTAATACATTTTTTTTTCAAATTATTCTCTAAAAATTTTTATTTTATAATAAATTATCTAAAAGAATCATTTTTTTTTTAAAGAAAAGGATACTTTATATTTTTTCACAGATGAATTAAAAATGATAATCATAGAAATATAATATGGAATATTACATTTTTATTTCTTATTATTATAAAATCCGGTTTTTATATTTCTTTTGCTAATTCTTATATTTTATATTTTTAATTTATACACTTTTCAATTAGTACTCTCTGCCTGTTTATCCTTAATTTATTTAAATTACGTATGCATGGAAATCTCTTCTTTCTCCCTTATATTATATATAAAATAAATGACACATTATAACAAATGACAAAATACGAAACAAGTTTACAAAACTTTTTAATAAATTATTTGTTTCTAAAAAATTATCTTTTTGAAAAAAGAAAGATATTTTATGAAATATTTCATAAATGAATTAGAAATAAAAATTATGTAGAAATATAAAAAAAAAATTATATAGAAGATTATTAATTTATACATTTTTTAATTAGCATTCCGACTCTCCTATATTATATTTAAATCTATAAATGATACATTATGACAAATGATAAAACATTCAATATGATAGGCTACGAGACGAGCTTGCAGAAAATAAAAAAAAAATCTTTAATGTTTAATAAATTTTCCAAAGAAATTACTTTTTTTAAAGAAAAAGATACTTTATGAAGTACTTTTTTAGATGTGAATTAGAAATGAAAATTATAAAATATACTAGACTATATTACATTTTTATTTCTTTTATATTAATCTGTTTTTTATATTTTTTTTCCTAATTTTTATGTTCTATATCTTTAGTTGATACATTTTTCAATTAATACTGACTGACCTTCATTTATTCAAATTATATACATATTGTAGACTCTTCTTCTCTCTTATATTTAAATTTATAAATGACACATGATGACAAATGACAAAACATCCAATATGATAGGCTACGAAATGAGTTTACAGAATGATTTGCGATTCGCAAACACATATCTGACTCGGCATACCCGTTGCGGAAGCTGCATCTGCGGGGCGACGGACCGTGTTGCTGCAACTGCAGCAGCTGTTGCTGCTGCTGTTGTTGATGCTGAGGCGTCGATCTCTGGGAGGTCTGACTACCGGGACTGCCAGCCATACCCTCGAGGCCTCTCGACAGCTTGAGCATCTCCGCGCCGAAGGCGTGAAGGGCGGACATGGCCGAGGGTGGCGGCTCGCTTTCCGGTAGCCAGAGCTCGTGGGTGTCAAGGGTGGTCAGCTCGGTATCGGTCGACGTGCCGGAAGTCTGTTGTGGTGTCCCGCCGCTACCGCCCGAGCTCTTGTTCAGAAGGTACTTCTTCCAGGTGCCTCGCCGATCGAGTCCTGTCAAAATTGTCACTGCTATTAATGATTTATTCGATTTTTTTTTTGGAAAGAGAAAAGAGGATTTTGGTGTTTTTTTTTTTTTATTGGAGAATGTGTGGGATTTTATTTGATTGGAGATAATATTTTATTATGTTTTAGTGATTGGAGATAAAAATTAAATAGATAAATGAATTAAATGAATTAAATAAATATCGAGGAAAAACGCTCGAATTTATTTTTTATTGAAGGAGAGAGATCGAATGTATATATATTTTAGTCTTCCTTTATAATTTTAAAAAGTTCAAAGGAGCTTCTCGCGTCACGCAATCTTCGAATCGGGGGGATTAACAATGTTGGAGGCAAATATTGAGATTGAGTCTTTAGGAATGCAAACGATTTATTCCTTATTTTACATAGCTCGGAAATAATCCAATTAAAAAATTTTTCTTTTTTTCTTCCTCCTTTTAAATTATCGGAATACTCAAGTGTTCGTCGATATATAAATTCTCGGCTTGTAACGAGACGCTCGAGGGACGCGACCCTACGTCGTGTTCTGAAAATCTTTCAATCCTGCCCGGAATATTAATGTGCTCGGTGTAAAAATCTCGCGCCGTCGAGCTATCGATTAATTTTCATATTGACCGGACACGACTTTCTTAGCATACTGTGTCGCATCCGAGCTCTTTGCATAATATCCGGCATTTGCATACCTTGGACGTCGGCGAGCTTCCGCTGACGTGCCGGCGAAATTTCTTGTCGGGGAGTGCTTCCAGAACAGAGGCCCATCGATCCTGTCGTGGAAAAAGGACGAAAAAAAGAAAAAAAAAAAGGACCAACCGACGTCGACGCCATTAATCATGCGAGCGACCCATGCATCCCCGACGTTGCGCGCCCGAATTATTTATACGATAATGGCTAGCTAGTTGCAACACGACCGGGATTCGCGAAAATAGATGGGAAAAATAATTTATCGCAATTAGCAAGTGTATTTGCTTGATATTCCGGTATAAATTCCCGAATAGCTTCGAGAGTTTGTTAAAGTAAAATTTTAAGAAAAAAGATTTCAAGCTGTTCTTATTCGTGACTTTTTTAATTTTTCACGATAACTGTAATAGGACGTCTACTCCCTGAAGAATCTGGAATTCTCAGGGAATTTTTTGAGAATTAAACCAAAAATTTTCTGACAATTTTTACTCTTCGATAGGCCAAGTTGTGAATTTTAAATGTTTACAAAATGTATTATAATTATATATATATATATATATATATATCTTTGTTTATATATATTTAATATCTTAATAAAATCAATTAATAATGATATGAATTAATAATAGTATTAATAATAATATATAATGTTATGTAATAATTAATATTGTAACAATAATATTAATAATAACATACAATAATTAATATAATAAATATTGAATAGGCGGTATATATTATTTTAATTTTTAGCGACAGAAAATTCAAAATATTATGAAAGTTAAAAATTGTTGTTTTAATGACAAATTTTTATTTTTCAAATATTCTCTTTATCTAATTTGGGGGTGAGGGGGGAGGGGATTTTAAACGAAAATATCTGGAAGATCAGAATTTTTTTTTTTTTTTTACAAGATTTGCACAGACACCCTGTGTAAGATAAACCTTGCGCGACTTTTCCATTTTGAAATTCACTCCTAATCGAGAAGCGCCCTTTAAAGCGCAATAATTGCGCGATGCGCCGGATAAAATGACGGGGCGCATTCTGGCATGAAGTTGGTATGCAAATTCCGTTTGTTGCGCGGTAATCGGAGATTTGCCGGGGTAAAATCAAAGCGACAGTACAGACGCGCGATGGCTTCCGGCAAAACCTCCGCTGAAGGTGGAACGGAGAGAAGAGAACGAGAGAAGGAAGCGCATTCTCCCACGAGAGCGCTTTGTTAAGGAGGACGAATTTGCGTTTCCCCCTCTCTCCCCTTTTGTCCCCGATATTCCCGGGGAAACGTTTATGAGAGACCGCAACACGAGTTTCCCTTTGAAGCTGCGGGCTTTCGATAAATCGGAATAAATAATTTTTATTGGACTCCAAAAAAAAAAAAGAGAGAGAGAGAGAGAATCGCATGTAGCTGTCTCTCTCTCTCACTTTCTGCGCCGCTCATTTTCGCATAAACTGTCGTGTGTCCCCGGGGAAAACTGGGAAATATTGTCGCGCGGAAGAATTTGTTGGACAAAACGAGGAATAAAGTAGAAAATTGAATGAGGAGTAAAATAGAAAAAATTGATGACGAGAAGGATATATCGCTGTGTATTGGCATGTTCTATTAAGATTTGTTTTATTTCCTCTCTAGTTTTATATTTAAATTTTTTTCTATGTTATACAATTTTATGTGTGTGCATTTTTATGTGCGAGAGAAAAATGGGCGAAAAATTGATAAATTGGTATAAACATTTTTAGAGGCGTAACAATTTTTTAATTTTTTATCGCTATTAAATGGGCGAGAAAAAAAGCGGATGAAAGTGATTTTGTGGCATGATTAAGAGTGGAGATGAAAGGAAACAAATATTTTTCGACCATTTGTTATTTAATTAAAATTCCAAAAAGGTAGCGATTTTTTTTTCTGCCGAAGCATCGAGAATTTCGGTAAAAAAAAGTTTGAAAGATTGAAAATTCTTTAAATATTTTGATCGCGAAATTTTCAAGCTTTAATGTATTCTCAGACAATCAATGACAACATACTTCAACGTAAAAGTAAAATCTTGACCCAGGAATTTAAATTTCGATTTTTCAATAATTTAAGAAAAACGAATTAAATTAAAAAATAAATAAATAAAAAAGATTAAATTATAAATGTATTTTCAAAATGCAACAAAATTGCATGAATGCATAAAGGAAATTAAATATATGGAAGCGATTCAGGATCGATTTTGGGAGTTTGGGGGGGGGGAGATGGGGGAACAGGCTAGTGTACGTGACAATACACGAACCTGCCGCGGGAGATGCACCCTGAGGTGCACCCTGAGGTGCACCCAACCATCCAGATGACCAACCTGCTCCTTTTCCACCGATGTTCTGTTGTTGCTCCGCTAGTAATCTCACCGTCAGTGCGTACGTTAATAGCATCACGCCCAGTGGGATGTAGAAGCAGATTATGCTACCGATTAATTTATAGAGGGGATCGGGAATCTGGCAGGCACCGTCAACCAATACCGAATCGTCCTCCTGTAACAGGACCGGAGAATGTATAATATCTGATGTAATTAATGTTTATACATATATTAATTTGCATATGAATTTGCTAAACGTGTGCTTTCTCTCTTGGACGTTATTAAATTAATTATAATAATCAATTATTCTATTAATTAATTTCTAAACCGTCCTAAACGTAGCATATTATATTTATAAAATATTCATAGAGAGGTCCGTCAAATTTAATAATTAATCAAGTTCTTTTTTTTAAATGACAAATGTTTTTCTTTTCTATGGACAATCCAAAAACAAATGAGATGCTGAGGATTTTATAAAATTTATGTGATTCCAAATTATAAAATAATTCTATTTATCAAATATATATATATATAAGCTGATTGACGATATTAATCAATTAAATATAAATTTTTATTCTTCTCTTTAACAACATTGAAAAAAAATTATTCAGTACATACGTATTTTCGTATTTTATATGGTACATCTAAAAATAAAATAAATGTGTAAAAAGCACGAGCTGAATGATTCAAATAAAACGTAAAAAACTAAAAGGAAGAGAGAAAGACAAAGCAGTCAAAATCCACAGCAATAATCCGAAAGTGAAACAAAAGCACTAAAAGACAAGAAAAATAATGGACGCTTTTAATCTTTTATTTTTCTCGCCTTTTAGTGCATTTGTTCCACAAGAACATCCGAAAGTGCGACGAAAATAAGACTTTTTTGATCTCTTTTTTTTCCCCACATCCTTTCGCGCATTTCTTTTATTTTTAAAGTTTCAATTACACAGTATTTTTCAATTAAACAGTATTTTAAAGAATTATTTTTTACTTTTTATTTCTTTGATCTTATTATTAAGGTGTTAATTCCGTTAATCATTTATTATTTATCATTATAGTGGGATTATTTTTTTGTTTACGTAATCTGTCAGTTATGTAATTTATCATAATAAACATTTATATTATTTTATGTTGTACTAAGAAGAACCCCAAAGTCGAAAGATCGAAACTTATAGTGAATTTATATTTATAATTTTAATATTTATGTAATTATTATCAATATTATTGTATAAACAAATACAAAAAAATTGTTTAATACTTAAGTATTTAAATAATTAATTAATTGATTTAAATTGTAATGTCGTTTGTCGTTTTTTAATAGCGACACATCAAATACAAATGCACAAACTAAGAGAAATGCAAACATTAAACGATTTTCACTTGTTTCAGGACTCCGGAACAATGTCCCAGTGTGGTATCCCTTTTAGCGGAAAGTTACAATCCGCATGTAAGATATGGCGCGGCGATGGCATTGGGGATTGCCTGCGCGGGAACTGGTCTAAAGGAAGCAATCGCCTTGCTGGATCCGATGACCAACGATCCTGTGAACTTTGTCAGACAGGGCGCATTGATCGCCTCCGCTATGATCCTGATCCAGCAAACGGAGTCGACGTGTCCTCGGGTCAAGGATTTCAGAGCTTTATATGCTAAGGTCATCGTAGACAAACACGAAGACGTGATGGCCAAGTTCGGAGCCATTTTGGCGCAAGGAATTATTGATGCCGGTAAGTCCTGTAAAATCCCTTTCAGAATTTCTTGCACGTTGATAATCCGTGGGGTTTTTTAGTTTTAGTTACGTATTCTTCGACCACCTTGATTTCTCGCTGAAATTAAAATCGCTAATTATGTCATCCTGCATTTTCTTCTTTAAATTTTACTCTATTATTGTAATGGGGTGAGGAATAAACACTTCAGTATGAATTGTAAGTGCATTTATGAATATGAATTTTAAAATGAATCGTACATTTAGGAGATTCTGAGTCTGTGAAAACAATTCTGGCTCTATGGAATTTTTCCAGAGTGTTTGCTCTTTTGCATCTGTCAATTTTTGCGAAGCAATTTTGATTTCTTGAAACTGAAATTTTTGATACATTTTCGAATTTTTGGATTTCTATATTTACAATTTTGTTTTTATATAAAATTCCGATTTATAAGTCCTGTAAAATCCCTTTCAGAATTTCTTGCACGTTGATAATCCGTGGGGTTTTTTAGTTTTAATTACGTATTCTTCGACCACCTTGATTTCTCGCTGAAATTAAAATCGCTAATTATGTCATCCTGCATTTTCTTCTTTAAATTTTACTCTATTATTGTAATGGGGTGAGGAATAACACTTCAGTATGAATTGTAAGTGCATTTATGAATATGAATTTTAAAATGAATCGTACATTTAGGAGATTCTGAGTCTGTGAAAACAATTCTGGCTCTATGGAATTTTTCCAGAGTGTTTGCTCTTTTGCACCTGTCAATTTTTGCGAAGCAATTTTGATTTCTCGAAACTGAAATTTTCGATACATTTTCGAATTTTTGGATTTCTATATTTACAATTTTGTTTTTATATAAAATTCCGATTTATAAGTCCTGTAAAATCCCTTTCAGAATTTCTTGCACGTTGATAATCCGTGGGGTTTTTTAGTTTTAATTACGTATTCTTCGACCACCTTGATTTCTCGCTGAAATTAAAATCGCTAATTATGTCATCCTGCATTTTCTTCTTTAAATTTTACTCTATTATTGTAATGGGGTGAGGAATAACACTTCAGTATGAATTGTAAGTGCATTTATGAATATGAATTTTAAAATGAATCGTACATTTAGGAGATTCTGAGTCTGTGAAAACAATTCTGGCTCTATGGAATTTTCCCAGAGTGTTTGCTCTTTTGCATCTGTCAATTTTTGCGAAGCAATTTTGATTTCTCGAAACTGAAATTTTCGATACATTTTCGAATTTTTGGATTTCTATATTTACAATTTTGTTTTTATATAAAATTCCGATTTGTCCATAAAACGAAGGTTATGGCACAAGAACGGGATACGAATAAAATTTCAAATGTCAGAGGAGAAAGAACTTGTTTCCTGATTGATCGTGCTCTATCTTTGTTCAATTTTCAATAAATAACAAAGATAGAACGATGTTGGGTTAAATGACGTTTGAGCTGGCCGAACTCTATATCATATTGGAATGCTCAGTTTTTTTTTTTTTTTTTTATTAAAAAACGAGAATCAATGAGAAGGAAGATAAGTACCAGCTATATCTTTTTCCTATTGATAGAAGAGGTTGAAGGTAGGAAGCTTTCCTATTTCAGTGCAAGATGACAGTGGTGGGGATGGAGCGCTGATTTTTAGGACTCTAAGTACGAGTAGGTTTTCTGTTTTTTTTTTCCTTAGGCGGTCGTAACGTGACGGTATCGCTACAGTCGCGGACAGGACACACGAATATGCTGGCGGTAGTCGGTGCCCTGGTGTTCACTCAGTATTGGTACTGGTTTCCGCTGGCGCATTGTCTGGCTCTGGCGTTCACACCCACGTGTTTGATCGCCCTCAATGCTCAGTTGAAGATGCCCAAGCTGAAGATCAGATCGGACGCCAGGCCGAGCATGTACGCTTATCCTGCACCCCTCGAGGAGAAGAAGAGGGAAGAACGGGAGAAGGTCACCACCGCCGTCCTCAGCATCGCGGCTCGCGCCAGGAGGCGCGAGTCCGAGAGGAAGGCCAGAGACTCGCACGAGAAGATGGAAGTGGTGAGTTGACGAACCATGTCGAAGTGTCAGTCGGATTTTTACTCGAGAAAAAATAGCGAGGATAATTTTGGGAATTTTTTGAAAAGAGTTTTTTTTAGTAAATTTTTTTTTGTCACAAATAAAACATTGATACGCTTTTTTTATATTTCAGAGAAAAGCATTAATATTTGATCGATATTATAAATTAATATTCATTAAAAATAGTTGTTATAAAAATTATCATGTGTGATTATTTTTCTTTCTCGAATATTTCCAGCTGAGTGTCCTAAAAATTTGATTTTTAAGATCTGATTTTGATACAAATAATTGAAATATATTTTTAAATTTTACGAATTTTAGATTCATAACTTTTCATATCCTTGGCTTTTAGGATTTTGATATTTTAAATTTTTACGAATTTTTTTTTTTTTTTTAGTTTTAATGTTTACATTCTTTTTGATAATTTAAATTCCTGCAAGAGTTTTCATCTATCAATTCTATAATGAACTTTTGAAAAAAATATATTCTCGAATGTTCGATTGTACAACTTTCAACGTTTCATGTTTCTGAAATTTTTATGTAAATATTTGCGAGCGAATCGCGTTTAAATCTTTATCTAGTATTGTCTTTATACATCTCGAGCTTTTTTGTTTACGTTGTGTGATGCATCTGCGAACATATGTTGAGTACATTTTCATCTCTTAAATATACATCAGTACGAGCCTCAAGTTAGAAGATCCAACTTTGATAAAGCAAGAATAAAATCCTTTGCCCAAAAACAGTTCCGTCTTCTTGTCAAAGAAGAACCAAACGTCGATAATCCATTTCCTTCCTATTTTCGGGACTCGATGGTAAACGCGGAGTTTTGCATGGCAAATACACGAAAAAGACAGGATAATAGATTGCTGACAAGGAAAAATCTAAAAACATATTGCAGGATCCGCCCTCGGAGACGAAGGAGCTTCACGAGGTGAAAGAAGCCGCATCGTCCTCGAAGGAGAAGGATGACAAGAAGAAGGACGAGAAGGAGGCTAAAGAGTCCAAGGAGAAGATTGAGAAGAAGGGAAGTAAGGACGATGAGAAGGAGAAGAAGGAGTCTGACCCCAACTTCGACCTAGTGGAAGTCCTCCAGAATCCCGCGCGAGTTCTGCGTCAGCAATTGAAGGTCATCCAATTGTTCGAGGGCAGCCCTTACGTTCCCGTTAAGGATATTCAGATCGGCGGCATCGTCATGGTCAAGCATCTGCAGCCCGACACGGATGAAGAGCTCGTTAAGCCCGTCGCCGGTAAATAATATTATCTTAAATTTATTAGTCAAAATTATTTTTTTATAAATTGATTTTGAAAAGGGAAGGGAAGGTTGGTGTTTTTAATTTGTAGTGTATATTGTATATATATTTATAATAGACAGAAAAAGGAATAAGACAAAATTTTTTTGAAATATTTTAATTATATTTGTTATTTGATTATATTTGATATTTTATTTTGATTATATTTTATAAAGATTTTATTTTATATTTAATAATGATAAATTTATAGAGGAAGGAGGAAGAGATTGGAAAGATGAAAAAAAATTTAATTATACATTTTTTTACACATAATTTTTTACGTATAATGTATATACAATTAATTTTTCAAAGCTTGTAAAGAGTATTTTTTACAATATTTTATTAATAATTCATACTGTATTCTTAATATTATTTGAAGAGTAAATATTTTAATTACTTTATAAGTAAAATTGCTACAAAAACAAGAGGAACCGAGAGAGTATGCTGGGAAGGGCGTTTGTCTGAGCACTTTCGATTTGTTTCAGCTTTTGGACCGAAGCCGGAGGAGGAGAAAGAGGCCGATCCGCCCGAACCTTTCGAGTACACCGAGGATTAAGGGTCGAAAACACGCATTGGCCCCTTCTGTCATCTCTGACATCTGTCATTCGTCATCGCGATAAAATCGCGATACGCTTGTCGTCACTTTTCGTTAATATCCTCGCGTCTGCTTTTTTTTATTCAATACTGTCGCAGTTTTCTTCCTCTCTCTCTCTCTCTCTCTCTCTCTTGTGCGTGTCCACCTGGTCAGTGAAATATTCTGCGAGCTCCAATAAAAGCGTTGCGTCAGATTTATTGGTGTTATCAGTGTTGTTCACCTTGTAATCCTTTAATTAGATCTCTAAGCGACGAATAAAAAAGACAAATTAATCGATCGCTTGCGATTTTAGTTCTTTATATCGAATTATATAGATAGAAATATCTTCTTTTTAATCTATTGTTCTACGATAGATTAATTTTCGTTAGAATGAATTAAAAGGAAAAAACGAAAGATGTAAAACATAATTTTTACACTGATTGCACAATGATTGTAAATAAATTAATGCTCTCCTTTTTCATGAATTTTGTTATTTTTTTATGAATTATAAATTAAAAATTTATAATTAGTGTTAATAATAAATTAGATTTTTATCGAAATAATTGTAATCTTTCTTTATAATTTCATATATTTCTATTTAAATTTTGGCTAATATTAACACGTATCTTATAATAAAATATGTTGTAAATTCTAATGAAATTATTTCATAAAAAATATGTGTTATTATTTTCCTTTTATATTCTCTCAATTAAAAGAGAAGAAAATTAATGAAGCTCGTGAATTTAATTATTTATAGAATAATAAGTAGAAATATTTATGAAACATTTTGCCCTTTCTATTTTAATATTTAAAATACTTCTTTTGCATTAATTTTTATTAAAAATATGTTTCAGGAAGCTTGTTCTCTTGCAAGATTTATCGCCTTTTAAGTGCGTAAATGGAGATTATCGACGCTCTCCTGTAGCAACGGTTGCTGTGTTTCCTACAAATCATTTATTAATAAGTTACACTCCCGGAGACAATCCTCGCAGAGTCATTCTTACACGTCCATTTGAGCGCTTTATCTCGAAAGTCAGTGTAAAGTTTCCGGCAGACAACACTCTCCATAAGTCATCGCGCTCGTCGTTAAACTTTGACGCGGGACTCGCGGGTCACCCCCAACAGTATAGACATGAATCTTCCTTGAAATACGCTTCCGCTTTCAGTCTCCGTCGTCTGTTAATGGTCAGCTCGTATTCCGCTTCCGCTGTTGGCGGTCGTGATGATCGAGCGTAGGTCATAACGTCCATCTCGGTGACTACCACAAGTACAGGATACTGGATGGGAGATGAAGGGGGATGAAAGGGAGAGATGGACGTTCTCTCGTTGCAAGATTATGGCCCACGCACGTGTACATCCGCCGCACGTGCGAATTCCGCTCGACGTCACGTCAATAACACCCGTGACGTGACGTCTCGAGGGGAATCGAGGTAGGTAGGTAGAGGACGGGTTGGCAAAGACGTCAACCGGCTTTCTTTAATTTTCCACGTCAGGATTTAAGCCGCGGGAAATCGAGAGACCGTGGGATTCTCAGGGATTCGCCCACGAAATCGAGGGGATGAAAAAGTTCCGGGATTTAAACACTTTTGTATATGTCAGCTTTCCCGAAGAACTTATATAAAGAATTCAGACACCGAAGAATGAAGAATAGGTATCTATTCCGAGTTTAAATGGAAGTTCCAGGATGTGTACGTTCTTTAATATTTTATATCAGATTTTTATTTATCCATGGAAAATCTAAGGTCAAAAATTAATAATGGTTCAAGGTTGTTCGAAGGTGAAATTTATTCATCTAATCGTAAAAAAGCTTCTCAGTTTCTGAAACTAAACTGCTAAATAAGATATGCGAGATACAAAAAAATATCAGTTTTATTTATCTAAATCCGTGGAATAAATGAACATAAATCGTTTGAGAGCAAAGGTTTTCCCATCCAATCGTAAAAGGGCCGAGAAAAATGTTTTCGACCTTTTTAGGACAAAATTTTACCATCTTTTTTATGGACTTGGGCAAATAAAACTATCATATTGTATTCAGCGACCCAAACGAGATTACACGTATAATATTACATTATACTTGTTAGACAAAAACATGTTATTTTATCCATCTTCCTTTATTTGGAGTTTAACAGTTCGAGCTATTGAAAGATATAAGAAAATATTAGCTTCTGAAGCTAAAAGGTCCCGCCAACGAGTATTTAAAGATTTCAGGAGTCGAAAAATAAAGAATAGTTATTTATTGCGAGCGGTTAAAATAATAAAAATTTTCAAATCTTGAAAATAAATTCATCTGAATATTTATTCAAAAAATAAAAAAAAATCAAAGGTTTAAAAATTTGCTTTTTCTTGTTCAATTTTTTTTTTTTTTTTATATTGAAACTCAGATGTGGAGAAGAAAGATGTGAAAAAATGGAGAATTTAATTCATTTTTCAGACTCTATAATTGAAGATAAAAAAATTCCAGAAATAATAATGATAATAATAATAATAATTATTGTATTTTCGAGAAAGATTTCTAGAATGAAAGGCAAAGAAATCTTTATTAATCGCATTAATCTGAGAGTTTTTATAAAAAATTTAAATAAAAATTTAAATTACAAAATTAAAATTTATTTGTAAAATCTAAAAAGATTTGAAAATTTTAGATTTTGGAACTAATTTCTGCCAATTTCACGAGTATTAAAAAGTTGATGTTAAAACTTTTATTAAGAAAGTATTCTTGCATTTTATTAAAAGAACGTTTTCATTTAAAAGACCGAAACCAAACATTACGGTAAAAATCAACAGACTTATAGAAATTTTCGACTCTCAATGAAAAAGTGATTATAATTTTATGAAAAGAGCTCGTACAAAGTTTGACGTTCAATTTGAAAAAATTCGCGCTGAAAATACGAATCCGTCAGATTGAAAGAGCATTCAGACTCTAGTCAAATTAAAAAATTGCGATTCATTTATTTATTAATTTTTTTATCCAAATTGCCTTCTCATAAGTACAGGTGTGAACCTCGGATTAAAGTGCTTGAAGTAAATGATGTCAGCGTAAAGGAGTAAGACGCGGATACAAGAGAGGGTGGGTTTCAATAGGACGGAATACAATTTTTGTCGCGTCGGGCGACAAATTTCCACTTCGGATGTTGGATGGAATTTTGAATGAGTATATGGCGGCCGCGAAATTTGGATCAATACCCAAGTAAGGCAACTCGCTGGTAAATGGTGCTGTAAAGTTGCTGAAACTCGTCCGACAAACTCGTCGATGCAACGTTCTGTGGCGATGCTCGACTCTCCTTCCTCTCCCTCGCTCTCTTTAGCACGCTCGCGCGAGAAACGAAAGTAGTTTGCACATTTGCAAGAGCAGTTCGCAAGCCGAGGCAGCCAGCTTCTACGACGATGAACACGCTCGGGGTAAGAAAATAACCTGTTAGACGTGTACACGTCACGTTTCCCGGGAGAAACGTATTTTCCACCGAATCCGCCACGTCACGTTTTCGTTTCGCAGAAATTAAAGGCGACGAATATAATTACTTCATTGTCGCGTAATTAGTTGGTTTTCCAACGCGACGGACTTTTACGTGTGGCTGTCGCACCTTTTAAAATGAAAATAATGAAAAAGGGTGTATATATGTACATACAATAAAGGGAAGACGGGAAAATATTTCTTTTACATCAGAAAAAGTAAATTGAGCTATCAAATAATTACTTGGGATAAAACTTGAATTATAAAAATAAAAATAATACTAATAAATAATGGAGTGTATTAGAAAATTATGTAAATATAATTATGTATAAATAAATATATTTTAATAATAAAAAATTGTATAAAAACAAATTATTACATAAATAATAAATTATATTAAAAGTAGAGAAAGCGTGAAATTCTTTGAAATGTGCGTGTCACACGTTCGTTGCATTTGACAGTGAAATTTCAACAATTAAACGGAGTTCTCTGGATAACAAACAAGCCTGGTTCGGAGAATTTATGGAACGCGAAACAAGCACATCAGCTGTTTTATAATGTTTAACGTCGCTTTGTCTCATGAATTGTCATATAATGTCGCGCGATCGGAAAAATATGTTGCGTTTCTAAGGAACGAGATCGCCGAATGAAAAACCGTGCTCGCAAGTTGCAGCATAAATCCATCCCGTTCTTTCTTTTATCTCGCCGTCGAATGATCGATGGCCGACGTTTCCCGCGCAAACGGCGATAAACTTTCGGCCGTCGAGAATTTCGTGTCCGAGAGCGGGATTTTGCGGACACAAAGAAATCCCGCAATCTTTTGATCGTTACGGAAAATTGAGAAAGATTTTCGCCCCGGGGTGCGAAAATGGCAAAAAATTATTCCCGTATTACATTTCGGGGTCGCCGGGGATTAGAGATGTTTTCATTTTTTAAGATACAGGGGTGGCGAGTGGAACGAGACTTGTGCACGGCACAAAAAAAATATATATTTGATATATAGTTTATTTTTAATTATTAATATTAATAATTATTAATTATATATAAAAATCATCTATTGTTTTTTTAACAATAAATTGCCTGGTCAATTTCATTAGCAAAAATATTGAAGCATCGACAGTTAGAGGCGATTGAAAAAGGTGGGTTTTTTGCAAATTATATTTTGTGGAATGATTGATGAAAACTATATTCTTTAATCAATTTAATTTAATAGAATTTTAATTTGAAGTTTAGTAAAAGAATAAAGTATTTAACATATTTTTTTGACATTCAAATAATCGAAGATAAAATAGTTTCAGGATAAATTTTAGATCTTTTAGAATTTTGAGAATTTAAACATTCGAAATGTCAAAAATATCTGAAGAATAAAAGGTCTTTATTAATTGTATTAATTTTAAAAAAAATGTTTGAATTAAAATAAAATATTTAGATATAAAAGTGAAATTTATTTAGAGTAAAAATTTGTGCTATTAAAAGATTTAAAAATTTTAGATTCTAAAACTAAAAGGTTCTGTCAATTTCACGAGTATTAAAATTTATAGAAATATCCTTGCATTTTGTTAAAATAATATTTTCATCGATAAATAAAAATAAAAGAGAAGGGTTTTTTATAAATTGTATTTTAAAATAAAATTTAAAAAGTCAATAAAACTATATTCTATAATTAATTTCAAGTGTAGTTTATTTTAATAAAATTTTAATTTGTTAAATTTCAAAGATACGTGATGGAAAAAAAAGTGGAAACAATGCAAAAGATGATTCTTGACAGATTCCCTAACAATAAGAAAAAATTGACTTTATAAATTGGTTGAAGAATCTGCTATTAAAAAGACATTCGAAAATTTGTAAATATTTTATAGAAAAAATGAAAGCAGTAGTAATATAATTTAATCAATAACTGTCTTGATTTTCTCGCTTTGTAATTAATTAAACTAATACTTGTTTAAAATATATTAAAACATCTATTTAAATCTTTTCTAATCATATTTTTAGATATGTAAATATATTAAACGAGTGTTAATGAAGACAGTTATTAAATAGTCATTAGATTATATAATTATTATATAATCAGACTATATTTTATCTTATATATTAATATATCTATAAAAATGGGAAAATAAAAAGAGAAATATTGACAGAGAGAGCCTACCTTGGAGTACATGAGGCTCAAAGGCAGACTGATCGCGATGCTGAGGATCCAGACGAAACTGATCTTGAGGGTGACCCGCCTCTTGGTCTTGTTGCGTCCAAACTTCATGGGGTACCGTAGACTCAGGTAACGGTCCACGCTGATGGTGCACAGGTGCATTATGCTCGCGGTGCAGAAGAGAACGTCGAGGCAGATCCAGGCGAGGCAATAGACCGACGGCAACGGAAAGTATCCTGCGAAGCAGCAAAACGACAGGGAGGGGGTGAGTCTCTCTTGCCCGCGTGCGAAGCGCGACTAATTAAGCCCCGACTCAATTAGCGGCGTCTTGGCTTCCTGAGACATAAATTTCAATTATCTTGACGTGCGTTTTTGTGCCATGTTTTATGGATACCGCGGAATGTTGCCCGCATTAAACAGAGTTTGATATCGAGATGCCACCGCTGTAGGGATGTAATGATACAGCAAGATTAATCGAAATCTTGAAATATTTCTTTCCTTTTTTAAAGCTAATTGTCAGGGATGTATATACAGAGTGTTCTAAAAGCTCTGAATTTTTTTTTTTAAATAGATGGCTAATTTGAAGATGATTTTTCTTTATGTTGAGCAGGGTGTATATTTCTTGGAAAACCTGAAATTTTTATGGAATTTTATTAGGATTCAGGGAATTTAAAAAAAAATCTTTTCGATAATTTTACACTCTTACACTGTAAATTATAAATATCTCGGTTTATATATTTAATGCCTTAAGAAAATATTGAATGTACAATAAATATTTTTTACTTTAAATTTTAATGATAAACAAAGAAAAAATACTATAAAAATTAAAAAGTTTTATTTTAACGAACGCTATTCAGTTTTTTAAATCATTTTTAGTTATTTGTAAATCTAATACTTAAAATTTAGCTTTGTTTTTTTTTTCTTTTGTATGAGTGAAAAGCCTTAGAAAACAAATACAATGAAAAAATTTATTTCAGAAAAAATTGCATCAAAATAAATCTCCAAAGTATTCTCTTTACCTGGAATTTTGGCTAAAAATACGTGACACAGCAGAAATTTTTTTACACGATTTAGAGTTTGACATTTACATGATGAAGTAGACTTTTAGTTGAGTGTCAATAATTTTTATAAGCGAAAAAGAAGGATTTTCATAAATTAAACTTTGTTGAGTTAAAATATTTATACAGTTACATTTTTCAGTTAATTTTGAATGGAGTTTACTTTAATAAATATTGATTTAAGACTTTAATTAATATTTAATAAAATATTGACACAAAGATGTATAATTTTATTATTAAATATTATTATATTAAAGATACATAATATCAAAAATTGTTAACTTCCTTCGATATTTTCCCTGAAGAAAAATCGTCTTTAAATTGACCAAATTATATTAAATTATACTGTATAATCTCTCATATATGCGTATGCGAAAATTGAATCAATTATTGATCAGCTGCCTCGAAACTGTCATTACTGTCTCTTGGCTTCTTAGCATATGACATATACTATCGAGGTGACATCGATACGTCGGTTCGCCGGTATGCACGATAACGATAGACAAGCCAATTTGCATGCGTAGTTTGTTAAGTAAACTTCGTAAAGGGCGTGGCAATTTTCCTTTAATCTTCGCTAGATTGCATTCGGGCCAATTCGGGGCTATTCGATATTAAATTTTCTGTGTTCCTCTTCCCCTCTCTCTCTCTCTCTCTCTCTTCTGAACGAGACGATACGTAGCGGAAGTGGCGTAATATTATAGCAAATATAAAGCTGTTATTTCGAGATCGATGTTATCCGGCGCGATTTTATCATCCCCTCCTACCTCCCCCTCTCCCTGCCGTCCCCGACCTTTAAACTTCGTTTAATAATTAATCTCGGCGTCGAGTCCCTCTGAACACGAATGCACGCTTCTTTTTTTTTTTTTTTTTTTTTTTTTTTAATTATTTATTTTTGCGAGCTGCCAAACGCCATAATTGATACGCCCACTCTTCGTTAATAAATCGTTTTACATCTGACGAACATGGACGGACGAACGTGGAAAACTTTAATCTGTCGAGCAGAACTTGGTTGTAAAACTCCACCCGCGTGCCAAAGGTTACCCCCCATTTTACGCGCGAGTAATTAATGAGTAATAAATACTTCTCCCCTCTTTTGCAATCTACTCTGCGGCGCGGCGGTTCTCCTTCTTGCGAGGTACACAATTCTTTTTTTTTTTCTCTCTCTTTTATTAGAATTTTTACAAGAAGAATTTAATTTCAATGTGATTTTTATTTGTCCTCGAGAAAGAAGTAAATACACAATTTCTCATTAGGAAACATATTAACCCTTTGAGTCACAGCGGGTCACCCAGAGACCCATCTTTTTTTTCGTAGTTTTTTATTGTTTTAACTACTTTTTTATCAACAAATACCGGATTTTTTGTTTCTACAGAGTCTCTAGGACATCAATAAGTGCAAAAATAATATGAACAGTCATTAATTGTTAATTGCAAAAATACCATATATAAACAAACAGTCAAAATTAGTACTTTTTTACGAAAAAATGCATTTTCTACTAATCTATTATGACAATAAATACGGCAATTTTTTTATAATCTTAGTACGCTCTAAAGTATTTTTCAGAATTTTTTTAGAATTTTCCACCGTGTTGTTTTTGTTAAATTCTCCTTTCTTTGATAAAAAATATATAAAAAACAATATTTTCTGTTCTAAATTGAAAGTAACAGTTGCATTCTTTTTAAAATTTTTTCTCCGAAAGTTTTTTTAGATCGCAGAATCTGAATCTAAAGGAAAAAAAATTTAATTTCCAAAATTTAATATAGGGATCCAATTAGGCGGAAGTAAAATTTCGTCTGCCATCTTGAATTTTGAAAATCTGACAACGGATTCGTAATCAGCGACCCCGGAAACCCTTACATACCAAATTTCATAAAATACTGACAATTAGAAAAATTCGTGACTCAAAGGGTTAAGAGAACTGAGGGCGGAAAATTATGGTTTATTTCAAAGTAAATTAGTTACCTTCCATTTTTCTTCTTTTTTTTTTTTTTTTGTTTTTAATACGAGACATCCGTTGATATATGTATATCTTTTGAAAACAAGCCAAGATTTAATTAAGATTAGGATTTAATTCATCCTCAAAGTTAGTTTTGTTAGAAGAGAGATTAGTTATTTTTTTTTTTTTTTTTTTTTTTGTTAAATACTCGAAAGGGAAAAGGTTGGTCGCGCCAAATGGTCAAAGTACACGAAACAGACGGTTTTATCCTTTGAATCGTCCAGCGCTTTCCCTTTGTCGGGATGAGTTCATTTAAATTTCACGAGTGTCGTGCAAATTTCATTCGCGGGAGATGAAAGGAGGGGGGAGGGGCTAAGGAAAGTGCATCGGGGATCCCCCGAAACGCGAAACGACTGGCGGTTAATGCACGGAGGAGTAGGAGGAATTAACGCAACTCTGCGTGTCGAACAAAATTATCGTCTGCGCCCGAAACTTGCATATTCATGCACGCCACCGGATTATCCACTATAGGGTTTATATATATATATGTATATACCGGGCGATCTCTAATATTTCTGCAGCTTTATTAATGCAAAACCGTCACCCGTCCCCCGGAGATTCGCGTACGTGCATCGTTTATTACCAAAGAAAGGATCTGCTTATAATTTATATACGCTATTCTAAACATTACGTTATTATGTATACATATTGCGATAAACAATATTATGTACAATGTATTATTGTATATTCGTATATATGTACATACATATATATAATGCGACGGCTGGCCGCCTACGAGTGAAAAACTTGAAAATATAATTATATGCGTATTGACAATAATCGAATAATAATTGAATAATAACTGCAACAACTCCAACAACTTAATTAAATGATTGAATAATTGAATAATAATTGAAAATATAATTAAATATTTATAACGCGATAAAAATTAGAAATAATCCAATATATGTTCTATATATTTCATAGTTGCGTATTATTAATTTCAAGGATTTATTAAACTGAAAGGAAGGGGACTGTTTGCAAAATTGCGTAAAAAATGTATATAAAAGAAGTTATAAAAGATTATAACAAAATTGTAAAGTTTATTTAAATAGTTGAATTATGATCGAATAATAATCAATAATTAAATATTTATAATGTGATAAAAATTAGAAAAACTGCAATATAATATACATATATGTCTTATTTATTATATATTAACATAATTGCACATTAGTAATTAACATTATCTGCTAACTGAAAGGAAAGGAGATCTATTTTAAAAAAAAAAAGGAAAGGAAATTTTAAAGAAAGTTATAAAAGATTATAAAGAATTATAAAGTATCTAAATTACCGAAGAAAATCCAAGAGAGAACTTAAAATTTTTAAGCATAAGTAGGGTTAAAGCTAACAGCTTCCGCAGCATAAAATTGCAGAACAAATTAAACGGCGCACCTCATTTTCGCCGCAGTATGGCTAAGGAGATGTATCTGTAATTAGGATCTCTCTTTTTTTTTTTTCTCTCTCGGCAAAGTTTAAACGAAAATAAACGCCCACTTTTATTAACGACATTTCAGTGGATGACACATCCATCAGCGAATTTTTTTTTATCACTCGTCAGGTGGTTAAATCGCGGGAGAAGCTCTTCATTTTCAATTACGTAAAATCAAAACTGTCAATCGCGAAACGCGAGAAAAGTCATATCGATTAATTTGGAACAATTAGATCCCGATATCACCAGAGATTTTCGTTTTGGGCTTTGTGTTTGAAATTGAAAATGAAACCGAACCTTTAATCAATCAAAATTTATGTTCGCATATATAATTTGCTTTTTCACGTTATTTTTTTAATAGTCGATTTCACAACATTTTTCCAGCATTCGTGAAAATTTTTTTTAGAGCGAATGCTCAAATCACTTTAAATTCAAAATTGTGTGTTTTATCATCGAGAATTCACGGTTTTCGGCGTTTAATTTAAATGCAATGTCAATGATCTCTATATAAATTTTGATTTGTCAATTTAATCGAATCTATTTTTATTAGGTACTTTAGTTAATTTAAGTTGATTTATATTTAATATAATTTATATATTTTATATAATATTTTATATAACTTTATATAATAAATTTTTAATAACACATTTCACAAATACAATAAAGTTTATTTAAATAATTCTATATATAAAATGAATGTAAATTTATATATTTAATATAATATTATTGAATAAATAATTTATTTAATATTATATTAAATATATATATACATTTTATAATTATTATTTTAGTATTATTATAGTTCCTTCCTTTTCACCAATCATTTATCTTTGATCGCGTTGTATTATATATTCTTATATAATATAAAGCAATCTCGCGAGAGGGAAATTCGAACCGCGGATGACTTTTCGCGAAAATCCGTTCGCCTTGAATCCGTCCTGTACCTCGAGCGAGCTTTCATAAAGTTATGCGAAGCACGCCGTTCGAGTTTGACAGCGAACAGAGGCGGGGGCGAGGAAATGTCGCGCTCCCTCCTTTCCCCTCCTCCCCCCTCCCCCTCCGCCCTCCTCCCCTCTCTGTTTTAGTCTTGCTTAGAGCTTTGTATTATTAAGACGGAACCGACCCCGTAGAAAGTTCCGTCTGTGTTATCAGCGCCGATAAGCTAATTACGAGAAAGTCCGACGCGCTTTTCGTGTCGTAATTTACTCGTCGCTTCCGCGCCTTGTTTGTCCTTTCATCTGGGAACTTTCTCTCTTTAACCGTCGATCTCTTTAGAATCTGATAAACTTTTCACGCGCCGTGTCATCAAACCACTTGATCTTTTTATGCCATTTTTTTTCGAAAAAAAATTATATGTCAATTTCGTAGGAAAAGAGCGAAGGAATTTACTTATATTATTATTATTATGGTTATATCGGGAGTATAGATGTTTTTTTAAGTCTAGATTTTTAGAATAATGACCTTAATTAATGTACAAAGTGTTGAAATTCTTTTTACGATTATTTTTTAATTTAATTCCGATTGGCTTCTTAATTATAATAGAAAAGAAATTTAAAGAGGTAACGAGATTAATTGCTTTCTATTTCATTTTCTTTTGACCAAAAAATAATCGTGATGAAATAAATTAATGTCTTTTCTGCGCTCAAAATGTTCGGTTAATTAAAATCATTTTTCGAATTTGGGAGAAAGATTTGTTTCAAATATTGATATGTTTTTTTGAATTTTGTAACAAGATGATACATGATTTATAATACCGATATCCCAGACTTTAATTCTTTCGAATTAATTATGCAATATTATGGACGTTAAATATTTCGTAGATATAATCTCAATCGCAATATTGACGTTTTTCTAATGGAAGGCCAATTTGAGAATTAAATTTCGATGAAATCCAATAATTGCACAAGCGACGATCGAAAATCGATATCACTCTTCTGCCGTCGTATCTCCGCTTAATGTCGCTTTGGCTGTCGCGTCAATTTGACACTTTTCAAGCTTCCAATTTACTTCATCTCTCCTTCCATCCATCAGATTAATGTGTGTCGTTTTGAGAATTTTTTCCCGCCTTATATCGTATCCTTTACGTATGAAGTTTTGGAGGATCCCGCAGATTCAACAATGCTAGGATTACGATAAGAGAGATAAAAGAACAGCCAGAGGAGTAATAGGATCTCGAACTGAAAGGAAAAATCCAATCTATACTCGCTTACATATATACAGGGTATGCCAAACTTGATTTGGATTTTTCATTTTGCTTATTGCAATTAAATTTTCCAAAATGATTCTTCAGAATTTTATATAAAAATTTATTTTTACTTTTTAACTTGTTGTTTAATAATTTGTATTAAAATTAATATTTATATTCAAACAAGATTTATATTTAATTTTATATATTAAAATTAGTATTTAATTATTATTTTTACATAGTACTATTCTCTTTTAATTTAAAAAAAATCTCTTTCCTTCATATCTTGATATATAGTTTCTCCTTTATTTTCTTTTTCTTTTTTTTTTGTTTTTTTTGAAAATAAAATTTTTAAAATAAGGAACGAAATTTCCCGAAGTTTTGCGAGTTAGGTACCCTCTCTCTAAAAAAAAAGGCTTGGTTGAAGATGCGAGAAACACGGAACACCCAGTACACATTCCAGGCCGCATTCCAATCCACACGACAGGTGATAGAAATCGATTTAAAAGCTCGAAGTAGAATAAAAGCAGGGATTAATTTGAAGGTACCTTTCTCTCTCTCTCTTCGAGAGAGGTGTTGGATTTCGAGGACGTGGGGTCGAGGGGTACTAATTCGACGATTTGAAAACGAATTCGAAAACTTTTTCTCGCAACACTTTCTATATAAAATGTAAATGGAAAAAAATACAGTCGCTCACAGTCCGCTATCGATTGCCGGGCGCACTTTATTTTTTTTTCTTTTTTTTTTTTTTTTTTTTTTACAGGTAAACTTTGTGCGGTTATGCGTGTCTGTGTGCCCTTTCTCTCTCTTTCTGGATGTCTTTACGCGTGTATGGGCGAGAGCGTTTTGCGCCCGGTTTCACATTCTGTCGAATATCTACATTCGGCAGCCGCACTCGCGACTGCTGACCCGCGGGATATTTGTCCGGGACCGGTTCGGGACGCGTTATTCTCGGTCCGAGTGGGTTCTGCCAGCGTCATAAATCACCGACCACTTTGTTCCGTTGGAGCGCGAGAATATCGTGCCAGGTGGCACGGCCACGTGGGGCGAGATATTCCCTCCTTTTTTTCACCCCCTTCCCTCATTCTCGCGACCGCAATTAACCCTTTCTTCGTGCCTTCATTATTAAGATTGTTCGCGAGATCCTTTCTCGCGCGTCTTGTTACAAGTTTGAAATTTCTAACGAGTTTGCTTTCATACAGAGAGGAATATTAATTACATTGATTATCATGGGCGGCAATGTAATTACTGTACATACCGTTGAAAAATAAAAATTATGTAATAATATAAAATTGCATATAATGAAAATAGTATAATATATAAATATACATTTTTTTAATTCGTAGAAATAAAGAGAGATTGCTAGTTTTGAGAATCCACAGGCGAGAGAATCTGTTGTTGCTTTTTTTCACGACTCGGATAAATTGGATAATTGGACGAAAAAATAGAGGTATTCGGCGAAAGAAAATGGCGGCTTTGCAAAATCGCGCTCGCATTGATCGTCGGGACGAGGCTCTCAGAGCATTCGAGCATGTTCGCGAGTGCCCGGAGCGATCAAACTTTAGAGTGACGAGCGATTGAAGCGTGTGTTTCGACTCTCGGGTTAAACGCAGGCTTCCCTTTTGTGGGAATATAAACGCGCAAAAATTCTCGGTCTCCCTAAATCAATCATCACTTTCATGAGAAACGTTAGAATGATCCCTTGGGGTGAGAAAAAGGGCGGAAGGATAGGCCGGGAAAAGAAAAGATCCTTTTCTTTCTCAAAAAAAAGCTTTTGATCTCGAATTCCCAAGCTCTATGAAATAAATCCTCGAACTTAGCTTTTCAGATTGGGTGACTTTATGAATTTTCGAAATTCTTGAACCTGCGAATCTTGCTGCCGCTTTTAATCCCTTTAAGTTTTTTGTTTTTTAAGGGAGAAAATCTCAGGGGAATTCGAGATTTTAATTTTCATTTATTTTTGCGAATTTTATGACTGTTTATTTTAGGTACTTCTAAAATTCTTTATGTCAAGCAATTTTTCTATTTAAAAAATGCAGGCTTTAATATATTTAAAATATGAACAACTTGATTGGAGAAAATTACATTATTTAATATGTCTGTATAATTTTATATAAGTGTTTGTTTACTTTAAAAATTTTGTGGAATTACATATATCTGTTTATAGATATTATTATATATATTTTTTAATTGAGTATAAATTTACAAAATATTTAATGCTATACCTCGTGTTACTATTATTTATGAAGTAAATAAAAAAAAATTTTTTTTTTAAACATTTTCACATAAAAACAGAACTTTTCCGGACAAGTGTGGTGTTTACAAACGCACATGTTCTCTCTGCAATTCCTAACAATAACATTGTTATTTTGTTTTTCGTTATTTTGTGATGCAATTGTCTTTCATTTTAACCGATTATGATACACCGTTTTTTTTGCATCATTTAAACAAAAAAAAAAAAAAGATTTAACGTTTAAAAAGTTACTTAGTTTGATATGAAATATTAGATTATGCATTTCGTTCAGGTATTGCCTATTTTCATTTAAATGTCCGAAGGTGACCTTCAACGACCTTAAATTTCGACGGATTACCATATGGAAAAGAAGAGGGGTCCCGTGTTGTGTCAGGTGAAACGTAACAACGATCAAGTTTCCAGTTTTGTACCTCTTCCAACGTTTCACTAGTATTAACTTGAAAAATCTCTCGCCAACATTTCTCGCAAGGACCGAGGTACGCTTTTGTAAAAAAAATCTTGTCACTTTATAACGTAACGCACGCGTAAAGTCTGATTGTGTGAAAAGACCAGTTTACTTCGGCAAAGTGTTCTGCATAAAATTAAAATTAAAACTTTTGAAATAGGAGAACGATTAACACTTAATCGCTATTCTAAACTAATGATTTGATATTAATTGCGAAATAATTGTAAAGCTTATTACACATAAACTTTTCGAGAAGAATGCTTTTCAGGTTGGAATTCTGTTTCATGAGATTAATTTTTCTCGCTTTTGAATCGCTTAGAGAGGATAAAATTCCGATCGGTCGCGATATCCTGAGCTTTTTTTACGCGTATGAATAAAAAAAACGAGACAAAGATCAATAAGCAGATAAATTTCCACGTCGAGGGTGCCTGGATTTCGTACGTAAATCTTATGAAATATGCGACACCTGTACATATGGTGATTCTAAAAGAAGTCGGCAAACTTTGTCGGCATTTTATCGATTTGAATTTTTTTTTAGCTATAATAAGAAAAAATTGTATGCGTAATCGTCACTTTAAAGTCTTCAACTTTAAATCAACCCCTTTTCAATATCAAGAGTCCATGTTTAAAAGTATTATAAATATTGTTGATATTTAATCTCATTTTTGGATTTTAATTTTTTGGAAAACCTGAGATTTTTTTGCATCAGGAATTCAGGGAATTCAAAAAATTCTCTCTCTTTTATGGATAATTTTGCTCTTGTATTGTAAACAAATTATTAGCAAATTATGCGTCTAAAATTTATTGTAAATATATATCTATTTTGTTTATTGTATATTAAATACCTTAGCAAAATATTACATATGTGCAGTACATATTCTTTGTAATTTTTAATAGTAAAAAAAAAAAAATAAAAATTTGATGCAAGTGGAAAATACTTTTAAATATTCAGTTTTTTTCAGGACATTTACAAATCTAGTACTTGAAACTTGAGAGACTCTGTCTTTTTCCTTTATATAAAAAAATATTTAAAAAAAACACATGCAATAGAAAAAATTATTTTAGAGGAAGTTGTATTGAAAAAAATCTTTAAAATATTTTCTCTACCTGAAACTTTGAACAAAAGTACTTGGAAGTTTTGTTGATATTTAATCTTATTTTTGGATTTTAATTCCCTGAAAAACCTGAGATTTTTTTACATCTGTAAAAATTAGTTAGAATTCTCATGGAATTCAGGAAATTCAGAGAATTAAAAAAAAATTCTCTCTTTTATTAAGGTGTATAGTTTCGGGAAAAACCTGGAAAACCTGATATTCTCAGGGAATTTTATTATATGTTGAAAAATCATGGAATTCTCATGGAATTTTGTTAGGATTTAGGGAATTTAAAAAATGTCAAAAAAGTATTTATTTTAAAATTTTTTAATAAAAATTTAAAATATTTTAAGTTTAAAACTTCTTAAAATATATATTTTTTGTTTGTGTCTATATGTATAAAATTGTTTAAAATATATGTTTTTTGTTTATGTCGAAAAATGATACGCTAAAATAAGTAAGCTTATTTTAAAATTGCATCTAAAAATATTTTAATTTTACCTGGAATTTTGAACAAAAATACCTAGAAGATCCTGGAATTCTGAGGGAATTTTTTTACAGAATTTGAGTATACACCCTGTTTATGAATAAGTTTGTTCTTATATTGTAAACAATCAGCAAACCAAGCAAATTGTGCGTTTAAAATTTATTATAAATATACATCTATTTATGTTTATTGTACATATATCAAGTGTCCAAAAATATCAGAGATTTTTTTTTTTACCAGGTTTGAGTAGACACCCTGATAAACTGTCACTTCTATCAATTTTCGTTAACGAAAATTGACTTGAAATCAATAAAACACCGAATAAACACGCCGAACAAATTGTCAGCTTCTCGAGAAACATATATGATCTTTCAAATTTGTCAAAATGCAAAGAGAGAGATCGACATTTCTCGAAGGATGGGAATTTCATTCGGCATATTGAAATCTCGCGGAATTGTGCCGAGAATTGTGTGTGCAGGCTCGAATTCGGGCGCGACGTATTGACACATCCTGGAGACCGTCGTCGTCGGTTCTCTCTTCCTTTTTCTCTTCCGCCTGGATGGATTCCGTGGAGCAGGGTAGGTCTCGCAAAATGGAAATGGCTCGCCGCGAGCACGAAAATACCTATATTCGGTATCTCCTTTATTTCCCATCTTTTCCATTCTCCTCTCCGGTTGCGGAGAAAAACCTGAACTTAAGAAATACGAAGGAACGATAAACCTTCGCGAGGAGTCAAGAGCGTCGCTCGTAAAAAAATTCAACAAACTCGCGATCGCCGCGTCTCTGTAAATCTTCTCTTAAAAGAATTTGCAGAATCGAGACTCTTACAGGCCTAAATATTTCAGAAGAGATAAAAGAGCCATCGGTCAAATATTCGCAGAAGAAAAATTTCGTCAGCATCGTACATTTGAACGATCCCAGCAGAATCGGGGCGAAACTTTTTGAGTTTGCAAGCTAAAATTCCGACTATATTAGAAGTTTGCTTTTAATTAAACCTTTTCTTTTTTTTTATTTAAACGATCCCTCTTTAATAAATAAATTTTAATCTACGGAGTAGATTTTGTTAAAGAAACGGGAGACTAAACGTTCTCTAGGAATTATGGCGAAAAAATTGGTTTGCAAAAAGATTGAATGGGGGGATAAAAATCGTACGATATTCGAGAGGAGAATATTTTTCTTTATCCAGGCGCAAGTACAACGAACGTTTGAAAATTTGTAGGCAAAAATTGGATTTTACAGACTCGCGTAGAGCGAGCGCTAAAGCTTCTGAAGCGATCTCGCGGTGCTTTTGCCTCGCGTTCCATCACTTTTGAGTGCTTAATATGGCCACCATCGCGTCATTAAGCATGCCGATGCGGCCTTTGCGTCGCTGCAAATTTTGATTAACGGATGGACTCACTGATGCATAATAACAAACGATTTACCATTCACGCGGGACGGCTTATATTGCGATATTGGCAATGGGATTTCGCGTTTGCAATGATTAATCTACCGCAGACTTGCGGAAAGTGAATCCTCGGATTTCTCACATGGCGCTAAATTTTATTTACCTTTTGATTATATTGATATTTTTCGATAAAAGCTTATCGGAGCACAAAGAATTTAAAAAAATAAATAAATTGATAATATAAATTTAAGAAAAGAATATTTTTTAAATTTGTGAAAATATATATATATATATATATATATTCAGCGATAAAAATTAATATGTTTTATAATTTATATTAATATTTTATAATTTAATTAATATATTTTATATTTATAATTTTGTTTTTTTTTTTTTTTAATTAAGAAACAAGAGAAATAAAAGATAGCATTTCAAAGATTTATAATTTTAAGATTTTTATTTATGTTTTTCAAAAATATGAGTTTAAAAAAAAAGTAGTCGAAAAATGATTTAAAAATCTAAAAGGATCAAATCTAAGGATTCTCATATTTTGTATTCTTTTTCTGAAGTGTGAGGATAAAAAATTTTGAAAAATTTAAACTTAAATTTGGAATTTTCGAAGGAAGAAAAAATCGGGAAACCGAATACTAAACTGATTTTTGAGATATACATAAAATTCGAAGATATTGAAATAAAATCATATAAACATATATTTTGAGAATTTTGTCTAGAAAAATAAAATATAAAAATGAACATATTTTGGGGAAAAAGGCGTCGAATCATTGGAAGGATATTCTTTCGAAGTAAATTACTACCCTCGAAAGATTTTCGAGGAGAGCCTGCAAGTCACTCGGTCAGATTAATCACTGATGTGAAGAAAAGCGACGCTCTCTCACGACGCCGACGGTCAGTGACACGACGCCGTCGAGATATCCAGTCATTAATAATCCCTTTCCTTTAATGGTATCCTTCGACAATCTCACTCGCACAAAAGAACGAGCCCATAATGAACTTTTTCGCGCGCCGGCGTGACATAATTTATAGATCTCGCTCTCTCTCTCTCTTTTTCTTTCTCTCTCTCTCTCTCTCTCTCTCTCAATTTCTCTCGCAATTCCCGGCAACAAAATTGACGATTTTTTTCGCACGAATCTCTCCGGAAGAGATTAATCTCAATTTAATTCAATTTCAAAATTCAATTCAATTTTCTATCGTTATAATGCCAAAATTTCACATTCGCTTTATAAAACGGATTTTCCTAAACATTTTGAGACTTTAATTGCGTACTTTAACTTGATAGTGAGAACGAATGATATATTGGGCAACCGGAAAATTTACGGGAATTAAAATGCATTTTTATCATTATATATAATGTAATGCGTTTTCATTAAATTATAATAAACAAACATCATCGGCAGAAATACAATAAATAAGAGAGAGAGAGAGAGAGAGAGAGAGAGAGAGAGAGAGAGAGAGAGAGAGAGAGAGAGAGAGAGAGAAAGACGTCAACCAGAGTAAATAATTTAATGTTTACTAATACGAACTAATACAAACTAATACAAACTTGTCAGATTTATACGCGATCAACGTAAAATACATATTTTATTTTTATTCGATATAATTTTATTAAAATTTATATATATATATATATACAATTTAAAACTAATATAAAATAATATAATCTAATACTAATATAAACTAACACATACTAATATAAACTTGTCGGGATTTATGCGATATATATTTTATTTTTACTCGATAATTGGATCTGTCAAATTTAATAATTATATACATATGTATAATTTAATACTATAATTAATATAATTGTTAATGTGACTTAATGAATATATATATATATATATATATATATATATATATATATATATATATATAATATATATTTCAATTAAATTTCCAAATGACGTGATCTGAATTTTGCACTGAATTTTCTAACTTTTTCACTCTCGAGAAAACAGAGTCACGTCTCTTTTTAACGATATATATATATATATATATATATATATATATGTGTGTGACGTTTGATTGTGAGATTATCCCGGGGGTGTGTTTATTTTGGGAAACGTTCCGTATTTAGCCGGATAACTTCCGGCACGCGAATGCACACATTCGTCCGAAACGGGCTCGCGATTGTGTCGTCGCAGGAACTGGCCGCGTTTATCGTGGAAATTCACCCTCCCCGCCCCGCCCCTCGCCCGTCCCTTCCCCTCCGGGGAGGGGGGGTGTCCCCGGTAGTTATATATCCCGTATTGTGTACAACCGCGGGCGAAACAAGCACGCGGGGTGGTTAATGCGACGTAATTCCGCGTACGCGGAAATACATACCCCGTACGACGGGGGTACATTATGTGCGACGATAAAGGAGAAACGGGCAGGGATTAACGATCGGCTGCGCGAATTGTATATGTATATATATATATATACACACAAACACACACACACACACACAAATACATATATGCATAATTGTCTGCATGACGTATAGCTCGCAATTGGCGGCATGCTATAAGTCGGCCAGAAGTAGCGAAGCAGTAAATGGGGGTTGCATGTCATTTGTCGACGGGGGTGGTGCCGTCGCCGTGGCATTATTCACGCGAGAGTTTCTCCCTCCCCCTCCCCCACCCACCCTCTCGTCGATAAATACTTACCGGAGAGGGATTGAAGCGAGGGCTCGTATATAATCTCGGTCTTCGAATGCCGCGGAGACCGCGGAATTCAGAGGCTCTCCCTCTCTCTCTCTCTCTTCCTCTGTGTGCATGTGATTATACACATGTATACAGGGTATCCCGTTTTAATTAACCACCGCGGAAAACTTTTTTATTTTTAATTTTAGAAAACAATTTAGACAAAGTGCCGGCGCGCCACAGTAACTTTGAAAATTTATATGTCAAAAAATTTTTTAAATATATTTTATTATAGTGTTTTGGAGAGCTCGAGAGGGGTGAGCTGTAAGAATGTGCAATAATATATAGATAATTCGATTAAAAAAATTGAAGGTGACCCTCCGCAAACGGTTATTCAAGGTCAAATGGCACCATCTTATGGCAATTGAAGTGAAACACCCTGTATATCGAACGATATATATATTTACCCTCTTTCTCTCCTGAGGAGAATGCGATTTTCATCGGCCACCGGGATCTTACCCAGTTTTTCGCTCGATTCAATCATCGAAACGTCTGCTTCCGCTAAGTGCGACTTATGATAAAAACTATGTGCCCTGGAGACTGCCACGTGACGTTTGCTCCGTAAAATCCGGGGGCGGTTAATGCAAAAGTTCCATCTCGACATTTCCGTCGCTCGACGGGAAACGAAATTGCAGTATGTTTGATGAATAATCGTGAAAGAGCGCGACCGTAAAATGTATACTTTTAATTTTTAAAAAGAGTTGTTCGATGAAAATCCCTCTCTCTGTCTCCTCGGTTTATATACATAACATGTAGAAGGCCTCTATAAATAAAATTATGAAAGTAAGACTCGCTCTGATGTGTAATTAAAATACGAGTAAAAAGGGCTGATAAAGACAGAAAAAATAGGGCAAAAAATTCAAATTTTTATATATATAAAAATAATTGAATTAACAAATATGTACAGGAACATTTAACATCCTTCTTTGAAAACTCTCTCGCTGAATTACGCAAATGGAAATAAAAATAACTCGCATCATCATCATACTTCTTGCCTGCAATTAATTATGATAATCAAGATAAGTGCGAGTGATGGATCAAGATAAGAAAAAAGAACCACAAAAAACTCAAAGAAAAATAGGGGAAAGAAAGAGCAAAGTAAATATTTAATTGAACGTTTTAATCGTACGGTTTTAAATTAATTTTGGATTAAATTTTATTCAAAAGCCAAAATATCAAACTTGCATTGCACGCTATTATTTGCGATATGAGAAATATATGTAGATAGAATATAAACTGCTATTACTGTACATTTCTTGTTACAATAAGCATTTTTTTCTTTAGAGCAAATTTTGCAGAAATGCATTTATTTTTCATGTCATTGCTGTTTCGAAGAATTAATTAGTGATATTGTGAAAAATGATTTTTCACTTTCTCTTTATTAAATATTTTATGAGTGATATTGAATAATTTAGTAAAGAGATATTTAATAAAGAGAATTTAATAAATAGGGCAAAAACCTCTTTGTGTTCATTTTTTATCAAAAGTGGCACATTTCGATATAATATAATTTTATTTATTAATATATTTATTTGTTCTATGTAATTAATTATGTAGACTAAAATTAACAATAATTATGTCATATTTACGTGACAATTATGTAATTAATATTTTATGTTTGTGTTACATAATTTTATGAAATTCAAAATTTTTTCGAAAGTTTCGTTATAAAAAACAAATGTAGATATTAAATTGATTAAAATTTATACACAAAAAAAAAAAAAAAAACCAAGGAACAGATTTATTGCATTGACATCTTGAAAAAAAGTCCTATATAACTGCAAAGATTCGGTTTTCCGTTATTTATCGGGAATTTAGTTTACCGGGATTAAACACGGGATTTTTCGATAAATACACGCTGGATTAAACTCGAGTATTGATGTAACACGGTCGAACAGTCGCGGGTTTACATTGGCTCGATTACGAATCAATCGCGTTCACGCGGAATCAAAACGCGCGCGCGCGCGCGAGAGAGAGAGAGAGAGAGGGACGCGTTTTAGCAGCCGAGATAATGAGTCCGCGATAGCTTATCAAGGATTCGTCGAGAAGCGAGTTTTCGTCATCGGCTGCGGAATCCGGGATTCGAGGATGAGGATGAGGAGGAGATTGCAGGCGTTTGGTATTCGAGGCGATAAGCTTCCCGAACTAACTATGCGTTGCACCAGAGAGCAAAAGAGCATCCTTGAATCCTTTTTTTTTTTTTTTTTTTACCAGGATGCTGGAAGTCAAAGTTTACCGAGAAACGCGAGGCTCTGAAACAGTTAATTAAAATCCGTGATGCGAGAGTGGATGGGTTCCAGAATCGAGATAAGTGTTTTTACAAAAACAGCCCTTGTGAAAAATTTGGAAATTTTATCAAGAAAGGTGGTGTCATTGGTCGCATATTTGGATGCAAAATATCCTGCAAAAACGGTCTTTATAAAGTGAAGTAAGATTGATTGAGTTTGCAAAAATAGCCCATTCAAGAGTGTTTCCGTCAAAAATAGTACATCATGTCAATAATATAGGATATTGACTTCTGAAGATAACAACAGTGAATGTGAGAATAGTTAATCCCCTTAAATATAGAGTTTCTAATAACTGTATACAGCTGTCAGTTAAGTTTTTTATATAATAAATATTTTTTACCCAATAAATTTTTTTTACATCGCGCTCTTTTTCTCGCAAAAACGATCCTTGTCAATCAAACTTCTTTTTTATTACAAAACTCCGAATAATCTAAAGTTTCATATGTCAGCCTCAAAAGGCGAATAGGTTTCTCATTTTTTGATATAACTTATTTTGAAAAATGTGATACGCCTCGTCTTATAATTCGAATTCTCAAAAAATTACAATTTTGACAAGAGCTATTTTTTGTAAAGAACGCTTCACTTGACATCTCTCTCTCTCTTTCGCATGTTTGTTTTCCTGCGTTTGTAAAGTTTGCGCAAAAAATATCTCGATTACTTATTTACTTTGTTTAAACTTCCTCCTTGTTTCACTCCTTCCTCATTAGCGTTTCTCGTATTTGCAGAAAACAACCGACGATTATAACGCAATGCGGAAGAAAAAATTACATTTATTGTCCTCCATAAAATAGGAAGATATATATTTTTCCTCTTGTTTCTCGTAGAATTTTCTTTGATTATACCTCGAGAAATTCGCAGACACGCTTTTAAGGATATTTAGCACCTACAATCGGAGCAAACAGTAGTCGAAATTGACGAATATATACTTTTGTCATATCTTAATATATGATTAGTATAGAGATTGCATAAAATCTTATTATTTATTCATAGCTAGAGTGTAGAAATGTATTTTCAAACTTTTGTTGCTTTTTTCGGAGAATTTTCGTGTTTCTTAAATTATAATGAGAAACTTTTATCATTGACGGTACCTCGATTTCAACATTACAGCACAAAATTTGAATTATAAAAATAAAAGAATTTACTCGTACAGAGTAATTTAAAATATCAGAATAAAAATTATAATAGTGAATAACGACAAAATATAGAAGATTTTTAACTATTTCTTTGATAAATTTCTTAATTTGTCATTTTTCCGAGAAGAAAGAAATGTGGCAACATGATAATTTTTTATAAGTTGGTCAAATTGCAAATTGACCTATGAGGCCGAGTCGCTTCTCCCTTACACGTTTGTATATAGAGGCTTCTTCAGGTGAAAAGATAAGTTATTTAAAATGTCAAAAAAGAAAGCTCAGCTGAATGCTATGTTGCCACGTTTTCACAATAAATAATATATCATCTCGGATAATAGGACGAAATTGAGAAAATTATATTCAATATCTTTCGAACTAGTCAGTACTTGACCAAAATTATGTGATCAAATATTTCCTCTATATTTAAACTATACTTTTGCAAATTTTGAATAAATTCCTATTATTATTTCTATCTATTTCAGCTCTTAAATCAATACGCAATCACAGGTTTTTTTATAAGATAGAAAATCTGTAATCGTATCAATTTAAGGGCTAAAAAGGACAGAAATAAATATATTTATACTTATTTATATAAATAATTATATTTACAATTATATTAATACTTTTACTTATAATTAGATTCACAAAATAATTATATTTATAATAATATCGACGGGTAAATTCATTGCAAATTAAAATCCTTATAACTTTTGATTGCTTCAATGAATCAACTCTAGGTTTTTTTATAAGTCTCTGAACATGTATCAGAACAATCTGTGCAGATTTAATTAAATTCCTATATTTTTAAAAATAGGTACTAAACATCCTTAACATAAAACGCAACTAATGACCACAAAAAAAGAAGAAGCTTCGGGAGAGCCAAATTGAATTCGATCCGAGTACTCGATTCCAGCCGAAATCACTTCCGATTTATCTTCGGAGGTATTGTTCGTGGCCCTCAAAGAGTTAAATCCGGCTCCGAAAATTTCGCATTCGGATATGCAAAACAAGAAGCGAGCGGCAGAGAAGCGAAGAGGAGAGTGGGAGGGGCGGGAACGGGGGGGGGGGGGAAGAGTAAATTGGCACTATCGATCTGTCATAGCGCGCCAAAGTACAAGTGGATAAGCCAAGATATCTCGAGTGGCAGTCTGTACACACACCGGGTGATTCGCAATGATCTGACCTATCACGTTCACGCCTCGCGTCGACAAAAGCTGTCGTGACAAAACACGATAGTCGATAGGTCCTGCGCGTTTCAAACTCGCTATCTCTCTCTCTCTCTCGCTCTCTCTGCCCCTCTATCGGAGATCTCTTCTCAAGAGTCCGCGCGAACATTTCGTCTCGTATTCATTCGAGAGATCGATCGCCGCATTGTTCCGTTTTCAATGCGATCGCGACACGGAAAAAGCGCGAAATTATGTTACCGAGGCGCGAAACTATTTATTTCTCTTCTGTTTATTAGCGACTTTATTTTGAAGATACGAAGAAATGTGTGAAGACACAGACCGGGATGTATATAAGAAACGAAATGAAAGATAAAAATGATAAAGTAAAAATAATAAGTAAAAATTTTGAACATTGAGAAATTAAATTAAATTTTTTAACTTTGACACTCCTTCCAAATTTCCCTCTTTGTTTTTCATAAATCTTCAAGTTGTAACGATAATTCCTTTCGGCATTTTTTGCGCACGTTATCTTGAAGCTTGAACAATTTATTTGAGTTTAGCGCGATGTTCATATATGTTTTATTGCGTCATATTTATGTATTTGATGGCGAGGTTATTTACAGTTATGTTTCTTTTAGTGTAGTCGGATTTTTTATGCATTGTAATTTCCGGTCAGCGAAATTTCGATGTGATACCTGCCACGTGGTTATTAAAAAGGTTTTCTCTGTTTATTGTGTTGCGGGAAAATGTTCTCCATTTTTTTTCACATCGCTCGTTTGGTTTTGACATATTTGCCAAATATAGAAAGTTTCGCCGTAATTCGACCTTTATTTCCCTATCTTCGTTTAACATTTAGCTTTGATAATTTGTTTTATTTTTATTTTATTGTTTTAGTTTTCCTTCAAACGTCATTTTATTGTATTTAAAAAATATCGAGAACAACTCGCAATAATTTATATTAACACTAATGTTGTATATTTTTATTCTAAATATTATTTTGCCTTCAATTTTGAAATAATCCAGACCTTTTCTTATAAACATAATATCTAAACATTTTAGATTGCATTTAAATATATCGAGAAAAATAATTTTAATGTTAATATTGTCATCGTATATTTTGAATAATTTTTATTCTGAATTTTATTTTTTTTTCTCAGACATTTTTAATTGACAGAGAATATAATTAGCGTTTTATGCAGAGAGGAAAATTCTTCGATTGTGTGTTTTGTTATTAAGAGTAATCGCGCCCGCAGAAACATTGATTAATGACAATGTTCTTAAATCACTATTTGCGAACACTTGGTGGACAATCAGGACCACATGTTGACAGTCGTGTATCTCAACACGACGATGGAATGCGGGATTGTCACCATAGGCTGTCCGCAAGAACCGCTCCCTAATTAAACGGCCCGTTATCGATGTGGATTAATAATATCTCGCTGACGCGACGCGTTCATCAACTTTCGCTACCGTTTGCACGCAAATTGTGAACATCTTATATATATACAGGGTGTCCTACAGAGAGTTGCTGAAACTAATCAGCTGTCATTTTTTCAATCTACATAGGAAGTGGGATAAAATAAAATATCTTTAATACAGGATATTTAGTTTTATTCAGTTTTATTAATATATAGATTAAAGAAATTAGGAGATATTATTATTATTTAATAAACGTTTATAAAAGATGTTAAAAATATTGGCAATCTTAATGATATATATTTGTCAACAGCTCAAGAAAAGCGATGAGTGACATTTTAAAAGAATAATATATTAAAATATATAATTATTAATAATATATATTTTAATTTATACATATATTAATAATTATATATTTGAAGTGCGATTAAAATTGAAACAGAAATCAATAAGTTTCTTTCGAAAAGTATAAAAAAATTTTATGTAACATTTCTTTTGAAATACCATTCATCGCTTTTCTCACAGCAATTTTCTTATTATTTTGGGATATATATCATTAATTGTAAGATTACCAATATTTTTGACATTCTTTATTAAAATATATAATTATTAATAACGTATATTATTAATTCAAATATATATTATTAAGATTGTCGTTTTTGTTAAATGAAAAAAAATGACAGCTGATTAGTTTCAGCAATTGCTCCGGGGTACCCTGTACAATTTTAAAGTAGCAGTAAAGAAGTAAAGAGAGGAGAGTAGTAAAAAAATTATAATAATCGTTGCAGTAGTTAAGAGCTGCGGCTCTTATGTTCCGAGCTCGTATAAAAATCTTCGAGTAGTAAAGATCCTACTTGATCAGGCATGTAGGTGAAGTAGTAAAGTGGCGTGTAATGGCCGGACATTCATCGAGTACCATTTTTTGTTCTTTATATCATTTTATTCGGATTAATTACCTCTCGTAAAATATTATAAAAAGTTTACCCTTTACTGTGTAAAAATAAATCTTTCCTGATCGTTGCATAAATTAAACAAAAATTCACGAGAACGTCAATGTTGTGGTAGTCGTCTTTATTTATTTCCGCTGTAACGTTATAAATTATAATTATGTAACGTGCGTGTAATACATTTTTGCCGAAAGAAGAATGCAACTGCGACTTTAATAATAGAGAGAGAGAGAGAGAGAGAGAGAGAGGGAGAGGGAGAGGGAGAGGGAGAGGGAGAGGGAGGGCTTTCAATTAATCGCGATCGATCGATACGTGTTATTACATTAATTATAGGCATTATGTGTAATTAATTATGGGAATTATCGCGTAATATCGGCCTTTAACGCAAGTTTATTGGTAAAAAGTCAAGATACTCGAAAATCGATAGTCTGTTTATTCTCGATTAACTCGCCGACATAAGTAGTTAATTAAAGCGCGTCCCGTCTCTTTCTCCGAGGGAGAGAAAGCGGGTCCCCTTTCGCCGCCGTCGATATATATCGGTGACATCGCGTCGTGTGACGTGTGCCTGCGTGGCTTCATTAAAAGGGCCTCTCCCTCTCGCGTGCATAATAAAGTTAAGGACACGTTTGCCTCCTGTCCCGTCCGTTAGTTCAGCTCTCGTCGATTGAACCTCCGACGAGAGAGAGTGACGGAAGTGTCCTGCAGGACAGGACACTTACAATTAAGCGCATTCCCTCGACGTGTCCCATCCTCCAGGCCCAGTTTAACTAGAGCACACACACGTGTCAAGTCCTGCCATCGAATCTTGTCCTTCATCTACCTCCCCCCCCCTGGCCCCTGCCCCTCCCCGAGTATCCTCCTTTCTCGATAGATTTTAAAGAGTTAATTAATGCTGCCCTCGTTTATTAATTTTTGGCGATTAAATTTTGATTTGTTACGTTGGTTGAAGAGGACGTTAATTTCGAGAGAAGGGATTCTCTTCATTAAGTTAAAATAATCAAACAATTAATTAAAATTGAGTTTATGCTTCTCGAATTATTTATCTCGTTTTATTTGGATTCATATCACGTACCACGCAATTATACGTAATCTCAGAAATGAGATAATTAATGAAAAGCCTAGAGAATTTTTCGATTTCGATCTTTTTTACGGGTTTAATTTATTTATTTTTCTTTTTTATTTTAATATTTCATTTATTTTGGGATATTTATAATTCTCGAATCTCTCTGAAAAAAATACCAATGTTATTTATTATATATTTATTTAATACTCGTATATTTATAAATCTTGCGAATATTCAACTTTCGTGATGTTTTGATCTCACATAGGACCTCCTTCCCTTATTCCGACCTGCGTCCCTCGGGATCGAATGATACACCGTCTTTCGAAATTATCCCCGCTTAATTGGCCGATCTTTCCCAAAAGTTTCCCGGCTTTGCCTGAATAATTATGCCTGATGAATATTTCATTTGATCCCTCGTCTCTTTAGTTCTGTTCATTTGGAGCCGCCGTCCCGAAATCTATTTTCTTGCTTAACGACTCCTCGACTTGTCTCGCAATACTTTTCACCTCCCTTCGAATTTATATCCGCTTCGCATATATATATATATTTATTTTTTTTCGAGATCCTTTTGAATTCTTTGCAATTTCTTAGATTTTCGAATTTTTTTTTCAAAAAATCTTAAAATAAGGAATAAAAAATTTTTATTTTTTCGGAAATTGCCTGAGGACGTAAATTAAAAAAAAAAAAAAAAAACGCATTTCTTACGCAACAACCCGACACAAATACACACTTCTCGGGGACATCGGTTATATCCTTGGCAGAAATAGCAGTCGTGATTGACCAGCCCAGGACACGAATCCTTTTCTCCTCCTCGGGGAGAAATTAAAGCGGCAACTCCCGGGGGCGAGTGTAGGTTATTTCTGCGCAATCGATCTTTGTTTATTTCCTCCGTGCTCGGGTCTTTCTTTCGTGGATCTATATTTGACCCTGTCTTGGCTAAATTAAGTCGTCGTTTAACGCAACTATGCGAAATCCTACCGCGAGGGGGGGGGAGGGAGGGTGGGAGGAGAATTGTCGTTCACGATATTAAAGATAGTTTATTTCGATAAAGGTCGAACGTTCGATAAAATTCTCTTATGAAAACTTTCCGTGTTTTACTAGGGTGTATATATATACTTTCTGGAAAAACATGGAAGTGATTTTTTTTTTATTTGGTGAAATCAGAAAATTTTATATGTATATTTGGACTTTTTAAAAAAATTCTCTCTTTGATCATTTTGCTTTTATATATAAATTATACAGATTATAAATACGTATCTATCTCTGTTTATTATATATTCAGTGGTTTGATAAAATGTTGAATATGCAATGCATTTTCTTTATTTTAATTTTTAGTGAAAAATGAAAATGTTAAAGTTAAAAATTTTTATCTTAATAAAAGCTATTTAGTTTTCTTTAGCATATTTATAAAAGCATTTAAAATGTGATTTTGTATTTTTTCTTTGCATGAATGAAAAGCATAAGAAAATGTGTATAATAAAAAATGTATAATAAGAGACTTATTTTAGAAGATTGCATAAAAAAATCTTTAAAATATTTTCTTTATCTAGAGCTTTAAATAGAAATACTTGAGACATTCAGCGAATTTTTAGGATATTTTTAAGAAATTTTTAACGAATTTTCAGCAATTTTTTTACAAGATTTGAGTAGATACTCTATTTATTTTACACATTCTTAAAGACGTTTGATTCGTTTTTGCAAACTCATTATTTAACATCGTTATTGGTGACAGTAACAGGAATAAATAGTGCTTTTAATAACAAATTAATGAAAGCGATGAATAATATAATACAATGGAAATAATTATTATTATCTACAAAATAATAAATTACATATTTATATACATATATATATGTATGAGAGATTATTATTAATTACCAAGAAGGTTATTAATTATCTTTTAAAATATGTTAACATTCCCCTCTGTTAGATAAATATATAATAAAATATATATAAATTATTCGCAAAATTAATATTTAAAAAATTATCAACTAAATTGCCACTAAATAAATTATCAATAAAGTTATAAATAAATTATTCAAAACTCTAGAACACAATTTTTTAACTAAAATATTTAATATCTCATTCGGTGTTTGAAAAAAAAAAAAAAAAAAAAAAGGAAAGAAAGAACTATGACTATCTCCATCTAAATTATTAAATGAATTATTAAATAAATTTCTACTAAAAAATTATCAATAAATTATGCAAATAATTTAAAACTCCAAAACCAATCTTTCCACCAAAATATTTAATATTTTATTCGATATTTGGAAAAAATAAAGAAAGAGATCGCCTGCATATATATATATATATAAGTCCCCTATCTCAAGAGATCATCTTGAATTGTTATTAATTCCTTTTTTCGATTCTATCTCCGTCGTTTACCATTCGCCGGCAATTAGTTTTTGTCGTTTGTATGTTTGTATTTTATATATGTATACACACATATATGTACACCGGGCGGTGGAAGCGACATGTCACTTGCACGGATGCGCCGGTTCGCGTTTGCATTCGCGAGCGTCGAGTAAGCATCACCGTGGGTGATCCATTATGCATAAGCGCGCTCGTTTCGGCCGACAAGGAGCCTTGAGCTCCTCCGGAGCTGACTCGTAAAAGTGTACGAGCCACCTATCACGCGAGAAGACCGATGTGCAGAGTCCGGCTAATGCGCCCCGGCGATAAATAGGGCGATTTATGCGCCCTTATACGCCAATTCCGCCCCTCCCTGCTGCCCCTCCTCATCTTCCCCAAATAAGCCTGTACGATGGGTCTACGAATAGCCACAATAGTCGTTGGCGTTCCTTCCTCCTCGAGTCTTCCTTCCTTCCCCTCTCCCCTCCCCCCCCCCGGACAGCTAATGTTTCACTCGGCGGGGAGCGAACTTTTTAACCCCTTTGTTGCGGACGATAACCATTGGCCCTTTACTCGATGCGGCTTCCTCGAATGGATCCTCTTCTTCCAGGATCTCTTCTCGTTCCCGTTGATTTATTCGACGTAGACAGGCAAATATCTCGGGTAATGACATCCCGAGAGAGAGAGAGAAAACACGGTGTGTCCTAATGACATTTCCTTTTCTCGACCGCTTTATCTTTCTATTTCTTCGTGGAACACTTAACTTTAATAATTTGTTTGGTCTCCGTAAAAATATTCTTCGACATTTATTTCTTCTAAATGTAATAGGGGCATTTTAAGTTGCATTAAAAAAGTATCGAGAAAAACTCGCAGTATTTTTAATATTAGTATATTATTATTAATAAGATTAATATATTATTATTAATATAATAACATACTGTTATTACAATATTAATATTATATATTTTTTAAAAATAACTTTATTCCGAATTTTACTTTTCTGTCAGAAACTTTTAACTGATAAAGAACATAATTAGCATTTTAAGGAAGATAGATCGAAAATCCTTTGATTGTGTAAGTATTATATTGATATTAAGAATAATCGCACGTGCAAGAATATTTTTTAGACATTTTTTTTATAAACATAATAAGCATTTTAGATTTAAAAAATATCGAGGAAAGCTCGTGGCATTTTTAATATTAATATTAATATTTTTATATTATATTAATATAATGTTAATATTAATATTAATCATAACGATATAATATAATATTAATATTAATATTCTATATTTTTGCACTAATTTTATTCTAAATCTTATTTTTCTGTCAGAAATTTTTAATTGTCACTGTAAAAAATTGTTCAAGAGTTCAAACACATTTTTGTTTGAATTTTTAGATCTGAGTGTTTGAAAGTAATTTCACCAGACAATCTGTCAGCTCTGAATAGCTAAAAGTAATTTCATCAGATCTGTTTTAATCATTCGTTATTTTTCTAAAAGTTCAGAAGAATGTCTGGAAATTCTGTTTGCAAAATTCGGACAGTGTGTCTGTAAAAAAAAAACTTGAAACACTCGTGCCTGCAGTTACTTTTCGACATATTATTTTCTACGATGAAGAATGTAATCAGCATTTTGTAGAGAGAGATTTTTTTGATTGTAATATTGTTGTCAAGAGGGGGAGGGGAAGGGGAGTTTCTCAGGAATCCGTTGGAAATAAGCGAGCGGCGTTTTTGTTTGCAGGCGCGTTTTAACCTTTCCTCTTTTTTCTTTTTTTTTTATTGCACAGTTCGGTAAATATGGGCACGGCATTAAATAGTGTCGGCGTTAAATAGCGAGCCCTTATGCAAGCTCGCGCGCGATATACATATATATATATATATATATATATATTTTATTGTCCCTCTCAAAATAACGAGTAGCGATTCTTCTTTCCAGCTGTTTTTTACATATATTTTTAAAAAATTTTTTATCGTTGACACTTTTCCGGACAAGTAATTCGCGTTTGGCACGCGAGAAATATTTAACCCCTTTGTCCTCTCCCTCGAAATGAGAGAGCCGACGCTTTATTTCGGAAACACATTTAACTCTTTCCATTCCGATTTTACTCTAAATACGCGTACCCGGTAAATAGCGCTCTTATTCGCGAATTCCATGCCTCTCCTCTCACAAATTGTTCGAAATAGCAACGGGTCGGTAAATAGTGTCCCTATCACCCTCGACAGGGTTTTTCATTTCCCACGATTTTTTCTCTCCCTCTCTCTCTCTCTCTCTCTCTTTGTAAACCGCGCATTTTATTCGAGATGTCGGGAAATTGCACGGATCCTCTCCCGTACACCAGATTCGCCAAATATTGTGCGATACTAGTGATAAATAGCACCCCTTACGCGCCCCTTGTCGTCCATTAAATTGCTGGAAACAAGCAGGCGACACTTTATTCGAAACGCTAGGTATATATTTCTAAAGACTCTTTTATTCAATTTTGTGACGTGTGGATATATTGTATTCGCAACATATTTATTTATATATAATATTCTATTATGATATTTATTTATTTATTTATATTAGTATTATTAATTTTACTGTATTATTAAATATTAAATATTAATTAAATTCATATATATTTAATAATTTCACATATATATTTAATCTGGTGATATTTATTCGTAATATATAAAATGTATCAAGATTAAATTATATGAATTTAATTAATATTAATTATAGTAGAAATTAATATTATTATATTAATTTCTACTATACTATAAAATATAAAATATTAATTAATATCATATATATATATTTAATAATTTCAGATATATGTATTTAATCTGGCGATATTCATATTTATATATCAAGAATAAATATCGCCAGATTAAATATATGTATGTGAAATACATCAAATACAATTAAATATTCTCGTTCCCAAAAGCGTGGGAAATTACAATCTTGATTTCAGATCGTCTTTTTCGCGGATTTTATATTAATTCAAAAACTCACCCCGGACGAGGGTAAGGATACCCAGCGGCATCACCAGGATGGCGACCATGAGATCCGTGATGGCCAGGCTCATCAGGAAGTAATTAGTGACGTTTTGTAGCCGACGTTCCCAGACGATGGCCAGGCACACCAGGATATTTCCCGCCGCCGTCCCCAGCACAAGGACCAGGGCCAGCATCGCCCACCAATTATTAAGTCCGTCCTCGTTGCTTCCGGCGGGACTCGCGCTCGTCGTCTCCAGGTCGAGGAGCTCGCTGTCGTTCGCGGTGGAAACATCGGCATCCCACAGGACCAGCGGGTCGTAGGTATCCGCCAAGACGGTGGTCGTTGACCCCGTCATCGCTCAGTCAAAACTTCACCCTTCACAAAAACGCGCACTTCTTTCACGGCACCCGGGGACGTTGCATCTGAAAGCGCACTATTCAGAATCGTCGAAGGGGTCGTCGAGATCCATGGTAATCGGAAATCAATGGGAAATGATATATAACAGCGTTTCATACACACATATATATATATATATATATATATATATATATATGTATATATATATTTCGGGAGATTAATTGCGTTGGAAATATATCGGAGGGTTTTGAAGATTTATGAGACGGAAGGCTCGAGGATTCACAAGGGATACACGAGAGATGTAATTAAGTAACCTAATTAAGAGACGTCATGCAACCGGGGGAGAGAGAGAGAGAAAGAGAGCCGAAAGAGGATCAAAGCTGACCAACGCGATATGTGTATTTCAAAATGAAATATTTCAGGGGAAACGAGAAATTTCAGGAACGAAAGAGAATATTGAGAGACAGAGAGAGAGAGAGAGAGAGAGAGAGGAATAGCCGGAAAATTCTAAAACGCCATGGAATTTCGGAATTTAAGAATTCGTTGTCGCAACAAGAATTCGAGAGCCAGGAGTTTACGAAGTCAAGAATCTAATAAATTAAAATTTCGAGGACCCTAAGAATTTGGAAGCAGAGGATTTAATAAAGACAAAAAGCTACGAGAGGATCTAAAAATGCGAACATAAGAGAGACTGAAAGAGAGTCAAAGAGAGATCTCCGAAGAAATTCCAGAATAATAATTTGACGGGCCAAGAAAATTTCCAAGGCTTTTAAAATAAATAAATAAAATAATTATATAATAATTAAATTAATTAATATATATATATATATATATATATATATATATATATATAAATAATATATATATATAATTTATACAAATTTACATTAATTTAAAATAAATAAATTAGTTGTTTAATCTCGAATATTTGCGTCGATCATCCCTTTATGAAATTGCAAAGGTATTTTCTGGAAGAAGGTTTCTCTTCTCCTGAAGACGGAAGAGGCCATTCTCATCTTGCGTGGATATTGATAGCGATTCAATTGCATCGATGCGACTGATCCGATATATCGGGTGATGTATCGATGGTTAAGGATTACACGCTCAACAGGTTACATCGATGATCGCGAATATCATCGCGGTAGATACGTTACTTTTGTGGCAATTAATCTGTCGCAAATTCAATTGGTTGGATAAAATCTCGGAAAATCTCGGATTTGTGAAGATATTTTACGTGTCTTGAATTGATTTGCGGCGGAACCTCTTTAAAGAGCTTGTAAGGTGCTCCAGGTAGGGTAAAATTCTGAAAGGAGAAAAGTTTTAAAATAGTCTAAGGATGTAAAAATTGTGCAAAGAGTCGTCAAGTTACAACATGGTCTCGAGAATTGGAGTTCTTAATTTTAACGAGTGTTCTTTAGGGAATTAAAAGAAATTCGACGGTCCTTTTATAATATCCATTTCTTTTAAACTCAATGAATAAAAAAATAATCTAAAGTAGATTAAAATATGTAGAAAATGAAATTTATTTTATTCTATCCTGTTCTATCCTATTTTAATAGGACTGAAGAAAAATTTTAAGAATTATTTAAATTAATTTTAAAAAATATTCTCGAGAACTAAACTTTTTAGATAATTTTTTCAAACATTCAAGAGTATGAATTACATTAATTCAATAAATTCAATGAATCAACAAAAAAAATAAATAAATTTTAAGAAATCGAGAATCCCGATTTCATTGGAAATAACAAAAGAAATAAATTTCGAAGAAATCTATAAAAAATATTACGAAAAATATATTAAAATATATTAATAAAAAACTGCAAAATAATTTTCGAGAACACAGTGGGAAATCCTAAAATTTTAAGAATCCGATTCGTGAGTTTAATGAGAAAGTCAAAACTTTTCGGGGAGAATCCTTCATCTGAAAAACTCCAAGGACATAATTTAATAAATCGACGAAGAGAGGAAGCTGGAGAATTCGGAGTCTCCGAAGGAGACGGAGCGGGAGGTTTCGTGGCCGTCTCTCCGCTGTTTCGGGAATTCAAATCGAGCAAAGCAATGGAAGCTGATGTGGAAAACTTGAGGTGCGGATAATTTATCGAAAATACTTGGTTGAACCACCGCGGTGGTGGTGATTTGACACGCACATTTCTCGGCGAACTCTTCCTCCCCATCGCCTCGAAGGGAAGGAGACACTTTCCGGGAAGGATGATTTTTTTTCCACGCGGTGATTTCTTTTTTTCCTTTTTTCAAGTCCGCACCAGATGACCGAAAGAGGAAGGGGGGACGGGGTTACGGGGAGGGGAGGAATGGGAATGACAATTCGCGGGAATCCGTCACCACCGGAAAAGCGAGCGACGCGATCCACGAGGGTTGCTTTGCCGCGGACTACTGGCCCACTGGCTTTTATATCTTGCTGCTCACACCAACCACCCCTAACCACGGGGGTTGCCTTCTCATCCCCGTTCCCCCACCCCCGGACGAGAACGACGGGGACGCCACGAGCATGCGTCGCCCACCCCGTACGGCCTGCCCACATCGGGAGACACCTGTTCGTCCTTCGCTTGTCAACCCCCCCCCCCCTGGACTTGTATTATTAGGGATGCCCGTTTGCACTCATGCGCGAAATGCAACGTCTTATCAATAAATAAAAAGGACGGCAAACACTTGCCCTTTCGACGGCGACGGTGATTTTTAGCGAGTATATATTCCTCTCGCGCTCCAGTTCCCTTCCTTTCCCAAGGAAACCAATTTCTGGAAAACCATTAGAGATATTGTGTTACTGAAATGCTGAGACGTTCTTCTCGCGCTCATTCGTCGCGCTGAGCGTGATACGCGTCGTTAAAAGTATATTTCCCGCACATCCAAATGGACATTTTCTCGACGCGAGAACTTGCGAGAACCTAGTAAATTCTAGCGACGCGGACACAGGTGACAGCTTTCATTAAGACGTGTTTTTGCCATGAAAAGAGGAGATTTGCTGGAAAATGGCATTGTGTAGGGCACGTTTGTTAAAAAGAAAGTTATTAAACAATTATTAAAATAACTTATTTAGACGTTAAACAATTATGTATTTAAATGACAATAAAAGGAAACGTGATATGAGATAAAGGTTATTTTTTTGTGAATAACTTTAAAAATCTGTCAATTTTTTAAATCCTTCTCTCAAATTTTTCGATTAAATTTAGATAATGTTATTTAAAGGTCAAACAGTTATTTATTTAAAGGAGAAATATAGAGAAACCTGACATAGATTATATTCTTATTTCGGTAAATAAATTTGGATCTGTCAATTTTTAAAATCGTTGCCTCGTGAACTTTTTGATGAAATTTAGCTAATTTTATTTAAAAAACAGTTATTTATTTAAATGAGAAATATACAAAAATACAAAGAAACGTAGGATATAAGTTTTATTCTTATTTCTATAAATAAAAAATCTATCCATTGTTTTAAATTGTTACTTCGTGAACTTTTCGATTAGATTTATCTAATGTTATTTAAAAATCAGACAATTATTTATTTCAACGAGAAAAATACAAGAAACGTCTCTGTAACATATAGGTTATATTCTTATTTCTATGAATAATTTAAATCTGTCGACTTTTTTCAATTGTTACCTCATGCAGTTTTTGATTAAATTTATCTAATGTTATTTAAAAGTCAAACAATTATTTATTTCAACGAAAAAAATACAAGAAACGTTTGTAACATATAGGTTATATTTTTATTTTAATAAATGATTTAAATCTGTCGACTTTTTCAATTGTTGTTTCGTGCAGGTTTTGGTTAAATTTATCTAATGTTATTTAAAAGTCAAACAATTATTTATTTCAACGAGAAAAATATACAAGAAACGTCTGTATCATATAGATTATATTCTTATTTTTATAAATAAATTTATATTTGTCGATTTTTGAAATCGTTGCCTCGTGAACTTTCTGATTAAATTTAACTAGTTTTATTTAAAAGTTAAATATATATATTTAAAATAAAATATAGAATTATAACCGGAAATGTACGATTTAATTGTTAATAACTCCGTAAATATAGTCTGAGCCAAAATCGGTAAAGGAACTTTTTGTTCAAAATTCCAGCTTCTCTCACCATCTAAAATATTAATCAAGAGTTATGGGAACCTTGTATAAAATATATATTATTTTGGTTTTTATGAATAAGTAAAAACTCTTTAAATTGCTGTCACTTCTTGATTAAATTTAACTAATTTTATTTAGAGATAAAAATAGTTTTTAATAATGAAATTTACAAAATAATAAGATAATTATCTTTATATTTAGTTAGGAACTATTGCTTTCAACTGTATATATATATATATATATATATATATATATATATATACACATTTTTTTATTAAATTGAAATATATAATAAGTGTTTAAGAAACCTAATAGTATATATATAATAAAGCTAATTAAAAGTAAAATTGCTTTTATAAAGATTATTAAATGTATTAAATTGGATTTAATTACATTTATATAATGAAATAAATCTCTTTTAATCGCGAAAATTAAATAGCGCTTATTGAAATATATGCTTTGTCACACAGATAGAAGTATCAAATTACATATATAATTGTAATAATTCTAATGTATGTACATTTTTTCCACGTGTATGTACATACCTGCGAACAAATGCTACTTTTATTGCCTCATTTCGTATGAGCATAGTCGGGGGATTTAAAGATGCAAAGAAGGTTGAATATTAAAGAGACAATTGTATAAAAAAAAAAAAAAGATCCTATTCACACTCTCGTATCTCGGACGACTCGTTTTGCATACTGATATCCGTGTTCCTGAAATTAATATGGCTCTGTTCAAGTATCGAATTTACATTGACGTTATGTCCCCGATATTATTCTCCGATTTTCAATTCATGAATTTTGTCGGTTTAAATCCTCCGAGCTTGCTTATTATTTTCACATATAAATCGGTTATATTCCTGACAGAATATATATCTGAAATTAATACGACCTTTTGCAGATTAAATTAAAATTACGATTATATCTCTGTATTATTATTTTTTCGTGTAAAAAAAAAAATAATATCCGTTTGATATTTCCAGAACAAAAGTAAACACAAAAAATTAGATAGATGATTATCTTGGATCATTTTTATCATCGGGAAAGAGAATCTGATCTTTAAATTGAGTATCGATTCGTAATAATTCACATGTTGGTGTCATGAGGATACTAATCAGGAACTTCGCGATAAATTAAGCACGAATAAATTATCCTGCTAGAAACCACTCGTACAAGAGCACTATAGCATTCCGAGAATTGTGATAAAGGACGATTTATCGCGCCCTCGGGCGAAGTTTTTTTACTCCTGTTCGCGTGCGATTAAAGGACTCGCGAGAGGACACTCTTGAAAGCCTCAGGATACTAAAGGATACCCACGCACAGATCCAAAAAAAAAAAAAAAACAAATGAAACGTGTTTTGATAATTGAGATTTCACTCTACACAGATTTTAATTTTAGAATCTTATAAGCTCCGTGACGTATTTCTTTTTCTCCTAAACATCCTGTCATTTTTTTTTCTTTATTGATTTAACTATTTTAATTTATTATTTATTTCAATTATTTATTTATGTTTTATTTTTATTTATTTGAAATTAATTAAATATTTAATTTAAGTTAATATAATCTAATAAATATTAATTTAAATATTAAAATTAAATAAAATATTTAATTGCAATTACTTATTGTTAGTCATTTGATTGAATCACGAAATGTCTCTTTTCTAAAAATCATTCAATTTCATACGAACGATTTCAGAATTTAATAAGATATCTATCATTTAGCATCAAATGTCGAGAATTTCTTCGAGAATATGCATTGTTCCGACTAACTGTCGATACATGTAACTTACTTGCAATGCATACCTTCTCTCCACTGGACTTTGTCGAGATTCTGTTCGCAACAATTAAGCAGACCACAAACCGCAACCTCGTTATTAAACGCACCATCACTTTAACCGGACAACTTCTTGAGCTAGACTTAAGCTTGCCTTAATCCACTTAGGAATATCCTCGGGATCTCGGAACTAAATTCGCGATCCTGTAGAAACAATTATCTTCGCGGGCCGACTGTCGATTTTCACGATTCGAGAGAATTTTTTCAGATATTTAATTAAATTTCTGCATTTATATATTTTTCAATCAATTTATTAACCGTTCTTTATTTTTGATTACTACACAATCTTTGATTTTTTTATATCAACGTCAGACTTTTTTCCGAACTTTTTGAGCAGCAATTCTTTAAGACGAATTTGTTTTTGGAAAAATCAAAGTCATAATTTAATTAAATTTTAGTTATTATTATTTTTTTTAATTATTATTTAATATTAAAATATTAATTATTAAAGATTATATACAAATTGTATAAAAAGTGAGTGAACGAGCAATCTTGATTAATTCCGTTGAATTTCCTTAAATTTTATTATTCCTTTTCAGTTTTGTCAATATTTTCAACGCGATGAAAACAACAAATTTTATTACATCTCTAATGAATTTTGTTGCATCCTGTTTTTTTTTTCAATAAACTTGTTATTTGATGTGTAAAAAAAAGGACAACACGCAAGAGACAGGAAACGTCCCCTTTTTTATTTTATACATGTACCTTTTATATGCCATGTGTGCTATCTATATATTTTATTCCCACCCTCATGGATTCTCCGCTGGAAGAGGCTTTATATTTTGCATTAAGATGCGATAGATCGATGATGCCGAGCCACGGCCGCTTGCCTTCACCCTGCAGCCGCCTATTTATTGGCCTTAAATGTCGCGGTGCTTCTTGCGCCGAAAATTTCATTTCGCGCTCAAATAAATTTCCCCAGTGATGGATTAACGCCATTTAGACGAGAGATTTATGTCGCCTCGAATTTTTTCTCCTCTTTTTACGCCGATTTCTTATCTTCTCCAGAAATCCATCCTGAGGAATTGCGAACATTTTCGAAAGATTGGCAGAATCGATTGCAAGAACCAAAGATTTCGTATAGAAGCAGTAGAGAGGGGAATAGCGAATAATTAATAAATTAATTAAAAATAACCTTATAGATATATAAAGACAGAAATCTAATAAAGGAGAGATTAAATTTGGAAGTTAAAATGGCAATATTTAATTATAGCAAAAATACAAGTTTAATAATAATAGGATCCGAGATAAAATTTAAAATATGGACTTCAGTAAAAAAAAAAAAAATAATAAGAAAATAAATAATGAGTAAAAAACGTAAAAAATTTTCTATTCTTATTAATAATAATAAATAATAATAATAGAAGGTTATAACAAAAATATCATAATTTTATATGATAATAATAAATAGTTATAATAAAGACAGGAATTTTAATAATAATATGACCCGAGATCAAAAATTTTAAGTATTTGAAGACTCTGCTAAAAATTTAAATTTTGCATAAATGAAAATAAAAATTTAATTAATGAGGCTAGCAATAGATGAAAAGTTGCACGGTCTCGGGTTCAATTTTACACGGTTTTTGTGACTCAAAAAAAATTTTTCTTTTTTTTTAAATTCGTGTTTGCACGACAGGCGGCAACTTTGCCGGGGTAGAGCACGTTTAAGCGTCGTAAATAATCGACGCATAGATATTCGTTGCGGCACCGCAACGAATTTTCCGCACGTCGACGTCGGTCGTGGTGCAGGCGCGCGTGCACGCACACACACACACACACACACACACACACACACACACACACCCACGCATACGTACGAGACGACGACGATGACGTTTAGATCGATCGCCGAGCCAAGTCACGTCGGGGCACTTCATTTCCGCGACCGGGGCCCGCAATAAAGCAAAGGAGAAATCCTATTTATCCTACGTCACACGATATTCGAATACGGCTGAATTTAATAAGCTCTGATTGCGAGCGCGCAAACCACCGTTAAAACTGCTTGTCCACTGCCGCGTCCATCTGTCCGTCGGTCCGTCGGTCCGTCAAATTTAACTTAGCGCCTGCATTAAGTTCAATTAGCCGGGCAACCGGAAATGAAGCTTGCGTTGCGCACATTACTCGATATGTAAACAATTATATGTGAAATACATGCGGATGTAATCGAAATCCAGAGACTAAAGCAACCTACGAAAATTATCAGAGTACGATAATTAAACGTAACCACATGTTTATCATAACATATTAATTATATTTCAATTATGATATGAATCTGAGTTTATTTATTGTGGTTTAAAATTTAATTTTTTGGGTTATAAATAATAATGCCTTTATTATTATTAACATTAAGCTTCTATTATTATTATACATTTTATTATTAATAATGTAAAAATTAGATGAAAAAATATATATGTACTTTTTTTTTTATTTCTGTCACAGATGTTTTGCTTTAATAAGTTTTCCATTTATTTTTTAACTAATTCTTAGATTATTATTATTTATAATTTCTATAGATAATTAAATTCCAATTAAATTAAAAAGATCCAATATTTTGGAATTTAATTAGAATTAAATTCCAATTTTCAAAATTAAATTCCAAAATCCAATATATGTACCTATATATGTATTATAGAATTTTTAATTCCTTTTATCCATAAAAACATCAAATAAGTTGGGAGTACGATATACAATTGTTTTAATTTTTTGTAGATGTATGTACTACTGCCATATTAATTAGATATGTTTCATCAATTATTATACATAATATATTAATTATATTTTATCAATTATTATACACATATATGCATATATATGAAATTGAATTTATTTAGTAACTTAAATTTAATTGTCTGTAGGCGCTATAAATAATATATATATATATATATATATATATATATAATAATTTAAGAATTAGTCGAAAATTAAATCAAAAAATTGATTAAAACGAGAGATCAGTGGCAGAAATAAAGTGCTGTATATATTGAAGCTTTCCTTTTTATCTTCATAAAATTCAAATAACCTGAGAACACGATACACAGAATTATTTTAATTCCCTGGCTGTCATATTTAAATTAGCCTCTCATCTCGTTTTGTTAAAGTTACAGAGAGTGGAAGTTACGGAACGTGCTGGCGACGGCGACGGTAAAGGACGAGCGAAAAGGACTAAAAGGTAATCGGGATGATGGGGTCATCCCCGGATTGATCGATCATTCTGCGCCTCTTTCCGCGTGACGTGAAACTCGTCCCGAAATGAAGCCATTGTTCTCTCTCTCTACGAGCCGGGCTGGGAAGGCGCGGAAGGAGGGGGGGGGGGGATAAAATTCCCCGCGTATTCAAATTCGACCGCCGGCCGGCCGGCCGACTTTGTGTGGCCATTTTCGGGGGTTCTCCCATTTCGCGGGAGAATCCCTAATGAATGGAGCCCGGTCTTGTCTTTGTAAAATCCGTCCGTTTTAATTAAAGGATTCTATTCGTCTTAATCTCGGTAAATTACTTTTAAAATCCAAAATAGATTTTTCTCTCGTTCGTTTTTAATCGTTTATTCGGCCAAGAAGATAAATTTTTGTGAAATTCCAGGAAAATATAAAATAAAATCGAGAGTTTAAAAAAAAAAAAAAAAAAGAAAAATTTAAGCTCTCGGAAAAAAATCGAAATATTAAAATCTGCTAATCCGAAAAAAATTGGCGGATTATATTACATCATTATTATTATAAGTACGATTGTAATATATACATTTGTTTAACTCGAGCAGTCAAAGATGTGGGATTTTAAAAAGTCAAATGTCCGTGAACTTTCGCTTGATGAATTTTTTAGAGGTCGCAGTTTGGGTGTCGTGAATTTTTAACCTGATGTGGCCACAGACGGTCAACTTATGTATATATAATTTAAGTATATATATATATATATATATATAATATGTACATAAATTGATATACATATACATATATATATATATTTATTTATTTATTTTTTAAAGAATTTCAAGTATGATTTAACGACGCGCTTGATTTTTAATTGTCCATTAGAGCCACGTTTGCTCGCGTAAAATGCTTTTCACTTCTCTCTCTCTCTCTCTTTCTCTCCTATTCTCTCCACCCGTTTTGATATGCATTGCTGAAAATGAGAAGCATCGGGTTAACAAGTCTCGGCGCGTTACCTATCACTTTTATCCCACGCGATTTCGCGGCCCGATTAATCCACGGAATTTACAGGGTGTGCCGGAATCACGTTTTTCGTCTGTGGATTTTTCCTTTGCAAATTTCAGCCTGATTTTCATTAATCAAAAATATCGGGGCACCGAAAAATTAAACATGAAAGATTTTTTTCACGAGAATTAAAATTTACAAAAATTTAAACAAACAAAAAGAGAGAGAGAGAGAGAGAGAGAGGGAGAGCTTTATTCTCTTCGTTTAATTTAAAATTGGACAAATTTATTAATTCAACAGATTTTTAATTTGGAAAGCTAAAGAAATATTAAAAAAAATAAATAAATAAATAAAAAGAAATAAGTACAAATTTGTATAGCGGACAAATCTTGGGATCGATCAAGAAATTCGTGTGGTTCGATGAATCTCGGACACCTTGTATGCACGTCTCGGAAATAAATCTATCCATTTCATGCGAGAACCACGTAATTAGCGTGTCATCGTTTTTTTAAATTCCTGGAATAATAGCTGACAGACTGAGCGCGCGATATTATTCGATGCAAATCGCGTTTCTCGAATCACTTTCTGCAGAAAGCGCAACAAACGTATTGGCCTTTTAAACGAGCGTATTGTAATGCATTCGCTCGAGAGGTTCCTTTCATTACATTCATTTTTATTCATACACGTCATTCTATCGGGATCTTATATATATGCATTTTTATTATGCACCTTTGCTTTGATTTTTATTCAAAAAAAAAAAAAAAAATCAGATCGTCTCGATCATCCATCGACGAGCACGTCATCTCGTAGGATCCTTCCGACGATCCTGAGATCGCGACATCGACGCCATAATGGAAGTATCGTGTACGCCATTATTAAACGACGCCAAGTACAATATAAAAAAAAGTCAACTGATCGTAAGACTATATATTACATTTATGTACTATATAGTCTTACGATACAGCGTATATATTCATATTTCTTTTTCCGTGTCTTATGTCGACTTGGCGCTTCCAATTGCAGTCAATAGGAATAAAATCGGTGCAGTTTATCCCGAAAAGTGACAATATTTCTTAATTTCAGATGTCAGTCTTTTAGCAAAGTTTATTTACAAATTTTTCAATTTAAAAAATTTAATACTAAATTAATTAATATAAAAATGTTAATCAACTTAATAAAAAAACTCAAAGTATTCTAAAAATTTTTTAAACAAATTACGAGAATATAAGTTGTGCGAATATATTGATTTTTCACAATCGTTTTTCAAAGGTATATACAATATTATCATCTTTCGCGAAGTAATATCTTAATAATCGATGATCTCGTAAAATTGCATAATGTTACAACATAACGTTAAATTATGTCACGACGTGTAACGATGCATACTTATCCAATGTCCTTGCAACGTAAATACATTACGATTACTTTGCTCATATTCTTACGAGAAAAGATAAGAAAATACCGTTTATCGAAGAGATTATATATAATTATATATAATTGTACTATTTAATGAAACACTCATTTAAAAAATTCTTTAAAAAATATCTGTATATTTTATTTTTTATTTTCTGTCTGTATATTAAGTTCTATATTTGTACATTATTTCCTTAATTATTTTATATTATTTGAAGCCCGCTTAATCAATAAATATATCCTACATAAATGCACTTAATAATGAACATTTAAAATCAAACAAAAAGTTTGTAAACAGTATTATTAATTTATTTTTCAATTTGTCAACGTAAATAAACAAAGAGTACGAATACAGCATTAGTTAACGATAATTAGCGCTACATATTATATTGTTACGTGCGTACGATATGCGTATCGCCATATTTTTATCGTATAATTTCACAACATTGTGCAATTGTTTTAACTTGTACTTGTGGCGTCGCGATTGCTTCCGTTTTCCTTACATAAGTTCTTAAGTCATGTATGCAAAGTCCAGAACAAACTATCACTAGTAAAAAAATTCGTTGCGTTGAATATAAATTTAGATTTTCTGAGAAATAAATTTAGTCTTTTAATAAGGGATAAATTTATTCTTGATTTTTCTTTATTTTTAGAATCTTATTAATTTTTATAAATTTCATCTCTCTCTCTCTCTGGCATTTTAATATTACACAAGATATTAAAAATTTGTTTATCTTTTCTTTTTTTAAAACATTTTTTTCTTCGAGAAATAGATATAAAAAAAATTTAAAAATATGCAATAACATGAGGCAATAAATTTTGGAAGATTATTGAATTTGAAGTTTAAATGTGTGTGATGATACATAATTAATCAAATTTGAGTATCATTGTAGATTATAAAAGTTTTATACAAACTTGAACAGACACCTGGTACATTGTGTATTAAGTATAATAATTAAAAAAAAAAAAAAAAAAAAAAAAAAACGCTACTTTAGATATCTATTTTACATAATGCATCAATGACTCAACTATTAATTTCTTTATGCGAAGCTATATACGTTGTTAGTCTTCTTCGACTTATTATCGAAGACGAATTTGCTAGCTTACAAGGTGGAAAGTGCTTACTTCGCTCAGTCAAATTTAACGTGAATAAATTTTCTTCTTCTAACAAAAATTGCATAATTTTTTGCATTTACATTTTATTTATTATTTTTTCTAAAGAACATTTCTTTGTTGTCGTAAGAATTATACGTTTTTCACGTAGGTTTCGTGTAAAAGAAAGTTGCTCCTGTTCAACATCTTATTTTGCTAAATTTTACTCGCTTACTCTTTCATCAAGATTTCCCGTTGACAGATAATTATACCAATAGCAAGATGCGATTCTTAACCGTGATACTGTTTCTCTTCGCAATATTAGCGGTGATTAACGACGCAATTGCAAGAGATTGTAAGTATAAGAATACAACATATGTATATCTACAAATATTAATATTCCCTTGGAACTTTTTACGCAAAAATTGTGATATTAGAATTATTTCGTTTTATTGACAATTAAAAAATGCATATCTTGAAGATTTTTGAAAAGAGGATTATTCAAAAATATTCATATTTAAAAGTAGATCTATAGGTTTGAGATGTTTGCTGGTTGTACTCGCGATTGAAAAAAAAATTTATTTAAATATTTAAATATATAAATTTATTTAAATAAAAAATTAAAATTGAAATTGAAAAAATAATAAATATTTTTCTTTAAAATATATAAGTATAATAGTAGTATCTGTTTATCTTTTCTGTTTTTATTTAAAATTGATTCAAAAGCTTTCTTCTTCTAATTATTTTTTTTATTGGCAGTTAAAAAAATGCATACTTTGAAGATTTGTGAAAAGAAGATTATTCAAAAATATTCATATTTAAAAGTAGATTATACGTTTGAGATGTTTACTAGTTTTACCCGCGATTAAAAAAAAATTTATTTAAATATATAAATTTATGTAAATAAGAAATTTAAATTTAAATTTAAAAAATAAATATTTTTTTTTAAATATATAAGTAGTATAGTTTTACCTTTTCTATTTTTATTTAAAAATCTTTGAAAACTTTCTTTTCTTGTAATTTGCTAAATTTTACATTCTCTCTTATGTTTATATAATTATTTATTTCAAATAATACTTTTTCTGACTTTATTGCTTCAAAATGTACAGCAGCATATTTTAAACGTGACGTTGACGAATTGCGAACTTTTTGAAATAGTAAGGCAAAGCTTGTCTCGTATTCTAAACACGATAGATCGATTTTCTGTATGTATAACGCACTGACAAAGACGGATCTTTAAGATCAACGGGATTATTGAGATTTAATTTATTATATATAGTGTCGAAATGGGATGTGCGTGAGTGCTCTTCACATATGAAAATTGCGTATATAGTTCCATTGATATTTTGAAGCTTTATTTTAATGCTAATGAAATATGTGTAATGCACGATGTCTATCCGAGCTGCCAGTGTAAAAATGGATATAAAAGAAATAAATCAAATATAATTTGTATAGAAGACAAAACAAGTAAATATTAAGTAAATCAATGTTATAGGTATTATTTTAAGTAAACTAGTATTATAATATTATACATATTATTTTTTAATAATTCTTAATTATTAAATTTATTTAAAGACGATTGCAGTCAAATTACTTGCGGATATCGCCAAATTTGTCAAATAGAGAATGACCAACCGAAATGCGTAAAAGAGCCTACAGGTGTGTAAATGTAAAGCTGAATACATAAGAAAAACGTACGGTAGCGTGGGGGTAAAAAATATAATAATTTAAGCCTTATCATAAACGCATTGTTTTCTCGAGTATTATTTTTTAATAATTCTTAATTATTAAATTTATTTAAAGATTGCAGTAATATTACTTGCGGATATAATCAAAGTTGTAAACTAGTGAATAACCGACCGACATGCGTGGAAAGGTCTTCAGGTACGTAAATGCAAAAGATGAATACATAAGAGGAACGTACGGTAGCGTGTGTGAAAAAGCAAGATAGCATGCGAAAAAAAAAAGACATAATAATTTAAGCCTTGCTTATCGAAAACGCATTGTTTTCTTGAGTATTATTTTTTAATAATTCTTAATTATTAAATTTATTTAAAGACGATTGCAGTAAAACTACTTGCGGATATAATCAAATTTGTAAACTAGTGAATAACCGACCGACATGCGTGGAAAAGTCTTCAGGTATGTAAATGCAAAAGATGAATACATAAGAGGAACGTACGGTAGCGTGTGTGAAAAAGCAAGATAGCATGCGAAAAAAAAAAGACATAATAATTTAAGCTTTGCTTATCGAAAACGCATTGTTTTCTTGAGTATTATTTTTTAATAATTCTTAATTATTAAATTTATTTAAAGACGATTGCAGTAAAACTACTTGCGGATATAATCAAATTTGTAAACTAGTGAATAACCGACCGACATGCGTGGAAAAGTCTTCAGGTATGTAAATGCAAAAGATGAATACATAAGAGGAACATACGGTAGCGTGTGAAAAAGCAAGATAGCATGCGAAAAAAAAAAGACATAATAATTTAAGCCTCGCTTATCGAAAACGCATTGTTTTCTTGAGTATTATTTTTTAATAATCCTTAATTGTTAAATTTATTTAAAGATTGCACTAAAATTAATTGCGGATATGAACAAAGATGTGAAATACACGACGACAAACCGACATGCGTGGAAGACTCTTCAGGTATGTAAATGCAAAAGATGAATACATAAGAAAAACGTACGGTAGCGTGTGTGAAAAAGCAAGATAGCATGCGAAAAAAGAAAGATATAATAATTTAAGCCTTGCTTATCGAAAACGCATTGTTTCCTTGAATTTCTAATCCAAGGATGTATTTGCTCGAGTCGATGTTGATCTCTTTGGCATGTTTTTTATTGCTTTTTATTCATAGCTTTCAGTTTGTCAACATTTTCATATTTCTCCTTCCAGGCATTTTTCCTCACATAAGTCAGTAAGTAGAATATTTGGACACCATTCATGTATCTTAAATTATTATTGTATTATATTTTAATTATTTTCTTATTATAGAAAAAGAGAATTCATGAACTTTTTTATTAAATTAATCTTATGATATTTAACACTTTATTTTAGAGACTTATAAAAAATATATACATTTTTACTATATTTATATAAATATTACATATAATATATATTATATTGCAAAGATATTTGAATGCTTTAGAAAAGTATATTTTAATATATTATTTCTTTGTACGCGTTTTTAATATATTATTTAAATTTCCAATGTGTGGAGCAGTTTTGTCCAGAATATGTTCTTAAACGTATTAACACACACATATTCATTAGATGAATTAAATCTTTTAAAAACATTCAAGACATGAGTGTAGGCAGACTGCTGTCATTCCTTCTACTTTTTAAATTCTTCTCTTGAACACGTCTAGAAATGTAAGATAAATTCTATAGTTTAATTCAACCCGCAGATTTTTTATGATTCAAATCTGCATAAAGATGGAAGTGAAAAATGTAACATTCTTTTCTCTCTTTCAGAAAGACAAATAGATATTTAATTATTACATAAATTATGATTTGGAACTTAATTTTGATACAAAAGAAAGAATTCGCAAAATACTGATGAATATTTTACTATACAAATAAGAATTAAAAAGATTGCAAATTAAACATATATTGTAAATTAAATTTTATTAAATTAAATTTATATTTTTAATATAAATGTGTTTATTTAGTTTATTTGCAATTTTTTAAATTTTATTTATTAAAAATAAAAATAGAATAAAATTTTATTTAGTAAAAAATAAAATCAAGTTAACACGAATTACATATATAATATTATTAATTAAAATTAAATTTTTTTTATTTTTTAGAAATATAAGTTAAATTTTATGGTAATGTTAATTCAAGTTGTAAATAGGAGTGATTTTTTTTTGAAAACATTTTTGTGTCGACATAAACTAAAATTACATGAAGATTCAACGTTTTAAATGTTTCAGAATGGTGAATGGGATCTATCACTTCTTTATATAGGTGTCTAAAAGTGTAAGCGCCACAATATTAACCAGCAGTAGTCATTTACGACAAGAACTTTTGTTATACCGAGCACGAAAACGGTTCATCCGTTTGTCCTTAACAGTCTAAAATATTGCAAGTCGAAATGCACGAGCAGAATACGCACCCCGTTACGAAGACTAGTATTAGAGATTCTGGTGTTGATTTGCCAATTCATGTCACATTTACGAAGCAGCTTACGTTATCAGTTCACGTAATTTCACAGAGGACGATTCTACACGTGACAGAATGCGTGACGTTAAATTATAAAGAAATCGCCACATGTACGAATTATGTCAGTGCATTCAATATTCAACGTCATTAACATAATGTGGCGTTTTTCGGAAAAAGGAAGATTTACTTATAAAATTATTATAAAAATAAGAGTTATACAACATAAATTAATGCAAAGATAAAAAATATTTAGTCGAAAAAAAACATGTGTAATACATATATTAAATCCTTTTCATCCCTCTTGGTTTTTATCAAAATAATTAAGTCTAATGTCTTTTGCTAATTAATAATTTATTATATAACACAATATTACAATTAAATTATTTTATAATATAATATTGTTTTATAGAAATACATATATATTTTTTATCAGATATAAATATGCCATAAATTGTCATTATGATGACTTTTTAATATTAATAGAATCTGAATTTTAGATTTTAAATCCTTTCCTTAAAATATTCATAATTATAACAATTATTAAATGACGTATATTTTTTTATTCCATTTCTTGTATATATTTTGTATCAATATGTTTCTTTTGTATGATATTATTGCAGAAGGGCTAAACGTATAGATTATCTTTTTATTTTATTTTTCTAACATCTTTTAAAAATTTTATTTTATTTTTCTAATCTTTTTTTACTACAATTTTTAGAAATGTCAGATCAGTTTGATCATCTTTCGTCCAGCAAGATCTTCTCGCGGCAATCCAGACATCGCAGGCTGCAAACTACGACACCGACGCTATAATGCAGGTATACCGCGTGTTCCGTCGTTATACCATCTGCTCTGGAAAGCGTTAAACTTACTTACGTGCATTACCGTCGTCGTGGAACCGTCATCACCGAACAATTCAATGAATTTCGCGGCAGACGCGCGAAACGTATTGTGGACGTAGAACTCGAGAGATGCGCAATATTTGCATAAGCATGCGAACGATGGATTCTTGAACGTGCTTCCTCGCGACGGGATGCAAAATTAGATTTTTACATATTTTCTTTTATTTTTATACAGATATTACATATTATTATATTCTTATATAATAATATGTAATATTGTTATAAATTCATATAATATATTGTTTTATAAAAATTATTTTATTTTATAATTAATAATTTATTATATAATATAATTTTATAATTTAATTATTTTATATAATATAATATTATATAATATAATATTATATTATATAATACTTTGTTTTTTTTTTTTTTTTTTTTTTTTTTTTTATAGAAATACATATATTTTTTTGGTCAGATATATAAATATGCCAAATTGTAATTATAATGATTTTTTAAAGTTATTAGAATTTGAATTTAATAAAAATTTGAATAATAATTATTAAAACCATCTTAAAAAGCTTTTCCTCTTCTAATTTTCCAAGTTAAATTATACATATTTCATATATTAATATATTATTTATTAATTATATGTTTCCATATTATAAAATATTATACAGTATATGTAGATATGTATAATTATACAAATTTTATACTGCAACATGAAAATTATGCATCGCGTGGAATTGCATTATTTCGATATTATGCAAAGCGTGATCCGTGGCATTTTTTTGGCGTTTGCAATCTTTGCAGAGAGCTCTCGGCGTGTCAATCAAACTCACCTACTCTCGCGTTTTTATCGGAACTCATAAGATTCGCATTAGCACGATGATATTCTCAAATACATTTAGGTCGTTCCGGCTTTCATGTAGAGCTGTTTGTCCTGCGCGCAAAGGCCGGGGTGCTTTTACCCTAATTACATGAGCCTAATGAAGGAATAAAATCAGCGGCGAGAGAAAGAGAGCGAAAGGGAGGTATTTCGTTCGAACGTACGGAATTTCCGAATGGATTACGGCCGAATTTTTCCGACCTTTCGTCGAAATAAACACCGATAAATTTATGTGTCGCGACGAGGATAAATTTATCTCTCGCGAATTGTGTACTTTTCGAAATTCCCATTTTCGGAATTCCTATTATTATCTCGGGGCTTATCTTTCAATTTTTCGAAACATTGTCGGACACGAAATTACATATCTGATGCCGGAAATGTAATTCGAAATCAAGTTTCGTGTATTGAAAAAATTTTTGTCGAGCGCTTTATTCGTCGGGGGTTTTTTTTTTTTTTTTTTATTTAAATATCGAATTATTAGCCTCGAAAAACAAATGAGAATTTTGTTAAAGCAAATTTCTATGCTTTTAACTGAAAAAGAGGATTGTTATATATTGTTTAATTTTAGCTCGTACTATTCATCCTATTTATTCAATATCAATCATCGTTTTATGTTAAGCTTATTAAATTTTTTCCTTTTTTTCTGTTTATTTTATATACCATTTCTTTTTTGTCTCTTTAGCAGAGAATAATTCTATTATTCCCGGCTTACGTTTCCCATCAAACATAATTACAACGATTCCGCAAAATGGTTCCTACAAAGCCAAAGGCAATGCAAACTTGGCGAAATAATCCAACGGCGAGTATCCGAGGCGAATAATCCAACTATGTTGTCGAATCGGCAAATGAAAATTCTTTCCAACTCAATTACGCTTCCGACTGCGGATTATTATAATCGTCCGTCTTATTCTTGCACGCCAACTAGGTCGAACAGCTGCCGTCAACAAGGCAGGAACTTAGCTAGGTGCTGAAGGTGAAGAGACGGGAGTAGTAACATTATTCACGCAATTTTTCAATATAATACGAGGCTTTAAATATATTTTGTATTTTACATTAATTTTTTTTTGTTTACTCACATGTAACTAATCTCAATTAAATTCGAAACATTAACTTCTTTTTGTATATATATTAGATTACATATAAATTTACACATTTTATAATACAGCACGAAATATTGCTGAAATATTGCATTAATATTTCAATATTGCGACATATTACAAATATTGCAATAATATTGTGCAAATATTATCAATTTAATATTTTATTGGAGATATTACAAAATATTATTTCTATGTTATGTGTAATGCATCACATATTTTTCGTTAGTTTGTTCGCTTATATGTGACGCATTATTTATTCAAGTTTTTTTCATGAGAGAATCTAAAGCCTGCAAAAATACAACTAATAACGTTAAATATATTTTTCTATCAGCTTTCTGAAACAATTAATTTCTAAAAACAGAAAATTCAGATATTGAACTAATTGTTTAAAAATCAGACAAATAAGTATTATGCAAATGAGAAATATTCTGCAATATCTTGTAAGTATTGCATTCACGTTGCAGAAATATGTATATCAGCATCATTACAGAAATTTTGCATAATATAGTTTGGGAGCGAACATATCTATATTGGGGCAAGCTTTCAGGAATATTGCATACAATATCTATTCTAATCTCGCGAAACAATATTCCAGCAATATTCCGTCAATATATCGATATAATATAATATTATAATAAAAATAATAATATAATAAAAAAAAAAAGTATCTTTATACAATCGAAAATTTATTGTTAGACATTTCTTGCTGATTAATATTTGAATTATAATTTTATTTTGACATTTAAAATAAGAACTTGAAAAAATAACAATTGTGTTGCGTTTGCAACTTTTTAATTTACGGATTTATTGAGGGGAGAACTAAAGTTTTCTGAAGGCACTATCTGTGCCTTAAAAAGAATTCAAGACACTTTTCAAACTTAGGTCCAGAAGGTCTGAGAATGAAGGCTTGAATGATATTTCGATGCCGATGTCGATACCGATCGTTGAAACCGTTATTCTTCCGGACGGCCGGAAGGGCTTTTTTTTAAGGGATTAGGAACTAGACAAACAGGGGGATGACGGATAATAATTTTCCTTTTATCGGCAGGTCACTTTTATCGCCGATAAATTCTCCGCAAACGCCAAAGGACGTCGTCATCAGATGTTGCTGTCGTCATCTTGCGGAATCTGTACACAGCAGGATGCTGTTATACTTCTATTTATCATCAAAATCCCGAAGGGGTTTATTCCGTCAGTTCGACTCAACCCGGCAAACGTTCTCCTGCTGAGGATAAACACGAGAGAAGATTGTTCTCGCGTTGATAAGATCACAGTGAATTTTATCTGGCTGAGAAGATACGTCAAAGTATTGAGAGAAATCGAATTATCGGATGAAAAATATCTTGTCTTTGGAAAATTTTGTTAGGTGGCAGCTTCGATACTGCATTTTACATGTTTTCTTAATAAAATTTGCCTACTTGTAAAAAAAAATCTACTTTAATTATAAGTAATTAAAAATATTATATCATTTAATAAATTGATTGTAAGACGTGCAAAAATGTACGTGTATCAAAAAATCTTTCATTTTACAAATAGATATTAATATTTTATAATTTTTATAATTTAGATATTTAAAGTTGACCAATGAAAGTTATTAGTGTTTAATTTTTTTCTATGAAAAGAAATCCTGAATTTTTTATTGCATTTTTTTTTACATTCTATCAAAAAGGATTTGCGGGGAAAAAAATCCACATGTCAAGTAAGATAATAAGGCTTGTAGTAAAATAGTAGTATTGTTTTATTTTGTCTGTCGTATACATCGATATTCTTAAAAGGTTGAGAGATTTTTACAATACTTATTTATTAAAGAATTTTAAAAAAACTGTCAAGTATTTAACAAAATTATCCTATGATTCTTTTTGGGTAACAAAACTTTATTTTTCTCTTTCCTCTCTCGAATGATTTTAATTAGTTTGCAAAGCCACTCAGTTACTCTCAATCAAAAGTGGATAATTTTGGTTAACTGAAAAAAGTTTAGAATTGAAAAACTAAAATGCAAACAAAAATACATATATATATATATATAGGATAAAATTTATTTGTACACTGATTTTTTTTCAACTGAAATAGTCTGTTCTCATCTGTTGTTCAGTATAATCTCTCATTGCGAAATTAATTAATGGACGAGGTTAATGATCGCCCTGCTCGGGTTCGTGAACTAAAAAGGTATCCCGGTAGAGCGAACTCGGCGTACGATGCATCATCGTCGCGAACGAGCTCTCCGACGCTGGCGTCGGCGTCGGGTTTGGCGTCGGGCTCAATAAAGGTGTACCCTGGAGGCTGATGGCCAATGGAAGAGCACCGGACGTGCACAGGCCCATCGCCCCTCTTCTGCTTTCGGTAACGAAATGATATCTCGAAGGCCTTGCAGACCTAAAAATTAGTAGACTATTTTTATTAAAATTCAGATAAAATAATGGAAATTTTTTTTTCTACAAAATTTTTAGAAGACAATTATATTTTATTATATTTTTTTTATTCTTACATTCGATACATTTTTAATAAATAACTTTAAGAAATGTTAGTACGATTTACATTACTTAATTACATTTCCAAGAAGCGCATAATTTTCAATTAAAATTCTCATTTATATAATACTTTGAAAAGCTTAATTAGAGAGAAACGTTGGATTAAAAATGGAATTTCTGAAAATTATATTGTACTTTCCTTAGAAATGTAATTCAGCATCGTGATAAAATAACATTAAAAAAAGCACGTTAGAAATTAAAATATTAAAATTCAAGAGTTTCAAGATTATTTTTAGAAATATTGAAAAGAGAAATGTAAAAAATAGAAGGAAACAAAATAAATATTTAGGAAAAATTGCATCTAAATTATTACAAATAACGATGTAAATTCTCCAAATTATATTAATTGTTATTTGCTGTTAATTTAATGCTGATTCTTCGAGGTAATTCTCTTTTCATCTTTTGCGAGAAATTTGAGAAACTTGTTAAAAATAATAAAATCAAATAATAAAAAATTATCTGTAATGTATTATAAAAATGTTGAGATACTAAAATAATTAAAATTAAAATCAATCTAAAAAATTAATAATTCACAATGTATTACATAACTACTGAGATACTTTGTTTAAAGATATGAATAATGAATAAGATTATACCTGGAGCATTTGCACTTCAGCAAGCGAATAAACGCGGCGCGGAAGGTTCTATTGAAAATGGTATAAATTATCGGGTTGATTGTCGAGGACACGTAACCCAGCCAGAGGAACGTGTCCACCACGTGCCTCGGCACCGGACACGTGGGACACGCGGCGAAGAAGATGTTCAACAGAAAAAACGGCGCCCAGCATAACACGAACGTGAAGAACACCAGGCCGAGAACCTTGCTCGCCTTCTGCTCGGTCGCGACCGCGTTCGCGGCCAGGGATCTCTTCTTCGCTCGTCCCGCCAGGAATCTGGGAGAAAAATTTGACACATTGACATCTGAAGGAGAAGAAACCAGACACGCGAATTTTTAATCCGCAGAATTTTTGCTTTCTTTTTTTCTTTTGCGCACAAGAAATATGTATATATGTATATAAAAAAATTATACTAAAATTTAAAAAAGGAAAAAAAAAGACCTGAGATTTAGGGTGTTAGGCGTGACGTTCAGTTGCAGTTTCAGGGCCCTGAGGGTGAAGTTTCGTGTTTCGCGCGCGATGTTCTCCGGCGTTTGGGTCGCCTGATCCACTTTTGACTTGTGCTGTTGCGATCCTGCGGCGGGACTTCCGGCGCCGTTCACCGCTAACTTCAGATGCGGCAAGACCTTTCTCACACCCCCGCATTTGTCGCTGTGCCGATAATTAAATCCCCGAAAACTATTACATACGCGTTTATTCTCGAAAGAGAAGAGAGAAAGGCCCATATTATTTTCTACTATTGATTTAACTGATATAAACCTTTATATATTTATATTTCATATTTTTATTTTTTATATTTTATATTTTATATTATTTTAGTATTTGTGTATCTTTTTGTGACTAAAAAGTGCATTAATTATTATTAAAAAGATTAATATTAAATAAAGTGATTTGCAGAAATAAAAGAAAGCATATCTTCTATAATAACTTATGCTTTCTTTTATTTCTGCAGTTTATTTTATTTAATATTTAATTAATATCTTCTATAATAACTTTATCATTAATTTTTATAATTTTTATATTTTTTTATAATAAAATATTGTTATTTCTCTTTGTATAATGACATAATGACAATAATTGAAAATCGGAATAAATGTTAAATAATTTTTGCATCAATAGTAATGTGATAATGTCTGCGTTTGAGTGCAAATTGTCGAGTTACGATAAAAATTGATGAAGAAAGCTGATCGATTTGAGATGCATAGAGACTCGTAAATCGTCGTTCGACATTCGAAAGTGTTGCATGCGTCGCGATTTGCTCTGCGTAAAGTAAATTGCGCGATAAAAGCGCAATTGGACAGATAATTTTACTCGCGAAAATAAATGTTACAGTTGCAATTTTATTTTGCAATTAACTATAAATCGTATATTTTACTATATATAAGTTATAATTTTTTTATCTAAAAAATTAATAAAAATATGAAGATCATGATTTTTTCAAGCTACAAGTTTATTCAATGTACTCATTTTTTTGTTATTTTTTTCAGACAGACAAACTTATTTTGCATATTTATATATTTGTTTTAATAACATATTCTTTAAATATAATTATAAGAGAAAAAAAAAAATAAATTATATTTACATGTAAATTAAATTAAATATAAGTTAAATAGTTATATATAAATTATAAATTAAATTAAATTATATATACATAATATTATGGAAAAAAGAAAGGAATAAAAAATTAATGTTTATATATAATTTATATACATGTAGTAATTATATTATGTTATTATTAATTTATAATTAATTCAAAATTAAATTATAATATAATATTTTAAGTTACATTGTTATAATAATTATTACATTATTTATTTTACTGAGAATCAAATTCTCACCTTTCCTTTTCAGTGCTGCAACCGGAAGTACGGATCAGCTTCGCCGAGGAAGAGGACGATCTCGCGGCGGTGGATGACGATGACGCCGTCGATGATGACGTCGTTTTTCCGGACGCGTATTTGCCGCCCAGTCGGCGAAACTGATCGCCCTCCTGATGTTCAGCCGCGAATCGCGCCTTCTTGCGTAACAGCTGCACTGTCAACACGTAAGTCGCGACCATGACTATCATGGGGATGTAGAAGGCGACCAGGGAGCCAAACACGAAGAACGCACGGTTATTGATGACGCACACCCTCGGACGCGGCATGATGTTCGAGGGATTGATGATGCCTGAAACAACGAGATCCTTGCTGTTTGAGTTGACATCTCTCGAGTAGCCCCTTCTCTGATCAGCTGTCAATCGAAGCTCTTGATTATCTGTCAAGTTGCATACTCCCGAGACGCACCCCCCTCCAATCATATTTCTCTCGTTTCATCCTATTTTTGACGAAAATTATTCTCCCAGAGAATTAGCTTCTTCTAAAGTTTGTTTTGAAATTGTAACACAATTGATACAATTGTGTTAAACGGAAAATTGTTCTGGAGCCTCGAATTTAAACTTACAATTAGAGTTATATCAAGATTAATTTTGATATTATCTTATCTTCGTTTCGAAATTCGAGATTTTTAATTAGTTAAGATAATAGATCAAGACTAAAAGTTTCAAAATTATTGGACCTGTCGAAATTATTAATATGTTTATTTGTAAGTTAAATGAAAAAATCACGTATATTATATATGTATACAAACTTAAAAAATTTTATTTAATAATTAAAAAATTTATTAACAAAATTGAGAAGCAATTAATATAATAAACAAAATAAACCATATAAAATTTTACACAATTATTCAGCTAAATTTTATATATTGTGTTTTGTAAAAAGTAAATGAATATGATAAATAATAATAATTATCTTATAAAAATTATGTAAAAAAATTATTTTAAACAATTGTTCAGTATTAGATAAAAATTGATATTAGATAAAATTAGATAAAAATTAATAGAATCGAGATAAGACTTAATACTTAATACTTGAGCTTTGGCGAAAAAATGTTCAATACTAACACAAAATTTTTACGAATATTGTCTTTTCTTGTGCAACCCTATTTAAGCTCGATTAACTTTGCACGCTCGACTATCTCGAGAGGATATATACGTAATAGTAAGATTTTACGCGAAATTTTCGCGAGAAATTTAACTCGGCTAATCAGAATTTCCATCAAGTGATTTGAATAATGGGTGAAGGAAAGGCGGAAAAGAAGGAGCTGTGACGCGGCCATGGAGAGCCTAAAAATACACCCTGATAAATGTGCATTATGTGGATAAACGTGTATTATATGCGGCGTCGCGTCATCACTTCTTCGCTCTTTATCTCGCGAACAGCTTGTAAAAACCGCGAGGATAATCTCTCCCCAGGATATCTGCTCTCTGAACTCTCTCTTCATATTTTTCTCAAAAATGTAGAAAAATAAAGATCCTTAAAAGAGTCCCTTTATGGTCACAAACTGAAGATTAATGGATAAACACGACTGTGCGGCGGCGATTCGCCCGAAATTCCTTTAAAATAGAATTATTCGGAATAAAGGAGGAGCTGTATACTCTATAAATGGGCAAACAACGAAGCGCAGAAATGCAATTCCCCCGGTTTCTCGAATCTGCTGGTTCTTTGAGGTTTGTTTGCGCCTTCATGTTCTCCCCCCGCTTCGCGAAATACGTATTGTTCCATATCGGAGATCCATATTTTCACCCTCTCTCTCTCTCTCTCTCTCTGAAAGAGAGTAAATGGGTAAGGGGAGAAAGGGGGTGGGAAGGTGGAGGGATGTAATAGTAATTTACCTAACACCGTGATGGAGCTGGAGACCAACATGGACAACAACCAGACAGCGGCAATCTTGAAGCTCACCACCCGCTTCGTCGACGTGTGACGTGTCCTGAGAGGATTACGGATGCCCAGGTAACGGCCCAAGGAGATGAAGCACATGTGCATTATACTCGCTGAGCACGCGAGCACGTCGCATGTCACGTATACGTTGCACCAGACCACGCCGAACGGCCAGTACCCTGGAAAGTTCGTAAAAAAGCCGTAGAAATTCAAGCTCTTTTCGAACGATCCTATTATTTTCGCGAAATGATATAAATAATATGCTTTTATTATACATATATGATTAAATGTAAAAGAGAAAGTTTTATATTATATATATATATATAAAAAGAATTAACTCGCTTGCAATCCAGACACAATTTTTATGATAAGGATTTATAAATAATTTTACAATTTATTTTTTGGGAATATTAAATAAATATTTTATATACATTAAGAGAAAAACTCATAAACTGTATTCGATATATTATTAAATATTTTATATAATATTATAGATTGAGTTATTATAATTATTAAACATTTTATATAATATTTATGGAAAGTGAAAAGAAATAAATAAATATATATATATACATATATATATATATATATATATATATATTTGTAGTGATATATATACATTTTAAAAAGTGTTCCTAATCCTTATATATATTCACCTTTAGAACATGGAGTTCGTGTGTTTAAGCTTGTTTTTTTGCGCTTCATATAAATAATATTCATGCGCTTATAACTAAATGTAGAAAATGAAATTTTATTACGCATATAAAAACACCAACTCGTTTGCAATTCAAACACTACATAATTTTTATAATATAACACTCATACATCTCTTACTATTTATTCTTTTGAAATATTATATAAATATTTTATACACACATTTTATATACATTAAGAAAAAAAAGTCATAAAAATTGTATTCGACGTATTATTAAAATATAGATTAAATATTTTATACATTTATAGTCAGTAAAATAGTCAATAAATATTATATTTTGTAAATATTTGTTAGAATATTTGTTATAATATAAATCTTTCTGTTCACTCTAAGATTACAAAAATATTTAAAAAATACTTTGATAAATATTTATAAAATATTTAAATAATTTTATTATAAATATTTCATATATATTTTATAAATATTGCCTGTCTGATAAAAAGAATCTGTCATATGAAAGACATGCGCTAATAATTAATGCAAAAAAGATTACAAAGTTTTACATATGTGACGATATACCAGCAGTAAAAATAAAATTTCATCCAATTTCAGCAAGGAAAAAATTGCTTAAAAAAAACCTGTTAAAATGAAACTTGAGCTTTATTAAGTTTCAATCGTATCTCGAATTATCGAATTATTAAATAATTAATAGTTGAAATAATATTTAGAGAGTGTATATATATATATATATATATATATATATATATATATATATATATATATATATATACATACAATTAATCGCGAGAGAGACAATAATTTACTTTTTTATTCAATTTTACGTAATAATTTATTTTCTTTTAAACTTTCTAATTAAACAAATTAAATATTTGCATAATTTTCCGTGGAATATCTCACGTGCGAAAACTGTCAAAAGAAGGAATTAATTAATAGCGAATCTCCTGCGGTCTTTTTGCGCGGGAGATTCATTTACAGAATATGTGACGTTACAGAAAGGATTCGGATATATTGTGATATTGCTATCGGATTTTTGGCTTTTGTCACAAGCAGTTTTTTCAACATTCCCGATGCACGTACCTTTTGTGCGAGAGACTAATGGAAAAATAACTTGAGAGAATGGTCTTTATTGTACTGCGCGGATATAAACGGAGGTTGCGGAACGCACGATGCATCCACGTGGTACTATGAATGGGATCACATCAAACGACGTCAAATGTCGAAAATGCGTTTACACAAACCGTGACTTTGCGCGGGCGGATTCTCCGAGTAGGCGATGTGTATTTTTGTCGCATCAAAGATTCGCGGTCGAAAACGTATATCTGCCGATACGTAACCGGGAGCTGTATTCGATCGTTTGTACGATTCAATGAATAATAGCGATCTTAAAAATCCATATTTATTTCTTTATATATTTAAAAATTATAATTATTAAATACCTGGAATTTTTTTTCCGAAAATGCCGATTATTTCTCTCTAATTGTAAAAAAAAAAATATGTATATATAGTATTTTATATAATAATGAATTATATATTTATATAATAATTATATAATATATTTCTTACTATATTTATATATTTATTATTATATTTATATTTTATATTCATTATTATATTAATTTATTATATAAGTGTAATAAGTTGAATATATATAATAATTAAATAATAATAAATTATACATATTGCATATAATATATTATTATATATAATAATTACACATATAAAAATATAAATATATATATTTTAATAAACCTGCCGTAATTTTTAAAAAAACATTTTGTAAAAATTGAAGAGACTTTTCTCAAAAAAAAGCTATATCACTTGGTCACGTGATATTTGATTATGGCAGGATGTTTATTTAGTAAAAGTCATAAAGCTGGAACTTTCGGAATCCAATATTTCGTATGCAACGAACCCAATATTATTCCAAGGATTAAGCAAACAGCGAGCGACTATATCGTACGGTGATGGATTCTTCAAACAGACGATTTGCGAAGCAAAGATAAGGCAATTCGATAATGTCAATGACGATTTATAAATTCGTATCTGTAATTAATTAGATCTCCGATCATAGGATTGAAACAATAATTTGCCATCACGGTCGATTGCCACTCTTGGTTTTATCATTCTGTTCTACACTGTCTCTCATTCTGATATATTTCTCATAAATATTATTTAAATATTATAAATTATAATTATAATTGTAATTATTACATATTGTAATATATAATACTTATAATACATAATTACTATCAATATTAATTATTAATTTTAAATAATTATTTATTATTTAAAATTATAAATTATTATTATTTATTATTTATATTCCTATATATAAATTAATTATGTAAACTCTGATGCTCTAATTCTAATCGTTATTGCTCGGTATAATTGACATTTAACGAATTGAATGAGAGAAATGTATAATTTGAGATACAGACATCCTCTTCTAATCAGTCCCTTATCGTATGAATATTATAATTCGATTAATAATCATCTTAATTAGGCCGCGCGTCGTGCATTGCACTCGTGAAAATTAAGGCGAGAAGCGCAGAAATTCTGAGGGCGCATAGTAACCCCAAAAATTTGCATAGTCGCATTATTACTAAGATCCTCTCGCAAAGACTACGTTGCAAGGAATTTCATTAGTAACAGATTAAAGCACTCCTTGATGAGCGGACACGCTGCAATAAAGACTTAAGTACACGTGAGAATAAAATTCGAAAAATACGAAACAAGCAAAACAAAAAAAACGAATTAAAAAAGCTGAAGCGAAAATCATATAGATAAAATTCTCTCCAAAATGTCATTAAAAATCCCCGCATTGAGTTTGCGTAGAAAATTATATTATTTATCAATTTAAATAATTCGCGAAAAATAGAGATAGAGACAGAGACGCTCCAATTATTATTATTATTATTATGTATTATTAATTCTGCGCATACACTTTCTTTCGTTTGCAAAGGGAAAGTTTAGCTGCTTTGAAACTGTGCGGTTTGCATTTCCGGCGAGAAAGAATCGGGATGTAAGGCCTCCCCCTTCCGCCCCTGGATAGTTTGCGCGGACATCGCTGAATGCGAAACATCCCCGTATCGTTCCGGAACGACGAGTTTGCCAATTTTCGGCACCCACAAAGGGTTGTACTTTTGACACGCGCCAACGCGCACATCCTTCTTAACAAGGTGCCCATATATACTTTCCCTAGTTATCTATGATATGTAGGTATACATCTGACGGATAGATATGAGAACAAACGTCGGAAATGAATTTTCGCGAGAGAATTTAAAGGGTCTTCCTGTCAGCTGACTGATACATTTTGTTCCGTCATCATATTTTTTTACCGCGATCAATTCAATTTAAATCAGTAATAAAAATAAAAATAAATAAAATAAAAATCGTTGTGTAATAAAATAAACTTTAATTAGATCAGATTATTATTATTTAACTTATTCTTTCGTATTTTATTTGTATTATGATTTTATAAATGCTAAAAATATTGTTGAATTTTTAAACTAAGTCGTTTGTATAAAGTATTATAAATTAACAATTAAACTTTGTAATTAAATGTGTCGAAAGTTTGAGGATATGCTTGACGCAAATTTCACTACGAATTTTATGACAGATAGGACATGTCATCATAAGGATAATTGTAGGCTGTCATCGAGCCGACGTAGATTGGACACTCGAAAGTACTTAATGGCCATACGGCGTGCTTCGTTGCTCGCAATTTCAGTCGAAACGCGAATTAATTAACGCTATAATCACGACACCCTGTAATCGGATCAAGGACGTTGAGAATTATTTGACATAATATTGCTAAACCGCTAGTTCTTGTTTACTAGTCTTTAAGAAGAGGAAGAGAGAGAGAAAGAGAGAGAGAGAGAGAGAGAGAGAGAGAGAGAAGACTAATATTACATTACTCATATTTTATAAATATTTTAATATTTATGAATATATTTTACATTTATATATATTTCTATATATTCTATATATTTATTATATAAAATATTCCACGAATCGAACTTTATACACAATGTCCCATGGGAAATTATCAAAAGTAATCAGCTGTCATTTTTTGGATATTTGGCAATTAAAACGATCAGAGAGACATTCTTATCATTTAATAAACATTTCAATAATTGTTTAGAGATTAGTAATGTCGAAACTTCGTTTGTATTTTAATGTGCTTGCCAATTATAAATTATTCTGTGTATAAGTGGTTAAGAAAATCCAATAATGGAAATTCTGATCAAATTCCCTTACTTAAAAGGGACAGACATTACACAGATTCCGACATTTAAAGTTCGCGAGTCCAAAGTTTCTCTCGAACAAGGAAAATTTGGGATTTAAATCCGCGTTTCTAAACGAAATTTAAAAGTGTCAAAGTTCAAAGGTTCAGACATTTTAAATTTAACGACTAACGACTATATAGAATCTCGCTCAAGGGAGAAGAAAGAGAGAGAGAGAGAGAGAGAGAGAGAGAGAGAGAGAGAGAGAGATTCGGGAAAAGCTCACACGGGAAGATTATTATCGCTCGTGCAAATAATTTTCCCCAGAGGGGGGAATCTTTGCGGTTTTCGCCGCAATTTCCAATGGCATTTATTATATAATATCGACGGGGGAAAATTCGCTGAGATGGAAAATTCCCTCAATGTTTCAGCGGCCCTCGGTATATGTTTATTAACGGTTCGATGAAATCGAATGATGGTGCGTCACGCGCCTGTACCGGGATTTTAGAGTTTCCCCAGGACTCTCTCTCTCTCTCTCTCTCTCTCTCTCTCTGTGGAAATTACTCCTTTCAGGTCGCGGAGCAAATGCTGTCTCGTACGCGAGATAAACGAGCCGCGATGATGAGTCCGCTAATGCCGCGCGTGTCGTCGACGTGTTCCACGTGAAGGATGAAGCGCGAGCACGTGACGCGAAAACCCGCGGATAAAGTCGTTCCTTGACAGAGTAGGCCAGGAAAGGGGTGCGATCTAGGAAGAGAAGAGATTTATTCGGACTTTACCACAGATTCATGCGTCTAAAATAAATCAGGTGTTAATCTTTCCTTTGCTGATGAAATAATTATCCTTAAATTAATGGAATTTTTTTATGATTAAAGATGTAGAAGTAATTCTCGCCTTGATCGTTAATTTTTTAGATTATGTCACCGCTTTGAAAGATGTTATCTTGAATTTAATTAATATTAAAGCTCTGGAGTAATATCATAAATTAAATGCGTTAGAAAGCAATTAATGATTAGATTTATCAGTTGATGAAATAATCTTGCAATGCTTTCATAACCCAGCATACATATTTATAAATAACAAGTATTTGTAATAATTATTTGGATATTTTAAAAATAATTATCAAAATGTATAATCATTTCGTAATATTTTATAACCTTAGATTGACAGATTATAATGATTTATCATAATTATCCCAGCAAATATTTACAAAGTACTACAAATATTTAATTTTTTATTTACCAATATAAATATATTAAATATTAAACATGTAAAATATTTAATATTTTTATTAGAAATATTTTATTAATGCTTTAATATTTTATTAAATATATTTAATATGATTTATAAACTATTATTCATATATATATATATATATATATATATATATATATATATATATATATATATTAAGAGAAAAAAAATCATAAAGTCTGTATTTGACATATTATATTAGATATTAAATATTATATAAAATATTTAATATCGAATTTTAATAATATATCAAAATACAGATTTTATGATTTTTTCTCCTGTGTATGTGTATATATAAAATATAATATTCACAATTTATATAATATTCACAAAAATAAATATTTATAAATATTTATCATAAATATCGTGTGTTTGCGTTACGTATGAAATTTCGTAACGACATGAGACCGGAAGGGGACCCTCTCTATGCGTGTCGTCTCTCGTTTCCGCGTCGTTTCGCCGTATATTTCGCGACGAAAATCTTAAGTTCGGGTTGTATTACATGCGTAATCTGATCGCGGAAGTCCTTGTAAATTCGTGCTCCGACGCGCAGGTGATACGCGTCGTTTCCCCGGCGTGTCCATTATCTATTCAGCAGAAAATCCGTGAAATTCCGTTAAAGAATTCCCTTTTTATCCCCGCTCCTCCCCCCCCCCCCGCGCGCTACTGCCGTTCCATTTCATTCTGTCTCTCCGAAAAAAAATTTAAAGGATTTTTTTTATTAATTTAAACGATTCTAAACTTCAGATTCAAGGGCGGAAATTAAAAAGAAAAAGAAAAATCTCACCCAGAAAGCCCGGAATGGCACCCAGAGGCATGACGAAGAGGCTGACGAGGAGATCGGCCACCGCCAGCGATAGCAGGAAGTAGTTGGTGACGTTGTGGAGTCTCCTGTCCAATCCCACGGCGAGGCAGACCAATATGTTGCCGAGACCGCCGGCGGCTATGAAAACTGCTACGAACAGGAAGCTCCAATCGAAGCGACGCGTCTTCGTCCCGGCGATGCTGCCGAGGATCCTGGATCGATGGGTACAGGATACGGTCAGGTCTTCGGCGACGCCGCTGATCGGCGAGCACTCGAGAATCTGGTGGAAAACACTTGGGGTTTTACGATATCGTTCCCTCTATTCAAGACGAATGGTCGGAATCTGTCAGGAAATGTCAACACCGAAGGCGACGATCTTTTAAACGTCGTCCTGAGCTTGAATTGTCATCTCGCTCGAGATGAAGATCTTTACGTGTCGCCCATTTTGAGACGAAAATCGAGTGAGTTTTGTCACTTTAAGGAAGACAAATATTCGAATGTCCAGGTATATTTGAAGGTCTCTTAACTTTCCTGCTATTCGTGAGACATTGAAATAAAAGCTATATAATCTTAGATTTTTTTAATTTTCTTTTTTCCAAAAAAAAAAAAAGATTTTTAAGGGTTTTAGGATCGTTTTTATTTAAAAATTTTTAATTTAAGTTTAATTATGCGAATTTGAAATCCTTGAATTTAAAGCCCCTTTTAAAAATTGAAATAAAATACTGAAATAAGCTATATGTTATACATATAATATAATCTTAGATTTTTAATATAATTATTTTTTAAATAATGATTTTAGATTTTTTAAAATTTTCTTCTATTAAATAAGAAGAAATATTTTGAGATATTTAAATTTTCGAGTTATATTAAAAAAAAAAAAAGAATTTTGAAGGGTCAATTAAAAATTGAAAATTATGAAAACTTCAACTTTAAAAAATGTTTTAAACTATTATTAGTGCTTCTAGTGAGTCTTAAAAATTCTCCGAAATCTTGTTAGGATTGCTTTAATTTTCTGCAAAAATTCTTGCAAGTTTAATTATGCGAATTTAAAATCCTTGAATTTAAAGCCCCTCTTGAATTTCGATGCCTCATCTTTCTTCTCGAAGAGAAGACCTACCTCCTCGTCGAACAACGTGGCGTTGCAATTTCTCATCGGTATCCTAGACAGAAAGATGCCCTCGATACTCTCGAGGCTGTCGAGCAACAGGGATACGTTGACGTTGCAACTCGCATAATCGCAGGGCGCGCAAAAAAGGGTCGTCGAAGAGGAGGTAGCGAGGGTTCCTCTCCCGATTGTGCTACAGAGATGATCGAATCCGCTGGAAGTGGCGTCGCATTCGCCAGCACAGCCACCGAGGGTGTCGTTGCAGGACACCTGGTGCAGGATCGTCGTCCAGTTGCCGACCCAGGATGTAAAATTGCCCTCCGGGACCAGCATGACGAGCCTCGAAGGAGTCCTCGGGATATCGCCAGTCACGATCGATGCAACGCGAAACAGACTGGAACGAGGTCTTTTCGCCGGTTCAAGGTATTCCTAAAGGCAATCTAAAAAGAGATAATAGACTATATTTTAATCTAATAAGTTTCTTATCCGACCTACTTAAAATTAAAATTTTTTTAAAAATTAGACATTGAAAAATAAGACATTTGATTAAATATATTAATTATACATATAATGAATTAATAATATATGCATGTATAATTATATAATTAAAATTATATGTTATTACATAATAAATTATATAATTATATTAATATACATAATATGTAAGAAAATAATTTTTAAAATTTAAATAAAAGTTTAATATTAATTTAAAAAGTTACATTTAAAATGTAAGAATACTGGAAGAAATTTAGAATAAAAAACTTGGTCTTTCTGATATTTTCTTTCATTGATACAGTTATTTTCCGTAATGTTCAGAATGTTCGATACGTCACGTGTATTAAGTCAGCTGACGCTATCAGCTGATCGCATGAGTAAATCAGTTGATTGAATCGCGCACCTTTCTTATCAGGGATCAATTGTAGATATTTTAACGTAAGATTAGAGACGAATTTTATCGAATATAACCACAAAGTTAATCGTGATTATTTAAAAATAAAGACGATCTTTTGGGAAAATAAATTTAATTAATAATTAGTATTAATCTACTAAAATTATTAATTATTAAGAGGTAATTTATATAATTTATTATTATTAAATATTTGAAACTAAAGTTCTTCATTGTTTACAATATTTTACGCTGACAAAAGTTTTAAACCTTTTCTTATTTAAAAAGAAGAATGACAATTATATATGTGTACACATTTAATTCGATATTAATTAAAATCCGAAGGCCCGGGCTTTCGAAAGATCCGAATCTGAACCTCAAAATCTCAGTTTAAAATCTACATTGGGTTAAATTAATTTTTCCGGAACGTAGGCGCGCGCTTTATCCGCTCCATTTTAATTATCGAAGATCGAGGCGGGCTTTGTCATCGGTTTCTTTATCGTCAGAAATTCACAGTGATAACGACGTCAGAAATGGGAGGGAAGGGGGAGGGCAACTGTTTGCGCGTTGATTGCAGGCGAGATCTTGCGAACAAAGGACGCCGCCTCTTCTATGGCAAACAAAGGACGGGACTTATCGGGGACATCGATAAATCGTTGTGTAAGATCGGACGCGTGATCTTCTCCCCCTTCCGCCCCTTTTGGAGATATTTTAGACGAGGAGTTATACAAAAGTGTCATCCTCTTTAGGCGCCGCTATTTATCTGCCCGGGGGGGGGGGGATGAGGGCTCCCGCGCACGCGACCGGTCGGATTAACTGACATACCGGATATCGACAACCTTTCGTGTATCCTCCATACACATCTCGCGACAATACTGATCCCTGAACAAATTGCTGCATCGACAAGCTTGGCTGCCACCTACGACGGACGTGCGTTATCTGATCCTGTCACTCGCGTTGCAAATTCTAACGTGGAGATTGAAATTGAAATCAGAATAAAAGATTGACTTCCGCTTTTGTCTTTTTCGTTTTTTTTTTTTTTTTTTTTCACGATTTTTAACAATGTATGTTTCTTAAAAATTACTGATTTTGAATTCAAAGATAGCTTGTAGTTAGTTAAAATTATTGTCAATAAACATTATAAATTTGTAATAATATGTAATAATTTATGAAATTTAATTATATATATAATTAATATATTTATGTAACTAATTATATATAAATATTTTTATAAGTGTAAATGTATAATTTATATAATATTTAACAATGTCTGTATCTTAAATATTACTAATTTTGAATAAAAAAAATAGCTTGTAATTAATTGAAATTGTTGTCAATAAACATCATAAATTTATAATAATATGTAATAATTTGTATAATAAATTTATGTAATTTACGTATATTTTCATAAATTATAAAACATATAATAATATAAATATAAAATATATAATTTATATAATAATTATATGCTTACTTAATTAATAATTTTTATTTTATTGTATAATAAATATTACGCGACCAATAACTCTTTAACATTTATACTAAAAAGTTTCCTCTCTCTGTGAGAATTCGATGTATTTGACATGCAAATTCCATTCACGACTTGCATTTTGTAATTAGCGTGATTAAAACTTTAAATCATAGCAGATTTTTTAAAAAAAACCAGAAATCGAGTTCATAGGAGGAGAGAGAGAGAACGAGATAGAGAGGAGAGCAATAGCACACACTCGGTTTCTCTCCGTCCGAATTTACGCGGAAAATTAATAACGATACGTTAATGCAGGGCATGAATAATAAAGTTGATACATTATAAGGATGATGGAATATTGCTACTCGCCAGAGTGCACCTTCACTTATTTATATCTAAGAAAGTTCGCGCATCGCAATATTCCGCGTTTATAAAAATAAACATGACTCGGGTGTATTTAATGACATCTCGAGAAAAAATGATATAATTCGATTAGACGTTAATGTACATAATTATTATGAAAAGATCTGATAACTTATGTAATTCTGTGTGGTCACATGTTTTATCAGATCTTTTTGTTACTAATTATGTATATTTACATCTGATTATATTATATTTTTTTTTCTCAGAATGTATTAAAAAGAACCCCAAGCGTACATCCTTGATGTACTATCTCACTTAGATAATTAATGTTTATCGATTTTTCATAAGGCAAAAATTAATTATTATAATTAGTGTTATAAAAATTCTATTATTATATCATATGATATTAATTTGTTAATATTAATAATGATGTTAATAATGATATTAAGAGATGAAATTATGATATCAATGAAATGAGATTATGATATTATTATATTAATATTGATAATGATATTAAGAAGAATATTATTCTAAAAATATTATTATATTATAATTATATTATGCAATGTGTAATAATATTATATAAATATTAAATAATGTGATAATAATATTATAATATTATTATACATTGTATAAATATTTAGATATTATTGATAATACTGTAAGACTAACTCAGACAGTATACAATATTTATAAAATACATACAAAATATTTATAAGAATTATTTAAATGCTTTATAAATATACATATATCAAAAATTTTATAAATAGTTTTATTAAATATTTTTTGTAAATAAATATTTTTCTAAATATTAAATGATAAAAATTTATCATAAATATTCCAGCAAATATTTGAGAAATATTTACAAAATATTACTCTACAAATATGTATTTTTTACTTACCATGAATATTATTTAAAATATTTAATTTATATTTTAATAATATATCAAATGTAATTTACACGATTTGTTGTCTTAATGTATAGAAATATTTAATATTTATTAAAAATATTGCATGATGTGTCTGGGAATATTGTATACTGTTTATAATTAAATACAATAAAAATGCATAATAAAATAGACTATAATAATGTAGAATAAAGAGAAAGAGAGAGACTCGCGGGTATAATTAATTATAATGAACAAATGTGTAGCCTTGAAAAGGAGATTAGATATAAATAATCGTGCGCGTGACAAAGTTTTACAAAAAAAAAAATTACACTTTTTGAAAAGAAGATGACAATGTAGGAAACCTCTGTGGCGGGAAATATTTTATCGCTTTCAGCTGTTGCGCCTTCGAAGCTGCTCTTCGGAGGCTTCGAATTTAATTTGAAAATTGCATCCATCCGGGCTGTGCTTTTCGGTTCTGCGAGAAGCCGAAGAGCTTCGGTGCTCTAAGTGGCTTGATCCGTGAAAGTGCATCGGCTGAAGTGCATCGTAGTCCGACGGACGTGCCGGTGCACCGATGCGTTCAAGAGAGATAAAGAGAAAGAGAGAGAGAGAGAGATCGCGACCGATGATGGGAGATGTACGGATGTAATTTATTAGTGGTCCCGCGTGGAAAGTGACACGGCTTCGCAATGACTGTCGACGCCTCTAAAGGCCAATGACAGCGCGACTCTTCAGCTGGGAAATGATTGTTAATTAGAGAATGCAAACGAACCGAAAATAGCCAGTTTACCGTGGCAAGTCAATTAATTAATAGATTTCTATAAAAGTTGATGTACATGTATATACAGAGTGCCCCATGGGAAGTTGAAACTAATCAGCTGTCATTTTCAAAATACACGTGGGGAAAATAAAATGCCGTTTAATAAAGAATATTTGTCAGGCAAATTTATTTACATATATTTTGTACATTGTCATACACATTTATATATTATACATTTATTTATTTATATATACATGTTATTTATATTTAACATATTTGGTATTGATTATAAACGTTTATTGAATGATAAAAAAATATCTCCGAGTGTCTTTATGTAAATATGAAACTGCCAAATCCAAATCTCAATTAATAGATAATTTGCTTTTCCTGCTCCCTTTGAATAAAAGTGACAAATGATTAGTTTCAGCAACTTTTCATGGAACACCCTGTATATATATATATTATATATTGCTCTTATAATTATGTTGTCTATTCATTAATATTCTCGAGCGACGAGAATTATCACGATCCGACATTCTAGCTAAGTTAACGTTTACGTCAATTATCTCTGTTATTTTAAACACGTTTCTCTCGCAGCTTGATAAGTTTGTCGTCCATTAAGGCGTTAAAACCAGCAGCACTTTGAATATTAAAATATAACCGACTTGAATATTAAAATGAAAGAGCAACACGCTGAGATTCGGCTGAGATTATTTATTATTCGTGCAATTTTTCCTCTAAGGTGGTTGATTAAAATCGCATTTCCGTTTTCCTTTTCATTATCCCCGTCGTATAATTCTATTAAAATTTAATGACCGGTTGAAATTGAGTATTATCGAATATAATTTTTGCATTGTCGTGAAAAAAAAAAAAAAAATTGTTTCCTCCGAATCTCTTAAACTTCGCTGCACAATTGGAATTTGCGACTTTAGTTATCGCGAGAAATATTCATTCGTCCTTCTGATAATATTTCGTTAAAATTTATTGCAAAACACTGTGAATGTGTCTTATAAATTGTAATTAATTATGGCTGAGCGTTTGATAGATTAAAACAAAAATTCCAATGTTCACATGATAAATAAGTGTCGTGTATTATTAGATAATACATTAAGCTGTTTACCCTTTTAAATTTTGTTGGTTCTCTCGTCAAATCTTTTAAATATTACGAATACTCGCCCCAATGTCAGAATTTCCGGATAAATAATTAAGTTTGTCTTTCTACGAAGCGCTTATCGATCTCTTCGACGGAATGACGTGAATTAATCAGCAATTATTGAAAATTTCAGGCTAATTTTTCCGAGAAAGAAAGAAACTTATCGAGAAAAAGTCGATGGTAATCCAATCATGTGTAAAAACCGAAAATTACAGTATTATTCGCATTTCTCTGGAATGCATTATTTTAAGTTCAACGCACTTTTTTTATTTATACAAATGTGCTTTTTGTTAAATAACGCATGTAATGTGAGCGATATGACAATAGTAAGACTAAATCAAATCGCAAATAACACGAATAAAATAAATTACACACAGCTAAAAAAATATAAAATATAAAAAAACCTAGAAAAATAAAATAAAAAAAAAAAGTAAAATAACATAAGAAAGGAAAGAGATAAAAATATATTCATCTTTTATTATGTAAGAGGTGTTGGAGTCAAAGGTACGTAAAAATGTTTATTATTAAAAAAAAAAAAAATAGCACGATATTAAAGAGCAACAGGTCTTCTCAGACATCGTGCGCGATTTGTTTGATAAAATGTCGGCCTTCTGTAAATGGCTGATATGAACAGCTGAAGGCGCTATCGCGCCTTCGAGATCGATAGAAGGATCGCGATTAATGAGGGCATTAATAGTCGCAACTAATCCAATTGCACCTACATAAGCGACAGCACTTAAAAATGCGCTTCAACGGGAAGAATTTTTTTCTTTGTACAGCTAAGTGATACGCCCTTAGTACATTTCAATTGCTTTTATATTTTTTTAATGGATTTTTATAGCATGATTGATTCTTAGAAAGCCATAATTTTACTTTCAATTTTAATAGAAATTTCAAGAAATTTTAAGAACAAAAATATAACAATTAAAAATAAAGTAAAAATATAAAATATCTCTTGTTAAATATAATCGCATATTTATAACAAAATATATTCTTTTAGAAAAAAATTTTATTATTCACACATATTTATCTATAATTTATATAAAAATTTATAATTATTTATCTATGATTTGTGTAAAATTTATATAAATTTATCTATAATTTATCCATATGAATTATCTAATTAATTTATATAAAAATTTATTTACACCTAAAAATTGATTACGAAAAATCCGATGAAAGAAAATTGGTCCAGGATATTATTTCGATATTTTCCTCTTGAAATCTAATAAGATTGCGCGATGGGATAGATAAATCAGCTTCGCGCGACGAATAAAATCTGTGAACCCCGATCTCGAAAGGAAATAGCTTTCGCTCGATTTTATACGATCGTATACTTACTTTTCCAATTTCTGTCGCTCGCGTCTCGACGCCATCGACGCTCTCGTTTCCCCGTCGGTGGAGTTTGTTCATTTTCCGAACCCCCGGTAACGCCGAGACACATCTCACTTTTTTTTTTCCCGGGAAATCTTCACTCGCGTTTCATATCGAGATGCTTTTCTTTCTTTTCTCTTCGATTCTCTACCGACTATCTACACAGTTCTGGCAGATGGCGAAAGAGCAAAAGTAAATGTTTACTCTCGTCTGTTCGCGAATCGCCAGCCCCATTCCCTTCCGTAGATCTTGCGACTTTTACGAGTTATAATTTATTAACTGTGTTACAAGTTTACAAACGACGTATCCTACACACTTAGTTACTTATACGAAGTCAACTAAAGATTCTTAAAGAAAGTTCGAATGGGACAACTTCTGTTAAAAGTGCCTACATGAGTAGAAAAAGTCATCGAAGATCACACGAGGGTACGAGGGTAAATTCTGACATAATTTGGCGATCTATTTCAAAGATACTCTGTATATATGCCAGAAATCGTTCCTTTCTCTGCAACTTTTCAGTCTCGCAAATTCTCCGATACATTCAGAGAGAATTGACATTTCTTACTTCATTTATGAGAAAGAGGAAGAAATCTTCTTCTCTAATTTTATATTTAAAAATATATATGATCGAGTTTCTTTTATATTTATAAAATGTATTTATCATATTTTTATGTTTATAAATTTCTTTTACATATTTTTTTATAGAATTATAAAATTCAGTTTATACATGCTTTACACATTGAGAATGACTTGCTGTAAAGATTTAAAAAAAATTTTATAAATGTTATAAATTTTAAAATTGAAAATTTTATAATAAATTTTATTAAATTTAAAAATTTATAATTAAGAAAGTTATAATTAAGAAACTGCGTAATTTAGTTTCAAAACATGGCGTTAAGAGTAACCTTGCCGAGAAGTACTGCTGAATTTCAGAAAGTCGCGTGTCACCTTCGATTGGTGACCGCGTAGCATGCCACGAATTTATGCCATAGAATCTCACAGCATTATATGAATCTTTGATATCCAAGATGAATCGCCGGCCGATCGGGTTTATTAAATCGATTCGAATGGTTCGCTTGATATTTGAATGGCAAAGTAGCATGATTCCTTTTTTTTATGCAAAAGCTTGAAAAACTTCGGGAAACCGAAAGAGAATCCCAAGAGATAAATTGACAGCGATATGTATTAGTTACCGAAATCAAACGTATGTCAAATTGAGAATTTTTTATTATTTATTTTATTTATTTATTGTACAAATGTCTGCAAAAAGTTAACAATAAGACGAATAAAAATGAAATGAAAAATTAGTGCTATTTAATTAATAAGTTGACAATTACAATGAACCTTATTGCGAGCTCAAGATATATTTAAGCCCGATTATCTTTATATTTAATTAATATTATTTATTTAAAAATCTGTATAATTTAATTCAATGTTAATTTATATTTAAATTTACATACATAAAATTAATAATAATAATTCTCACATTTATTCATACTCCATCGATTTTTAAAATATACATGTGATAATCTTACATATATATCATGTCGATAAAAATTAGATAGGGATTAGATAAGTCTTAAAAGCCAATAAAGTAGCTCTTTTATATTTTACTGTACGACAGTGGTCGATAATCTCGTTAAAAATCAAATTTAATCCAACTTTAATTTGCCTCGCAAAACTTTTGATAGGTTCGCCGTTATATATATGTATACTCGTGAAACAACAAAATAGGCAACTGATGCAAATAGTTCAACATAAACGCTCCACAAAATGTAAGTTTAAATAAGTCGACTGACGAGCAAAATATTAAACATTAATGAGAAATTAAACTTAGAAATTAAAATGTCTAACATCAGGAGATCATTTATTTCACCTACTTTTGTGGACGCAAGTAAAAATATCTCCGCAAAATATTGCTACTGGCAATAAAATTTTCTGTCAATTAAATTTTCTAAAAGTCAAGATAGAGGGTATTAACGACATTTTAATGACACAATCGTTTTTATCTGAAAACTCGTGAAAAGATCTGTGAGACTCTAATTTTCCTCACAAGAGTATATCAACATTTTTAACACGAAAAAAAAAAAAAAATAGTCTCGCGATGCAACAACTAAACAACAGACTGGAATGCACGCGTACTCGCGCTCGGACCGCGCGGATCATACTGAGGAGGGAACTACGGAGGCTGCGTGGTAGGTGAGATGAAGGGAGATGAGCACGAAACGTGAGAGGAGAGAGAGACGCGAGTTAAAATTCGCGCGCCATCCCACGATATATTTCCCTTTCCCACTCTTCAGCACGCTATATTTTTTAAATTATAAATATTATTACTATTTATTTCTCTTTATATTTTGAATTATTATTTATATAATACCTGTTATATGTATTTTATTTTTATATATATTATAAGTATCTAAAATTATCATACTTAATATTTTTAATATATAAATATATAATATTTATAAATTATAATACTAATAAATATTAATATAATATTTTTAATATATAAATATATTATAATTATTTATGTTGTTATAAATTATTATAAAAATATATAATAAGTATATATAAGTGTAATAATTATCATATATTTTTTATACATTATAAATATGTATTTTATATACATTAAAAGAACAAAATCATAAAAACTGTATTTAAGGTAAGTAAAAAATAAATATTTGTACAGCAATAGTTTGTGAATATTTCTCAAATATTACTGGGATATTTATGATAAAGCTTCATGATATGTTCAATCTAAGACTTATAAAAATATTTATATTATAATAAATATTTATAAAGTATACAAATAATTATTATAAAAATTGTGTATATATTTTATAAATATTATGTGCTGTCTGTGGGCATTTCTCTCATTTTTTTCTTGTCTTTCTTTCCTTCCTTTCATTTTACTTATTATCGTAAACTTTTCCTCATCTCTTCTCAATGAACGATTGCTCTCTTCTGCTCGTCGTGTTGTAGATTGTGTATGACTTTTGCTTCTTTTTTAGTTTCTTCCTTCGATTTTCTGTTTCCTACAACGCGATTTATGATGAGAAATCATAAAAGACTGAATCTGAATAAAGTTTCTACGTGAATGAAATGGCAAGAGAGTTCACTTCTTGCCCTTTCCCCCTCCTCGTTCTACGCGGTTTGCAAATTACTTGGAAAACTGCGGGAGATATCTGAATACCTTCGTTCTTCATGTTTGAATTAGTTTTCAAGTTAATATTGAGCGAAAGGTAGTTGTTATAACATTGCTTTATAGCGTCATATTTATTAATCATAATATTGTTCTCTGAATCTACAGGGTGTGTCAGGGTCATTGCATTATCTGCTAATGGCAGATTTTTCAGATCGCTTAAAGATTTTGTCTCGACAAAAATAACGAGGCATCAATTTCCGAGTTATAAGTGATTAAAAAAGAAAGGATTTTTGCAAACTAAACTTTATAGACGGGGAGTTAAAAAGATTAAAAGATGATAACTATACATTCTTTAATTAATTTTATCGGTTTTATAGAACGTCGATTTAAAGCAAAATATATATCATGGCAAAAATGGAAAGTTTACAAAAAAAAAATGATGCCTTTTCTTAGAGAAATTTTGGCAGAGAAAAAATCATTTTCAAATCTCTTTCTTTTACGAATCATATATATTTTAAATATAATTCTTTTATAACAAACGTGAGTATTTATTGAAATAACCTAACAAGTTATGGGCTGATAATTTCATTTGTGTGAATAAATAAGTTGTTAGGAAGAATCTGTGTGTTAAAAGAAAGAGTAAACCAGTTAAGAAGAAAGAATGACGTTTTGAAGAAAGTGTTTGCGTCTGATGGGCCGGTGAAGAAGGCTACTCAGTTAGCAAAAGTAGTTATTTTCACGTCAAGAAGACTACTCAAAATAACTATTTTTGCTACCTGGGTACATTATACAAATAACTGAACTAAGATTGCAAAAGAAGACCAATAAGAACGATGGCACAGTACGTAAACGAATTCTCTAACAAAGCGGGCATAGAAATTCTAGACACTTTACTGTCGATAATGCTGTTAAGCTTTTTACCCACCACATATGAAAACTTTAGTGTCGCAATAGAGTCGCGAGATGAGATACCGACATTAGAGATGCTAAAGGCAAAATTAATGGAGGAGGAAGCACGGCATGTGACTTATATTATTTGTTAATTCCATGTTACTTCAATAAACATTGTTTACTAAGATAATAAAATTACAATTAATTAATAATTATAGAAGTAAATAATTAACTAAATTAATTAGAAACTAGTTTAATTTTAGTTTTACCTCAAACATAAATATACAATTATATATTGTCGAATGATGTGCAAATGATTGTGAGACTTAAATATTATATCATACTGACGTAACGTAACAACGTCAATATAATATAATGTCATTTAAAAGACTTCCATATTAATAATCATTTCTTGGTCACAGTATTACATTTTATTGACTTGTTAAAAATTTATTTTCAATCATTGACTCGTAACATAATGCAGTTCATTTTTTTAGCATTTCACTAAAATGTCGTTACATTTAGAATTATTACATTTACCATCGATGTTTTCAAAAAATTGACTCTCAACAAGATGACGAACTATAAATGATGACACTTATAAAAACTAGAATATTTTCGTAAGAATATACTAATCATACAACGCAATCAGAATGAAAATGAAAAGGTTACTTAATAAAGTTTTGACTTTTAAATACTCGAATAAATCATCGGTTCATGTTGTTATTTTCGAATAAACAAGCTTACTTTATTTGTTATTTAATAAAATAAAATATTGAAATATAAATGTATTGCAATGTTTATTTAAATAATTTCCACAATAGTCAATTTTCGCGATATTTTAAAGCGACTTATAAGTTTGTTAAAAAAGATGCGTTTTCATCAGAAAGATGCGCATTTAATCTCGCCAAGGAAGAGCTTTCTTGTTAGATCAATCGGTTTCGTTAATTGCACGTCTTTAATTAAGGAACTTTTGTAACTTCCGAAAGAACAGCAATTCGCGAAACTGTCAAGATTATATTAAAATTCTAGAATCTTTTCTAGAAAAATCTGAAAAGTATTTTAATATTGTATCATATCTCTTATTACATATGTATGTGTGTAAACGTTAATAAAAAATAGATTTGATGACATATTTTATTATACATTCTATGTTAAAATATTACGCATTACATAATATTTCTTATGTACATTATTATTAAAAAATATTCTTTGGATGAAGGAAGGATAAAAAGGAGACACCAATCAGCTCTAAAAAAAAATCTGCAAAACTTCGTGTAACGAATTAAAAAAAACACGCGGGAGATGTATATATACGCACAGTTTGTGTCTGTGTTATTTTCTTCTATATACAGAATTTATTAAATTATTACAGCTATTTATAATACAAGAATACACACAATTTTTTTACATATATAATATATTATACATTATTTATTCCATGTCATTTACTTTACACACACACATTCTCGCATTTTCTTTTTCTCTCTCTCTCTCTCTTTTTCTCTCTTGTTCTTAGTAATTTTCTTGTAATCTCTTTTACATACAAAAGGAATTATTCACGAGTGAACAGCGAGCGATCATGAACGACACACGATTTTCTTGCTAACTAACAACGCGCGGCTCCAATAAATAAATCGTTCCTATAGTCTAATGTATAAGTTATAGCAATATTTTAATGGCTCTCTCTCTCTCTCTCTCTCTCTCTCTCTTACGATTTACATTTTGTAAATTACAATTGTAATGTGAACCACAACACGCTTGTACATCCACTCAATTACATTAATTACAGATACACACTCTCTCTCGGACAAGCGCGGATAATTTCCTTTTCTCCTTTTTTTTGTATTCTCTCTTTTTTAAATTCAGCTTTCTTTCTTTATACTATTTATCTTATTATGCGCGATGCAATAAACTAATTATTCCCATTCTACGTCGAACGGTGTAGCCATTCTGATAAGAGCACGTACACGTTTCGCTGTTTATGTTTTAATCATAATTGTTACCTATATTTTTCCCAGAGCTAAAAAGATTTTCAGTTAAACGAGATACAAACGAGAGGAAATGTGACTTTCCGGTACCAAATATGTTGTATCGAAGAAGCGTAATCGTTTACCTCTCTTATCGCAGTGATACTGTGATTCGTTAAATACACCGAGCGTCTCAAAAAAATGTCGCATATTCTATCCTTAAAAAGTTCGAATCACCTTAGGATTCTTCCTGGCAAAATATTAATATCAAAGTATTTCTCACTATAATAGCAGAAGTAATTCGATTATAATTCGACTTTCGAAAGAACGAAAATTACTTTAATTTAAAATTAAATTCGCGTCCTTTTGCGACACCCTGTGTATATCGCGCGGTCTTTTTCGCAAGGAAACAACCTCTCCCGAATATTAGAATTACAGAGGCATCCTTTGACTTTAATTAACTCTCACTCTTTCAGGTTTTTCTTTTTTTTTTTTTTGGGCGGTTATAATAATTCTTTTCTGTGTGAGGTCTCCTCTTCCTGGATAACAATAAAAATGTTAACGACCTACCGTTTGCGATCATATAAAAAATATCCGCGGGCGAATATAAAATATACTCTCATTATTACAAGCCTACACACACACACACATACTCGTACACATTTTGCTTGAAGCGATAATCGAAGTTGTCGATGACGTTTCGACATTTTTCGCCGCACAATCGCAAAGGTTTGTCCCCTTAATTAAATTAGCTAGCTTTTGTTAAACATGCACGTTTCTGTTTTTTCTTTATTCACGGAAAAAAAAACCGGATGAATTCTTTCCAAGAAATCCGCTTTAACACAGAACATTTAAATAAAATGATAGTTAAACGAACGGTTAAGATAATGTTAACAAGGTTTAATTTAATTTATGAGAGTGTCGATGAGAAATATTAATTTGAAAAATATATATATTGTTCACTTTTATAATACAAAGCAAATTTTAAGAAATAAAATTATAATTCCTGTCCTGCATATGTGCGCATTGAACTTTACATTTATAAACTCAATTATATTTGCTGAGAATCAATAATAAAAATAAATTTTGTACAAAGAACGCACTTAATATAAATGTAATTTATAATTCTTTCTCTCGATCTCGGGCTTTTTAAGAGAAACGCTTCCTTTCCGGAAAGAAACGGAAATCCGGACTTTGGTATGAGGGAAAACACGGCTGTATTTTCATGCATCGTCGTGCGTTTAAATCTTAAACGTGCGACGTTCAATTATCTCATCTAAATACACAATTTGCAAATGCTAAAGTGATAAAAAATACTATTTTGCTTTTTTTCTTTTGCTTCTCCCGTGTATATATACATATTCAATGCCGTTTTCTCCATAGTTTTACAGCTCACGTCATTCTAATTAATGTCACTGTTAATTAATCTTCATTACCAACATGAATCTTTTATCGTTGATTTGATTTCTTTTAGAAGTTAAATTCTCAGAAGGCCTCCTGCCGTTTTTAACAAAAAAATCTCGGAGAATAATAATTGTTAAATAAATAAAAATAATTTACACTTTGAAGAAGATGCACTTTTTAATTATTTAAATTTTGATCGATAAAAAAGATAATAATAAAATACTTGAAATAAGAGAATTATATATAGCTTGAAATTTAGAAATAAAAAATTTTTGTTCGAGAATATTTTTCTATAAAAATCATGCGTGAAATTGTTACTTTGAATGACGGAATTTCCGACGATTTTCGTAGTAAAAGTCGCATTCGCGTTCGAGATTTAATTAGGCAATAGATATCAAACTCTCTGCTGAATGAGTTCAATTTTATAATCAAACAAGCGAGATTACGCGCGACCTCATTGTTGTGTGAATCAACGTTTGTGTTTGTGTATAGTTTTCCACAAAAATATAAAATAACTTTCCTTTCGCCCCCTTCTGCGATTAATTATTTTTATCTCCGTCAACTGTCAATTTTATGTTTTAATTAATTAAATCGAGGAGCGCTTACGGTTGTCCTATTGTTTGCGCAAACAATAATAAATAATAATAAATTCTACAACGAACACTAACTTTATGTATTTATCATTTGCATCGATAAAATAAACTCGATGATTCGAGATTGACATAGTTTTATTTCTCGCATTGTAACTTAAAGAGCAGTATACTGGCCGTGATAAAAAATCACAATCACTCTAAAGTGCCTATATAAACTTAAAAGTTCTCTTTTGCTCGCTCTTGAATTTTTATCAATTCCATATTTAATTAAACCTGACGATTTATTGCTAATTTAATTGAATTAAGTGATGTCTAATCAAGTCATGTTTATAAAATTGATTATAATAAGTGTTAATTGAAATTGAATCAATATGCGAATTTTAATTGCATCTTCTCGGAGAAAAATATCGAATCTCAAATTTTACACATGTATTACGTATTATTTTGAGCAGCTGTTTTTCTTTCATCGTTGAAAGTTTCACAATAAATATATCTCATTAACTATAGATTTCTTTTGGATGTTCCTCCTAAAATCAGTCTTCGGAGACAAAGCGTAAAATGGCGACGGCCATTTGAATTCGTGGTAAATGTATCAATCGTACAAAATCGTCGCTTATTTTTTCTCCACAAATACAACAACGAATGGTCGCTCAATTATTTTAATAATAAATGTACGAAGCAACGATGTGTGCGGGATATCTTAAAAAAGAGAAAAAAAACATTTCATTTAATTTCCAGCTCATCTTCGATGATCAATGAAAATGACGAGTGATTGTTGAAGAAGAATTTCGTCGACGCCATGTCCGGTTCGCGTATTCGTTCATTTCCTTCTTTCGTCTTGTTTTTTTTTCCATTCATCAATTTTCTTTCTCTACGCAAACCTAAATCTTAAAATGCCCCGAAAACACACACCGACAGAATATCGTGTCAAGGATATTTTGTATACTTGGAGGATAACAGTGATACCGCGATAACAAATTTGAACGATAACGACGTCGTTTAAGTCTGCTGTTGCGGCATCGCTGTTATTGGCATTATTGGCGACATCATTGTGCAATTTCCGTCTTGCGTGCGACACGGTGGTGTCAGGGTCACCCGCGAATCGAGGGCGTCGATACATATCGATGAGGAATCGGCGGAACATGGTCAAGCTTCCGTCTCGCCCTTCAGCCTCAGACGAACAAAGTCCTTGAAGATTATGTCGTCGTCGCCGTCCGCCTCCCTGAAAAATTTAAAGATTGTTTTAAAATATAGCGAGAGTTACTTGAATAAGTAAAGATTGTTTTCAAATATAGCGAGAGTTACTTGCTATATTTTAAAACAATCTTTAAGTAAAGTAATATATCATATTTTTAATAAGTAAGTAAAATATCATATTTTTCTTTTTTTTAATAAATAATTATTTTATATTTTTAAATTTATATTATTTTAAATAATATTATAATAATATTTTAATATTTTAAATTTATATTTAATTGTATAAATAAAATTTAATATTTATATTTTTATAAAATAATATTATTATAAAATATTATGAATTATTATAGGATATTGAATTAATATTTATATTTTTATGGAAACACAATATTCAATATATTTTATTTATTATACAAGTATATATATATATTGTAATATATATATATATATATATATATATATATATATATATATAGTGTAATGTTATTAACAAATATAATTTATTAATTACGTTTTAGCAATTTATTAATAGTCAGAAATTTTATTAAAGAATTATATTTAAATTTAATTAAATTCAGTAGGAAACTCACGTATCCGGTTGTATCAGATTTGTGTCGAGCGGAATCTCTCCGCTGTCAGTTTTGTGCGTAGGACTTGGTCGAGCTGTGGATGGCATTGGTTCCTCCTCCTCCGGTTTGGAATGCATCAAAATAAAAGGCAGTTCTGCGACTAACTCGCTAATAATCAGAATAATAATATTTCCGGTTTGGAATGCATCAAAATAAAAGACAGTTCTGCGACTAACTCGCTAATAATCAGAGTAATAATAGAAATCTATTAAAATTCATTGAAACACATCAATATATTGAACCTGCGCTCTAAAATTCTTAAACTTACGAATCTCTCCTAAAAAAAATCTTAAGCTAAAACTGATGATAGATTTAGGTATCTAAATACAAATTTTTAAAGTTAAAAAAAATTTTCATAAAAATATGAATCATTCAAAATATTATTTTTAAAATATTATTGTTTTCCACTTACAATTAGACGAAAATCTTAGCTCTCGAGACATTTAAATGAAACTTACCCTCCAAGAGCACCGAGGCAAAGCTTGACTTTGACTTTGTACTGGACGATTATGCCAAGGTTTTCACGCTGCGACGGGTCAACCACACTGCAAATTAGATCCACCGTCATTATTAATGTCATTATCAACATCACCGATCAACACTAATGCCACGTAAAAGCTCATGCGTAGTTAGATGTGTTATAGCATCGTGCAAAGATGAAAGGAAGTAAACGGAGAGGAAATTGCAAACTGTGTGCTTATTTATTAAACAAACAAAAGCAGTATTTAATTATACATATATATATATATATATATATATATATATATATATATATATATAATAGTAATTACGTAATCATGTACATTTTTCAGTCAAGCCATCAATAAAACTACAGCTTTTGCAGCGGCAAAAAACAATTTTTCATGCAATTTTAGACACAATGCGGTGGCGATGCCATGTTTTTTAAACAACAAGCACAAGCAGAAGGAAAATGGGATTTTGGATGAAATGTTTGACCTAAGTATTCTAAATCTCTTAGATCCTAGCTTCTTAATCTTTTTATTATAATACCGTTGAAGCAGATGCATCTCAAGAAAAGTTTTATTAAGAAGAGAAAAAAAGCACAAAAATTTTTATGTTAAATTTTAATTACTGAATTTAATTGAAAACAGTTTAATTTTTGCTGAAAAAGATAAATATAAAAATAATAAAATCTAATCTTTCAAAGTTTCTGATATCAAAACTGCAATTTGATTTTAAACTTAAATCAATGAAAGATTCTGAAAAATTTGCAAAAGAGTAAAAGTCACTTGGATCTTAAGATCTATAGATTTCAAGGCTTATTATAATTCTGAAGTTTCTAAAAAATTGTGAAAAATTTTTAAATTTTTCCCAAATTTTAGTTTAACATATCGAGATCCATAGATCCAGATTTAAGGAATTCAAGACGTGCGGAGAATTTTCAATAAAGCTGAGTGATATGAATTTCACAAAATGAAAAGACACGTCGCCCGACAATAGCGGTTGTTCACCCGATGAGTCGATCGAGAAATCAAAGAGAAATCGAAGAAATAATCTGAAGTTGAGAAAAGCTTTCGTTGCACAGACAGCCAACATGTATCTCCCGGCCAAATCGTGTATGGACAGCATGAGAAAAATTCCCAAAGGCATGTTAAGCTGCGCGTTGCGTGCGTGAGACACGTGTGTATGTGTGTTATATGTAACAGACACCGCCCGCATTTTTGTTCCGCATTTAGCGCTAAAAAACCTGTACCACAGGGTTGCTCCACTGTTGCCCGATGTCCCTTCGTAAGATCCCTCTTCCCCTCAGATATCAGGATCGTCAGGATCTATTGTTTTACACACGCGCACGATATACTTTTATTCATTTGTTTAAAGCGCACAGAAATAAAATCGCTCGATGTTTTAAACCGTAAAAACATGCGATACTTTAAACGGCAATCTTCAATTTCGGGAATTATACTTGAAGTCAACATGTCAGCAATTCGCGATCAAACTTTAGACGTATTATACATATTTAACACGTTAAGATTTATCGCATAACATTATCGTCGCGAGAAACGTTTACGACAGACGCTCGGCCTCCAAATGACCGAATGCAAACGCGAGACGCACGTGCCGACGCCGGAGTAAACGCAGGTGCGCACGTTGACATTACGCCTGTCAGACTGGGAAGAATGGCGTGCGACGCATGGTTGTCACAGGTCACGTGTCACGTACGCGGCGTTTTCCCCTCTCTTACTACGCCGCGCATGACATCAAGGAGGAAGGGTATGCTCGCTCTCTTTCTTTCTTCTCTCTTGTTACATTTATTACAATAAACATGTAATGAAAATTACATTGTAAAATTTCGGATTAGGGAAACAAGAGCGGAGTTAATTAATTAAGTTATTAAATTAAACATTATAATTAAAAAAAAAAGTTAAAAAGAAAATAAGAAGAATGCATATACATAATATAACATTTTGATGACGAGTAACAAAACAACTGCTAACTAGTTGTATTTTGTACCTCTCATTTACAGGTGCCCTTTATATATATATATATATGTAAAAATAATTTCATTTTTAATAAAAATTATTTTATATGTATGCTTGCTAAGTGAAAATTGATATCTTCCTGAATTTTATAACATTACAAAAGTATAAAAGAATATGATTTTATACAAATTTAATTTATTTATATATTGTTATAATACGTTATTTACAGCCGATGTATCCAGTATTTTCCAAAAAATCCGATTTCAAAAAATTATGTCATTATATAAAAACAATTTTTGTTAAATGCTTTTACTTAAAATGCTTTTTAATTTTTACAATTATAGAAAATACAAAATTTAAACAATTTTAGTTCTTTAGTGAAATAAGAATATTTTAATAAATACCACATACTTTAACAATTAAAACACATAATTATAAAAAGGATTAAGAATTAGAAAATATTTGTCTAAAACGTTTTTTCTATATCTTAATGTTTTGATTATATTTGTTTTTGACATCACAGATACAGAGAGAATTAGGTTTGAAAAGTTGTTTTCTTTTAATTCTTAAACATATATAAAAATGTTTTTATAAAAATATGTATCTTTTATTTTTAACTACTCTTTAATATGCTTAAAGTTTAAGTAAATGGTTGGTTTTATATATATGTAATTTATACAACTAACGTGCGATAAATATGTACAGCGGTTCTGAGGCAGTGATCCTTTTAATTATGCGAATACGATCACGGATTTTATGTTCACACATGTCTTACGCCTTTATTACGATGTTTTATCATTAATTTTGTTTATATATATATATATAATATTTTTAATAAAAGCTTCGTATATTCTAAATTTTACATAATAGAATTTAATTTATTAATTCTCTGATATTGCTATTGGGACAGTTACAATGGCATCATACGGGTAACGATCTGCCAGCTTTTTGTTTGGTACGTAATGTGTGCCTTCGAATTTGTCAAAATAACGACCTACTTCATCATTTTCAATCCATTTCGGCGTTGTCAAAGTTATAGAGTCTATAATAAAAAATACAAAACGTAAATTAAAAATTAATTAATGATAAATAAAATTAAATAATAATAAAAGAAATAAGACAATAAATACAATAAAACTAAAAATCAATAAAATAGCTAAATTAAAAAAAAAAGAGAACAAGATAGATTAAAATAAAATAATATACTATTTTGCAATACGTACAAAGAGATGAGACAAATAAAGTAAAAATTGTAATTTATTAAAATAAATATATGTTAATATAATCATGTTTATACCTTCTCCCACGTAACATATTTCATTATTTTCGGTAAGAATTAAATAATGTGTTTGTTTCTTTATATCACTGCAAATCTTCAACGGAAGAATCTGAGGATTATATCTCGCATCTCTCACGATAACTTTAACCGAATCTCTGTTTTCATATCGGTGGCGTCCAATTATCACACCTGCAGAACGGTCTGTAGATTGATTACCATGCGTTACAATCGTTCCAACCGCAAATTTTACTTCTTCTGATTTTGTATTTAATATATCTAATTTTTCTATCTCTAGGATGAACTGGAAAGTGTAAGTTCTAGTTTTAATTGATATATATTGTTAAGTAATTTATAAATAAACATTCGTAGAAAGTTAAATTACAGCTAATCGAATTATAGATATAATAATAATTTTTATGTAATTATATGTGTTATCAAGAAAAAGGTTTAGAGATTCCTCGTTATTATTATTAATATGCGACATGTGTAGTGTTTACGTACAGCATAGTGTGGTTTATTCTTTTTTAAATCCGAAAACCAATTTTTTAAATAAATATCATTCCAGTTGAAATTAAGTCTGCTGTTCTGTAGATGACATTCGGGTGGGCATATATTCCACGAATATTTATCATTAAACTGAATCAATTGCAGAAGTATTCGATGCATCTATAATGAATAATGGCTTAAATGAGTAAATATGATTTCAAATATGTACAAAGAAAAAAAGTATACATTGTGTAAGTCTTTCTGCTTAATTTTAATGTTACCAATTTGTTAATTAATATTAAAATTAATAAAAATTAAATACAAGATATTGTCAACCTTTTTAGATGTTATTACTTCAAATCTTGAAATAGACTGTTGCTTGATAAAACAATCTGGGAATTGGTTAGAATTTATTCTAAAACATCTTACATTTTCAGAACTATTTGTAACACTGTAAACGATAAAAAATAATATATGTGAGTATGATGGGAATAAATACACCGAAGAATTCAAAAATAGTTTCAAATCTAATATTATACTTACTAACTCGGTTTCCAGAATAGACAGATACGCTCATCGGGATATCCGATTATTATATCGCAGCGTAAACCGAGTCTTCTGGCAACGCTGTGATATATTGTATATATTATAATTTCCTGGCCATATTTATGTTCTAAAACCTAATGTCAGAAATTACAATGCAGAAATTATTTAAAGAGAAAGTATTTTTAAGATTACAATAAACATCCCAGACAACACAAAATATTTAAAAAAATATTTACACAATTTATGATAATTATTTAAATATTTTATAAATATATATCAAAACATTTTATAAACATTTTTAATATTTTAGATTGAATAGATCATAAATATTACCATAAATATCTTTGGAAATATTTGACAAATAATTACTATAAATATTTATTTTGTACTCATCATAAATATTACATAAAATATTTCATTTTTATTTTAAAAATATGTCAAATAAAGATTTTTACAAAATATGTATAAATTATTTATATAATATTTCCAAAAAATATATTTTCATAAATATTTATCATAAATATTATGTACCGTTTGGGATATGATTATGTTCACGGCATAATTGACCATATTTTTATAATATATTATAATCTTTAGTACTTACATGATCTATACATTTATATTTTAATTGTATATCCCATTCTATATTTCCCGAGTTGTTTGGTCGAAAGTTTAATTTGTCAAATATGTATTCCTCGAGTGTATCCATAATCTGTATTCCTTCTACTTCATTCCAATAATTATCGTCGATATTGTTGTTTCTCCAATAACAAAATTGTTCAGCGGACGTCGACAATATTAAGTGGTCGGGATGTTTCTTCCTCAGGTTATTTAATACGTCTCTTGCCATACTATCTAGTGACGCGGTTACGGTCGAATAAAATACTTCCTTTTGAGGCTGTAACTTCTCTGCCATAAAAGTAGCACATTGTTCTATAAGTTGCATTATGCAAGGTTGTTCTTCAAATTTGTCCAATTTTCTCTGCAGTTTATGTTGCTTCAGGAAGATAAAGACTTTCAGACTGTAATATTTGTCCGTTAAGTGTTTGCAAACAGATTTTCTGAAAAATTTACATATTAACTATGCAATATGTACATACGTTAAGTCCATAAAATTAATAGTACTTTAATTTATATAATCTTACCGTGAAAATTGTGTAAGCAAATTTTTAATCTCATCCATATAGAAAGAAATTTTTATATCTCTTTCATTTTTATACTTCTTCTTATCTAACGACATATTACCTACATCTAACCCACATAGGTGCCCCATTTGCATTACTGTATTGATTGAATGATAGTAAAAATAATTATGTTTAAGTTGTGTATAGTTTTGTAATAGTCTCATAGAATAAATGCCCATTTTTATAAAGTTTAAATTTTTTTTATCTTTTTGTTCATTCTTTTCAGACTCTTTTTGTTCATTTTCCTTAAACTGCTTGTTATAATGTTTTCTAGCTGTAGGCCATCTGAAATTAAAATAAGTAATATTATCATGAATTTTTAAAAAACACTAAACTAATTGCATTAGTATAAGTTTTCAAAGAAGTAAACTGTTTAAATTGTGTAATATACATAATTACTCAAAATATCAACCTTCTTGTTTTAATATAAAATAAAGTATGCAGTATATAATCTTCAACTTAAATTGTAATTCTTATACACTAACAATATACAATAATATAAACAATAGACAGTATTATAGCCATATTCTGTAAATATGACAAATTATGACAAAAACTTTATTTATATTTTGTGTATTTATAATGCATCAAATTAATGAATTATTTCATAACATTATTAAATAAAATAATTTTACTATTAGTACTTGTTAATAAAAATAAAGAAACAGGAAAATAGATGGGTGTTATCTCCAAAAATGTTTTGTTTGTTACAAAGGAAATACAAACTTTACCTATACTACACTAATTAATTGAAGACCAAATTTAATTGATGAAAAAATTTATTGAAAATAATTGCACGCGCTCTTCATGTGATTTAACTTTCTTAATCTTTTCATGTTTTTTATTACATTTTTCATACATTTTTGTTTTTATAAAATATATTTTTTGCAGAATTGATTGTGCAATAAGTTAATGAAATCAAATTGAGAAAAATTAATTAATTACCTCTGAAGAAACTTGTTTTCCATAAACTTCTTGTGTTTGGCTACATGTTGAAATTTCTTGCACACACATCTAAAGTTAATGATATCCTCAATGTTGATATGACTGCAGCCAAGTATAATATCTATTACTTCTTCCGGTAAACACATTAGCGTAGCCATTATTTAAAAATTTAGTTAGAAAATTTAGTAAAACACAAAAAAGTAATTTAATTTAAGAAGATGGGACCAAGCTGTTCGTATATCATTTATTCCCTGTTTGTAGTCAAACGAAATCTATTACAAAACTTATATATTTTCCAATTACCAAGAGCACGTGTCGTATACACTACAGAAATTCCTTACAATGTCTGACCATCCCTATTCTGAAAAAATTTGCACTAACCTAAAGGTTTTCCCACTACACAGTTATTCGTGATTATACGGACAATAGAAGAACTTTTCTGGTGCCTCTCAGGTAATACTATTGAGAAATCCTTCGGGTTTTGAATTTCAGAAAAATTACCTGCTTTTCTTTAGACATTTCTCTGGCATAGTAAAATACATATTTAGAAGAAAACTAAATTTAGAAGAATCTGTAAAATTAGCTTTCAATTTTTACTTAAAGCAATTTTTTTATTGCGAGAATATTCTTTAAAAATTTTAAGTCAAATTTACTAAAAAACAATAAGATACACTGCCGACCAAAAGTTTAGACACACCATTAAAAGATCAGAAATTATAAGGAAAATATGTTTTTATTGAATAGCTTTATATTTAAATAATGATTTTATGTTATAAAAACTTACATAATACATAGTAAACTTAAATAAAACAAAAATAATTCAACTTTTTAAATATTTCTAACATAAAAGGACCAAACGCTTTTTTCGTCGAAAAATGCCCCCCTTTTTTATATGACCATTTCCACAAGACACGGTATTCTTTTAATCAGTTTATTGATGGTATTTTGTTGTAGAGATGTCCACGCATATTCTAACTGTAGCCATAGCTCAGCAGCGGATGATGAGCAGGTTGTACGAGTTTTTTTATCTTATATATATTTCGAGTTCTTCCCGAGAAAGTTTGATAGGCTTTAGGTTTGGAGATTGTGGTGGTCAGAACATATTGACAATAGTTCCGCTGGGGCTTTCTTCCTTTTTAAATATTCTTTACAAAGCCGAAAAATTTCGGATCATTATTTTGTTAAAATATTGTATGAAGCCTCGATCGATTGTTCTACGACTGAAGAAAATCGCATTTTGAATAAGAATTGTTTTGTAGTCGTCCTTCTTTATAAGTATCAAATTTAACGGATTTTTGTAACTCAAGAAACGACTATCGAATTCACATCATGGTATTAATTTATATCAGAGTAATATATTGCAGAATAATAGTATTTACGCCGAATATGTAATTATGTTTTCAATAAATCAATTTTTTCGTCGATTGCATTTTCATAAATAATTTCTATCAATTATTAATAAGGAGGAATAAAAAAAGAAAAAAATAAAAACAGATTTATTTTACTGTAAAATAATAAGAATCATTTTTTCTAGAAATTTAGAATAAAACAAAATATAAATTAAATATGTTCACAATAGAGAACACAGCTTGAAAAAGCAGGTAATTTTTCTGACATTCGAAATTCTAAAGATTTTTCTTAGCATTACCTGACTTTAGAAAAATATTCGTTTGCTCGTTGCAACTACATATATATGTAGTGACCAACAAGTCGAGACATCCTAACGTGACCTCTCTCCAAGCGGCTATTAAGGCGGCGTTCACAAATATGGACAAGGCTGTATTGCAGAGAGCGTGCCAGCGCTTTAGCCCAAGGATCGAAGCAATTATCGATGCAAAAGGCGGTTATATAGAATAATTTTATTCTAAAAGAATGTTATTATGAATGTGTAAAAAGTTTTTTCTCTAATTCTTACATTTTGATAAATAAAATTTTGCTTAAACAAATTATTCATTTTGTCCAGATTTTGATGGCGGACCCTGTATATATGTAGTGGGAGAAAAACCTTTTAGGACGGTGGCGTGCCAGTTTGCAGATTTTCTCAGAATAGGGATAGTCAGATAATGTAAAGAGTTTTTGTAGTGTGAACACGTGCTCTTGATAATTGGAAAATACATAAGAATATAAGTTTTGCAGTAGATTTCGTTTGACTACAAACAGGGAATAAGTGATATACGAATAGCTTGATTTTATTTTTTTAAATTAAATTACTTTTTTGTGTTTTACTAAATAATGGCTACGATATTGAGTTTACCGGAAGAAGTGATAAATATTATACTTGGCTACAGTAATATCAGCATTGAGGATGTCATTTGCTTCAGATGTGTGTGCAAGCAATTTCAACATGTAGCCAAACACAATAAGTTTATGAACAACAAGCTTCTTCAGAGGTAATTACTTGTTAAGTAGTTAATTTTCCGCAATTTGATTTCATTAACCTACCGCACAATCAACTCTGCAGAAAATATGTTTTATAAAAGCAAAAATACACTACTCACAAAAATTAAGGAATCAAAAAAAATTATTTAAAAAAATACCAATTTTTAAAACATTGTAACTCCGCGAAAAATGATTGGATTTTAATTTTCCAAACGGCATTTCAAAGCTTGAAACTTCTTCTTTTGAATGCTTTTCGAGAATTTCAATTATCTTTTTTTTTTTTTTGACGAAACGGCACAATGATAAAGCTTGATCCATCAAAATTAAAATTTTTAATGCAACTTTATTACATTGCGCCTGGCGTGGAAAAAATCATAGAGAATTTTTGTTACATGCATCTTATAGCAGGATCTTTTCCCTTTAATTTGAGGGGTCGACAATCGCTGTACGATTTTTTTTGTCCGAGTTATTCAGGTTTGAAGGAAAAGTGGTCACTTTGACTTTGATTGCTTATAACTCGTGAACAAATCAACATACAGCGCTCAACAAAAAACCATTAGAAAGCTGAAAATTAACCCATTCGAATGCTTTTTTTTTTTTTTTTTTTTTTTTGTTAGCCCTACTTTTTCTAACAACAAATCGCGTTTAAAAAACAAGTAAAAAATCTCATATTTCTCTTTTTTCTTTAATGTGGTATATCGTCGCCTACACTGAAAAAAAAATAGTTGCAATTATCTAAATTTAACTATAATTCTTAGTGAGTTTAGGGGACAACTACATTTTTATAGTTATTTTAACATTGCCAAATTATAGCAGACTTAACTTTAAATTCTTGTTGATATCACTTTACATACGTTAATACAAACATATATATGGTTTTATATACTATAATTTGTGGTTTGTATATAGTAATTTATACTAGGTAATATGATAATAATGACCATATTTTAATGATTAAGAAACCATACGTTATAGTAAAATGTCTTATTTAATATTTTACTAAATGCTTATGTGGTTCCATAAGTTTCAGTTCGTAAAGTTTATCCAACTATAAAAAAAGTTTCCTTTAAGGCTTTTTGTTATTGTATTATAGAAATAATATAGGGACGAATTTAAATATAAATAAATATTTTTTTAAGTGTTTATTTTAGGTTGATGACATACAAAAATATTGTACATATCATTTTTTTATATATATTTTTCAGTATAATCCTTTGTTTCATGTGACAATGTATTTTAGAAATAAATTAAAACTGTAACTAAAAATAATGTAGAATTATACACTTTGTGAAGTATAAATTTGTTAAACATAAAGATACTACTGTTACATCATTATTAGATTAAAATTATAAAACAAATTATATAATCAATTATATAATAAACTATATAATAAATAAAAATTAATCAGAACTTAAACTGCACAATACTTAAAAATAAACTATTATATATATTAATTATATCGACGTTATATTAGTTATTGAAAAGTATAACTGTAACATATAAAATATATATATTTAAAAACAAAATTTTTCATAAAAATCTTAAAATGTAAATTATTTAAATTTATTAATTAAATATTAAAATTATTTTTTAGGTATAATAATAAGATTTTCTAAAAATACATAAAAATACATAAAAATTTGCTTACAGAAATGCGACAAATAAAATTTTCTGCTATCTCTGTTTTGGAAGGTTTCCACTTTTTTTTGTTGCCTGTTTTTACATTACATGGGGAAAATAAATGAGGTAGTACAAAAAGACTTAATGTTTCAGGGGGTATATTTGAAATTATAATATATATGTAAATAGTTTTAAAAAAATATTTAAAAATTTTAAATATTTTATTTTTTATATAAATATTTTTTTAATTATTTTATATTATTTATATTATTTTATTTTGTATTATTTTTTTATAAATATTTTATTTTTATTTTTTTATATATTTTAAATATTTTAAAAATAATTAATTTTTATAGTTTTTTATATATTTATATACAAATATACATATATACATATATAGATACATATGTACATACATATACATATGTGTGTGTAAGTAATGAAACAAATTTAAAAATTTAAACAATAATTTTAAAAAAAACTAATAAAATAAATGAATATAAAATGTTATCGCAAATTCGAATATTTAGCTGCAGAATAATTATTTTATAACAAAAATATGTACACATATATAAAAATAAACACACATACACACACACACACACACACACATATATATATATATACACATACACATATACCATTACGTAGCTCACACAACGATGGGCAAGCTTCTTTCTTTATGGATTTAAGATCTAATATATATGAGGCAATTTGAGACCATTTATTTGGAAAAATATGCGCATCTATTTCCGTTTCTATTTTAAAATCAATTTGCAACTGCAATAATTAACAATAAAAAATATTGTAAATTAGATAATAGTTTAGAAAGATATTTATGAGTAAATTATAGAATATTATAATTTTTTAGTAATTACCAATATTGCAGCAAAAGAAATTTTTAAGATAGGATATTCTTCATAATAAGCATTAATCGAAGTTCCTCTATTCCTTGCTTTATATGTTTCTTTCCAAAGATTTTCCAGATTAGGATCATCCGGTTGAATTGCCCGCAATTTGAGTAATACTTCTTAATAATCATATTTTCAATGTTTTCGTCCTCATTTGCTTTTACTTTTTCTCTTTTAATGTATTTTTTTAAGTTATTATATTTATCCCAAAGTTTACCGTTTGCATGACGTCTGAATTTTGCATTAGATGGTACGTAGTATGTTGATGTTTTTTCATATTTGAAAACACTGACTATTGCTACAGACCATTTTTTAAATTGCTCAGAAGTTATTCTATAATATTAAAATAAAGTAATAAATAAAATGAAAGAAAGTACTATATAAAATTTTTGTAAGATATAAATAACATACTTATTAGATTCGTTAAGAAGTTTGTCAATAATCAAATGACAGAGTTTACTGCAATCTGATGGAGTCAATCGTGTTTGTTCCAAAATTTTTTTACCACAGCCTGATTTAGAAAGTAAATCTCTTAAAATCTAAAAGAAAAACATAAAATATAAATAAAAATTCTTAGAATTGCTTAACATTTTTATGTTTAATGATATTTAATATACATTACATATTTGAAAAATTGACTATAACTTTCATAAATAAAAATAAATCAATATTTATACAAATAATATACATACTTTTATTCATTTTATTAATAAGATTTTTAAATATGTTTTGTTAATATAAAAAGAGAATGCTACATAATTTGTGTGTTATAATTCAGTTTCTTAAATTTTTAAATTCACAAGTAATAAAAAACTATTATTTTTTATATAAATCAAACTCCTACTAAAAGTACAATACTACTAGTAAAAGTACATAAAAATAACAAGAATGTTGCAAAATTTATATAAAATATTATCTAATATAAAAATAATAAAAAACCTATATAAAAATTACCTTTCCATGATCTTGAAATGAGTTTATCGAAGAACTACTTGCTACACTACATGTATCCTCAGATTCACTTATGTCAAATTTATCTGATTGTGAATATTCCTAAATTAAATAATATTCATAAATAAATATTTTAATAAATTAAATAAAATATTTAATTATAAAATATAAAACTCGCAATATATATTTATAAAGACTGTCCAATTAAATTTAATTTAAAATATTAGAAAACTTAATAAAATTATTATAGTGTTTCGAAAGATAATATTTGGAAACAATTGTGTGTGTTGTTTACTAATTATGAAAATACAAAAAATTTTTATTTAATTATGTAATATATAACAAATTCAATATTAATATTAATTTTTAGAAAATTATAATTGATTCGATAAAACAAATACAAACAAAAATTTCTTATTATTTTTGATACAAGAGATTTACTTACAGATTGTATATAACTTTATAATATTAAAGAAACTATAACCTTTAATAATAATAATAATAATAATAATATTAACTTTAATTATACGATCAATCTTAATTATGGAAATTAAAATAACATTAATACTTGTCTCTCTCTCATTGTTTTAAAATAAGATGAAAAAAAAACACTTTCGTACCTCATACTACATTTATTACCCGGCAGTTTTTAAGAAACAATCATATTACGGTTTTGAATCATCCAGCAATGAGTCCTGATCTGAACCCAATTGAACACATTTGGGACATGATGGGACGACAATTGCGACGCAATTATCGACATATTAATACCTTAGCTGAATTAGAGCAAGCATGGCAGAGAATTTGGCAAAGAATTCCGCAAAGCGCAATACGACGGTGTATTAACATGCAACAACGTCTTCGAGAAGTTATTTTTAGAAGGGAAAGAAATACACTTAGTTTTTAAACTGCAGCTCATCAAAAATTGCGTTGGATCACAGTGACCTAGTGTGACAGTTTCGTTCGAAAAAAAGATGTGACAGCTTAGGGTTAAAAAAATCGACGAATGAGCGCGCGTTTTGCGCGACTAGCTCTACCTGCTCACGAGCGTTGGCTCGTTAGTTATAAGACACCCTGTATAATTATTTTATTTAATAATGTTATCAAATAACTCATTAAATTAATGTTTTGTAAGTACACAGAATATATAAAAGCTTTTGTTATAATTTGTCATATTTACAGAATATGACAACAATACTGTCCGTTATTTATATTATTGTATATTGTTAGTGTGTAAGAATTACAACTTAAATTGAAGATTATATACTGTATACTTAATTTTATATTAAAACAAGAAGGTTGATATTTTGACTAATTCTGTATATTACACAGTTATATAGTTTAATTCTTTGAAAACTTATTACTAATGCAATTAGTTTAGTGTTTTTTAAAAATTCATGATAATATTACTTATTTCAATTTCAGATGGCCTAGAGCTAGAAAACATTATAACAAGCAGTTTAAGGAAAATGAACAAAAAGGGAATGAACAAGAAGATAAAAAACGTTTAAACTTTATAAAAATGGGCATTGACTATAAGAGACAATTACCATATAAAAAAACTGAACATTATTATTCCACCAACAAAATAAAGGATGAAATAAAAGAATTGAAGGAGAAATTGGAGCTGTGTAACGATATAGTGTCAAATTCTAAGAAACATGGAAATTATATAGATATAAAATTTTTTTTCAATATAGATGAGATTAATAACTTGCTTTCTGAATTGTCACGGTAAGATTATATAAATTAAGGTACTATTAACTTTATGGATCAACGTATGTACATATTGAATAGTTAATATGTAAATTTTTCAGAAAAGCTTTTTACGGAGAGCTAACAAAAAAATATTACAAAATGAAAGACCTTAACTCGAAGAAGCTAATAAAAGTGTTTATAAAATTAATCAAATTTGAAGAACAACCTTGCATAATGCAACTTATGGAAAAATGTGCTACTTTTATGGCAGAAAGGTTACAGCCTCAAAAGGAAGTATTTTATTCGACCGTAACCGCGTCACTAGATAGTATGGCAACAGACGTATTAAATAACCTGAGAAAGAAACATCCCGACCACTTAATATTGTCGACGTCCGCTGAACTATTTCGTTATTGGAAAAACAACAATATCGACGATAATTATTGGAATGAAGTAGAAGGAATACAGATTATGGATACACTCGAGGAATACATATTTGACAAATTAAACTTTCGACCAAACAACTCGGGAAATATAGAATGGGATATACAATTAAAATATAAATGTATAGATCATGTAAGTACTAAAGATTATAATATATTATAAAAATATGGTCAATTATGCCGTGAACATAATCATATCCCAAACGGTACATAATATTTATGATAAATATTTATGAAAATATATTTTTTGGAAATATTATATAAATAATTTATACATATTTTGTAAAAATCTTTATTTGACATATTTTTAAAATAAAGATGAAATATTTTATGTAATATTTATGATGAGTACAAAATAAATATTTATAGTAATTATTTGTCAAATATTTCCAAAGATATTTATGGTAATATTTATGATCTATTCAATCTAAAATATTAAAAATGTTTATAAAATGTTTTGATATATATTTATAAAATATTTAAATAATTATCATAAATTGTGTAAATATTTTTTTAAATATTTTGTGTTGTCTGGGATGTTTATTGTAATCTTAAAAATACTTTCTCTTTAAATAATTTCTGCATTGTAATTTCTGACATTAGGTTTTAAAACATAAATATGGCCAGGAAATTATAATATATACAATATATCACAGCGTTGCCAGAAGACTCGGTTTACGCTGCGATATAATAATCGGATATCCCGATGAGCGTATCTGTCTATTCTGGAAACCGAGTTAGTAAGTATAATATTAGATTTGAAACTATTTGAATTTTTCGGTGTATTTATTCCCATCATACTCACATATATTATTTTTTATCGTTTACAGTGTTACAAATAGTTCTGAAAATGTAAGATGTTTTAGAATAAATTCTAACCAATTCCCAGATTGTTTTATCAAGCAACAGTCTATTTCAAGATTTGAAGTAATAACATCTAAAAAGGTTGACAATACTTTGTATTTAATTTTTATTAATTTTAATATTAATTAACAAATTGGCAATATTAAAATTAAGCAGAAAGACTTGCACAATGTATAATTTTCTTTTTTATATTTGAAATCATATTTACTCATTTAAGCCATTATTCATTATAGATGCAGGAAATACTTCTGAATTTAGTTCAGTTTAATGATACATATTCGTGGGATATATCCCGAACCAAATGTTGTCTACAGGACAGTAGATATAATTTCAACTGGAATGATATGCATATACATTTGAAAGATTGGATTTTGAATTTAAAAAAGAATAAACCACACTATGCTGTACGTAAACACTACATATGTCGCATATTATTAATAATAACGAGGAATCTCTAAACCTTCTTTTTGATAACACATATAATTACATAAAAATTATTATTATATCTATAATTCGATTAGCTGTAATTTAGCTTTCTACAAATGTTTATTATTTATGAATTACATAACAATAAATATCAATTAAAACTAGAACTTACACTTTCTAGCTCATCCTAGAGATAGAAAAATTAGATATAACAAAATCAGAAGAAGTAAAATTTGCGGTTGGAACGATTGTAACGTATGGTAATCAATCTACAGACCGTACTGCAGGTGTGATAATTGGATGCCACGGATATAAAAACAGAGATTCGGTTAAACTTATCGTGAAAGATGCGAGATATAATCCTGATATTCTTCCGTTGAAGATTTGCAGTAATACAAAGAAACAACCATATTACTTAATTCTTACCGAAAATAATGAAATATGTTACGTGGGAGAAGGTATAAACATGATTATTGACATATATTTATTTTAATAAATTACAATTTTTTTTTATTTGTCTCATCTCTTTGTACGTATTGCAAAATAGTATATTATTTTATTTTAATCTTGTTCTCTTTTTTTTTTAATTTAGCTATTTTATTGATTTTTAGTTTTGTTGTATTTATTGTCTTATTTCTTTTATTATTATTTAATTTTATTTATCATTAATTAATTTTTAATTTGCGTTTTGTATTTTTTATTATAGACTCTATAACTTTGACAACGCTGAAATGGATCGAAAATGATGAAGTAGGTCGTTATTTTGACAGATTCGAAGGCACGCATTACTTACCAAACAACAAATGGCAGAGAACGTTACCTGAATTTTGGTATTCTTCGTGTCCCACGAGCACTTTCAAAGAATTAAAAATATAAATTATATTATGTAAAATTTAGAATATACGAAGCTTTTATTCAAAATATTATATATATATATTCTTTTATTATTTGTATAGATCTAAAAGCTTGATATCTATATATATGAGATAAGTTGAGTTCCGTAAAGTATGTAATGTTCGCATTTATCTACATATCGTACGTGTAACATATATTATAAATAATGCACGCGTATATATTACAGAACTCAATCTTAATATGCTTCCAATATTACGAACCTAACTATTATAGTTTTAAGACTCTATCACTAATATCTTTTCTTTTTAAATAAAAGACACTACTGGTCTTGCGTTGAGTTCAGGTTTTTTAAGCAAGACGCGTACCGTGTATATACATGTATACGCGAGTTTAAGAGTACCTATCTCAGATTATAAGTTTTGCAATAGCGGATGAACCGATCGAGTTCTTACTAAGCTTAATCGATAGCTTGGCTTCGATGTTCATAATAAAAGTTTTTTTATTTTTGCTCTATGAGACTCTATGAACGGAGGTATAGTGATGCAAAGTCTCAAAGTTGAAAATTTCATTTTCAGAAACGTCACAGTCGCGGCTACATGCATATGTAGTACACGTACACATTATATTTTGTACATGTACGTTATAATATAATATATATACAAAAAAGAATATCTCTGAAAAACTGCCATTTTGAAAAAAATGTAACGAAAAAGCCTAGAGTTTATAATATCTTACTAGTTTTTGTAAGGAATTATTATAATTAATATAACTATTTTGAGTAAGTGTACAATACGTATATAAGACGCTTCTGAACTCAACGCTTCTTTTTACATTTTTGATAAAAGAATAATTTTTTTAGAAATATCAATGTTACATCAACAATTCGTAAAAGTTCTCAGAATGTATATTGCGCTTTTAAAATAAAAAGTTATTTGCATAATAATATTACGATCACATAATAGAAATTTAGAAATAAAAATAGGTGTGTCAAAATTACATATATGTCTGTGTATATTTTTAGTGTTAACTAGGTATTTGTAGTGTAATATCATAATTAAGTTTAAATTTGTACCGGATTAAAATTTGAAATTGATTTAAACATGGATATTTTACGAAATAAAATGTTTACTAAATATAATCTATATTCATTTAATTAAAAAAATTCTTATAAAAGAATGGTGCATAAGTAATATTTATATGAGCATTTATGTAAGATAAAATCAAAATGTGTGACATGCTTACCGATTTTAGGTTTTTGCATCCTTGCTACAATTTGTTGATCTTCAATGAAAAGTTTGATTAACAGAATAAGTTTTATATTTTTGTTAATTTTGTCAAAATAAATGCAATCGTAACCGAGTCTACTCATTGGCAGAGAAGATAAATCAAAATTAACAAAATGTACTAATTCATTATTGACGTAAAAAAAATTAAAATTTATTATTGCGAATTAACTAAAAATAATTGTTCTATTACTATGTTTATTGTTCCGGTACTTATAATCCAACACTAATCTTTTTTATGATAAAAGTAGTGACCACTATTATTCTAAAGCAAATTATCAAAAATTAAGCGACTCTTTGTAAAATCTTTCTGTCCTTGCAATAAAAAACTTTTATTATTTGTATTTATAGATTTAGCTATTTTCATACGAGTTTCTATTCACATAAATAAAACTTTATATCATATTTTGATATAATATTATATAATATTCTATTTTACCTATATTTAATTATACATACATATATATATATATATATATATATATATATATATATATATATGTATGTATGTTTAAAAATATACTATTTTGATATTTTTTACTCGTATGCAAACAATACGCTAATACATAGTCTTTTATCTTACACTAATACATAGTCTCATAGCGTTTTAAAATACATAATATATATTAGTAGATAATATAAGAGAGATCTAATCCAGGGATATGAGGGGGGTGAGGTAAGCGGGGGGGACGAGGCGTGGTACCTCGTACCCGCAATGACGGGGGGGGGGCAAATGTCCCCCTCAATTGGGGGGAAGGGGCAAATGTCCCCCTAGACTGAGGGGGAAGGGGGAGATACCAAATGCCCCACCTCCCAGATTAAGGGGGGAAGGGTGGTACCAAACATCCCCTGATTGAGAGGGGGAGGGGAGGGGAGGGAGGGGAAGGGGGAGGGAGGGGGAGGGGGGCATACATATGGTTCCGCACGTGGAGAGAGTGTCCTCTCCGACTGACTGCGGAGGTCTGACGGTGAGAGAGAGGAATGTCAACTGTTATAGATAAAATAATCACCCCACTCTGTTTATTCATAATGTATATTTGCAATAAATAATTACGTTCGCAACGCGGTAGAGGAAGACGGTGCGATAGACGTCCGCAACGTGGTAGAGGGAGACGGTGCGATAGACGTTCGCAAGGCGGTAGAGGGAGACGGTGCGATAGCGTTCGCAACGTGGTAGAGGGAGACGGTGCGATAGCGTTCGCAACGTGGTAGAGGGAGACGGTGCGATAGCGTTCGCAACGCGGTAGAGGGAGACGGTGCGATAGACGTCCGCAACGCGGTAGAGGGAGACGGTGCGATAGACGTCCGCAACGTGGTAGAGGGAGACGGTGCGATAGACGTCCGCAACGTGGTAGAGGGAGACGGTGCGATAGACGTTCGCAACGCGGTAGAGGGAGACGGTGCGATAGCGTTCGCAACGCATTAGAGTTCTTCTTAGAGCGTATAGGAGAAAACTAACCACGCGCCACGCGCATTTATCTCAAATATATACACGAGATCCCATATCTCATCTCTCTCTAAATAGAGTATCTCTTTTTAAATAGACTATGCATATGATCGTATGAGAGGTAAACGTCTTTGTTTGACTGAGACTAAGAGAGCGCGAGGAGGAGGAGGAGGAAGAGTCGTAGAATAAAATAGTGTGAAGAGAAACATTAATGTTAATAATAATTTTTTATTTTTTATTTGTTACAAGTATCATAAAGTATATCATTTATAGCACACGCCAACAATTTGCAATCTACGAGTGATCCGCTATCGAACGCGTCACTCTCGCGAATCGCTTTCACAGCATCATTTACATCAGTAATATTGTTTCGTTGCAAGACGTTACAAAATTGTTTAAATTTTTCATTCACGAAATGTGTATTTTGACACAACCATGAATGCATATGATCGATGCAATCTTCAAAATCGAATAAATGTAATAATGTTTGAGGTTGCATATACAAAGACTTATTAGATAATGTTAATTTAATAATTCTCGATCCGTTTAATGCGATCATTTGGATAGATAGATCACAGATCCATAATAGTTGACTTTCAGTCGATTGTACATGTCGTTCAATGTCTGCACGTTTCTGCATCAATGAGTGCCAGAGTATGATAGGCAATACTAATCGATTACCTCGGTTGTCACCAAGTATCAATTCGACATACGACATAGCTCCAACGCTTATTCCAATCTCCAAATATTTGTAAGATGTCGGGGTTAAGATATACCTTCTTCCAAGTATGCAAACCGCACGACGAGATGAAACGCTATATAAAATATTAAAATATATTAAAAAATAATATTTAGAAAATAATTTTTAGGAAATAATATTTAGAAAATAATTGAAACTTACATGTTCTTTGATTGAATTTCACCGTTCTCAATCGGAATGTAAAAATTCATCTTGCTGGTTTCTTTTGTGGAGCACATTTTTTTTTAGCACAACCTTATGCACGGACAACTGATGCGATACTAAACTATTGAAAGTACTGCGATCAATTTGTAATATCGCAAAACGTAATGAGGAGGGGAGTATTTGTGACGTAATTTTGCAAGCGCCAATGTAAGGCTGCTAGAAATTATTAAAAATCGCGTCCCCACGTGCTTTCTCGAGCGCCGTGTGTGGCCGCCGTATGATGAAATCTAATCAAATGTATACGACGATAGAAATATTCGGTTACAAATGTATACGACAAAGCGTGAGATAAAATTTTTGGCTAAATGATAACATAAACAGACCGTCGACAGTACGGATGTTTGCGCTAAAGAATAACGCGCCGACAGTACGAATGTTTGCGCTAAAGAATAACGTGTCGCATAGTGGGTGGGCATTATCATGTATATTTAATTTGATTATAAATAATAAATATAATCCTATGCGTAGAGGATGTCATATTATATTACATTACCACGAAATATGCTTGAGATAAAGAGACGTGATATTATAGAAATGACGGATGTTTATACGAAAGAATAACGTTTTCGCAACGTGAAAAGAATATAACGATTAGATATAAATCAGAACAGAGAGTCACATCTCGCCATTAGTGTCGAAGCTTGCACGAGTGTACCTTATAAGTAAAAAAATGGAGCAGGTTTTAACGCAACAATCCACCTTGATAAATTCGGTGGATGAGTACTTTGCATGGGAGGTGCGATGCGATGATTATATCAAGTCGTTGGAAGAGCAGAGTCGAATTAAACGACCGCGAATATCGATCGGATATCGACAATTGTTGATCGCAAAGATCGCGCGACTCGAAGGACTGAAAAATGCGTTGCGCAAACGTTTCGTACACGCGGGTGCCGGACACAGCGCGCATCAAGCTGCACTATTTTGGCGAGAAAGTGATACAGCGTTCGAGAACTGTATATCGACTGGTGCGATAATCAATAGCAATTATATCGAACCTCGCCAGTTTCTCGAAGACGCGAGTGATATTGTGCTCGAACATGTGCGAGACGCTATCGAAACACACTGCAGTGTGAAAGTGAATACTATGTTTAACGGTGAGTTTGTGACGGGTGAAAAGCACGACGATAAAAGTGTAAGTACAAAAAACTGTGAACTATTTCGTACATCTGATTTACGCGAATGGTACGAGCAACGTGTTATCGAGCCCACTTTAGCATCTCTCGAAGAATTTCAAGAACGTGATAGTGGGTGGGCATTATCGCGTATACTTAATTTGACTGTAAATATAAATAAATATAATCCTATGCGTGCGGGATGTCATATTATATTACCGCAAAAGATAATGATGAAGCGAGCGGTAGTTAACGTGCGATCCAAAGACAATGCATGTTTCGCATGGGCAGTGACTGCTGCTATGTATCCCGCTGAAAGAAGGGTTGAACGAGAATTATCGTACCCGCGTTACACGGATGTGCTAAATCTTCGAGACATTGAGTTTCCAGTGACTCTTAATCAAATTAAAAAGTTTGAAATTAACAACAATATTTCAATCAATGTGTACACCATCGAAAACGAAAATATTGTTCCTATTTGTATTTCGGAGCAAAAGAGGGACAAGCACGCCAATTTGCTAAACATTCAAGATGCGCAAGATATCGGACATTTCGCGTGGATCAAGAATTTATCGCGACTCGTGAGTTCGCAACTCAATAAACACAATGGACAAAAATATATCTGTGATCGGTATGTATATTTAATATTATTGATTTTTTTCAAAATAAATATATAATTATTATTTCTATTTTTTATAAATGTTAAAATATATATATATATATATATATATATATATATAATTATTATTTCTCTTTTATAGATGTCTACATTATTTTTATTCGAATGAGAAACTACAGTCACATACTGTAGACTGCGGGAAGATGAATGATTGCGCTATTCGATTACCGAGCGATAAAGATAAGTGGCTCGCTTTTAACAACTATAACAGGAAGGAGCAGGTTCCTTTCGTCGTGTATGCCGACCTGGAATGTGTTTTGAGAAAGACGGACAAAGAAGAAGAAGCAGAAAAAAATGTATACCAGCATCATCAAGTGTTTAGTATCGCTTATTATGTACATTGCTCGTACGATAATTCGTTGTCCGCGTATCATTCTCGTCGCGAAGCCAATTGCGTCGCATGGTTTGCTGAAGAATTAAAAAATTTAGCAACGAGCGTGAAAACAATTTTATCTACAAATCTTCCCATGATAAATTTGACGCGTGAAGAATTGGAAAAGTTTAACAGCGCTACTCAATGTCACATATGTGAGAAACCATTCGTGGAAGACGATACGCGCGTACACGATCATTGCCACCTCACTGGGCGGTACAGAGGTCCCGCGCATTCAAATTGCAATCTAAATTATAAGGAATCCTTTTATATTCCAATTATTTTCCACAATTTATCCGGTTACGATTCACATTTTATAATCGAGGAAATAGCTACAGCGTTCGAAGGAAGAATCGATCTACTTCCGATAACTAAAGAAAAATACGTTTCATTTACGAAAGATGTTAAACTTACGGAAGACAATTCGCGAAATCACATTAAATTACGTTTCATCGATTCTTTTAAATTTCTCACAACAAGTCTCAACAAATTAGCATCTTTTCTCAGTAAAGATAAATTAAAAATTTTACGATCTGAATATCAAAATTTGCGGGTAGAAGACTTTGATCTGTTAACGCGAAAAGGTGTCTTTCCGTACGAATATATCGATTGTGTAGATAAATTGCACGATACATGTTTACCTCCGCGCGAATTATTTTACAGTTCCTTGACCGATGACACAGTATCCGAGAGCGATTACGCGCACGCCGAGACTGTTTGGAACCGATTCTCCATTAGAACGCTAGGCGAATATAGCGATCTATATTTAAAAATCGATGTCTTGTTATTAGGCGATGTTTTTGAAAATTTTCGTGACAATTGTATCAAGAGTTACGGGCTCGACCCTGCGCATTATTATACTTTGCCCGGATACTCGTGGGATGCCATGTTGAAGCATACAAATATTAAGTTTGAATTGCTCACTGACATCGATATGGTAATGTTTATAGAACGAGGTATACGCGGTGGTTTGAGTCAATGTTCCAACAGATACGCGCATGCTAATAATAAGTACATGCAGTCATACGACCCATTGAAACCGTCATCGTATCTAATGTATTTCGATATAAATAATTTATACGGATGGGCAATGTGTCAACCTTTGCCTTACGCTAGTTTTCAATGGGTCGACAATATATGCAATTTTGATCTATCATCGATCGCGTCCGATTCGCCTACAGGCTATATCCTCGAAGTCGATCTCGAGTACCCGCGACATCTTCACGACGCGCATACTGACTTACCGTTTTGTCCGACGCGTGACAAACCACCCGACAAGAGAGAGAACAAGTTGCTCGCGACCTTATACGATAAGAAACGATACGTAATACACTACCGCAATCTGCAGCAATGTACGCGACACGGTCTTCGCGTTACAAAAATTCATCGCATATTACAATTCGCGCAATCTCCATGGTTACGTACATATATTGAATTAAACACGCAATTTAGAACAATGGCGAAAAATGATTTTGAAAAGAATTTATACAAATTAATGAATAAAGCAGTTTTCGGCAAAATGATGGAAAATGTGCGCAATCGCGTAGATATAAAACTTATAACAAAATGGGACGATAGGTACGGCGCAGAGGCAATGATCGCGAAACCAAATTTTCATAGCAGGAGCGTTTTTTCGGAAAATTTAATCGCTGTGGAATTGCGTAGACTCGAGGTGAAGTTTTACAAACCAATCTATGTAGGTATGTGTATACTTGATGTATCCAAGATGTGTTTGTACGAATTTCATCACGATTACATGATTCCAACGTATAAAGAAAAATGTAAAGTCATGTACACCGACACGGATAGTCTCATATATCACATTGAGTGCGAAGACGTGTACGAGAATATGAAGCGCGACATCGGCAAGTTCGACACGAGCGACTATGCGATAGACAATGCGTACGGTATACCGCTCGTGAATAAAAAGGTACCGGGTCTGATGAAGGATGAAAACAACGGTATGATAATGACAGAATTTGTCGGGCTTAGAGCAAAAATGTATGCGCTAAAAATAGATGGTAAAAAGGATACGAAAAAGGTAAAAGGTGTCAAGAATAGCGTCGTCGCGAAAACGATAACATTTGACGATTACATGCAGTGTTTGAACGAAGGAATTGAAATGACGCGACAGCAATCGAGTATAAGATCAAAAATGCATAAAGTATATACCATGCGGCAGAAAAAAATTGCTCTAAGTCCACACGATGATAAACGGTATATAATACCTAAAAGTATCGATACGCTACCATGGGGGCATTACAGAATACCGTTGTAAAAAAGAAAAAAAGTGTATATATTTGAATATTATATATATTTATATATGTAAACTTTATATAATATTTGTTATATTTTTACAATACATTATTTTTATGTATCCAAGAATTCCGTGAACTATCGAATCCCAACCATTTCACAAAAACTTCATCCCCTCTCTTCTTCAATATCTTTTCCACAAGATATATATCGGGATTAGCAACGCGTTGTAGTTCGTATTCGTAAAATCCACCGGCAACGGGATTTCCGCGCGAATCTTTTAATATATATGTCGCGGGATTAGTTTTCTGTATCTTAACAATTTCGAACACTTCGGTGGTCCAATTTGGTGTGTAGCCTTTTTCGAATAAAGTCTTGAATTTACTCACGCGCACCGAATCGCCTATTTTAAATTTCGCCGGCGCCGCAATCTTTACGTTGCTGTACACCGTATGTAAAAGTTTCTCCGCGACGGCTGGAGTAACATCGACAGGTCTCATACCGATAGTGCGATGTTTTTGCGTGTTGTACTCTTCAACGAGTCTCGATAGTTCGTCGATCCACTTGTAGTTTCCATTGAGCGTAAACATTTTCCACATTTTATTCTTCAAAGTACGATTGAAGCGTTCCACGATCGAGGCTTTCATGACGGAATATGTCGAATAATGATTAATATCGTGTTTCTTCATGAGGTTTTGTACATTTGCATTGTAAAATTCTTTTCCTTGATCGGTTTGAAAATTTTTCGGGCATCTCGCATCGTCTCGAATTATCTCCGCAATCGCATCGGCCGTCTCGTTTCCACCTTTACTCTTGAGCGGTACGACCCACGCATACTTGCTCAACACATCGATAACAGTGAGTATGTAATCGTATCCCTTGTTGACTCGAGCATACGGACGCATCTCGACGATGTCGGCTTGCCACAGATCATCGTATCCCCGCACTATGACGTGTCTTCGGGGAAAATTTTTTCTCGCTGGCGCGTGCAGCTCGTTTACCAACTGCCGTCTCTCCAAACTATGTTGATTCTTTGCTTTGCCAGTTTTTCTCGATGGTTGTTTGTTGTTTGCTTTTTTATCACTCATTTTTCGTTTATCGTCCTTTAAGAGCCGTTCTTTAAGTTCCGTTTTTTCTATGTTTTTTTATTTTTTCACGTTTTCTGATCCGTTCTTAATCCGTTCTTGCGTTGTTCACCGCCGTCCTTCACCCATTCGAAAATCGTTCTTGACCCGTTCGCAGCCTTTTTCACAGTCGTTTTTGACTCGTTCGTAGCCGCTTTTAACCCGTTCGTAGCCTCGTTCACAGACGTCTTTCGAACGATCGTAGGAGTTCTTGAGTTGTTTGTAACCTTGAGTGTAGCCGTGAAGAACGTGTTCGTAGCCTCGTTCACAGCCCTGCTTGAGATGTTGATAGCCTCGTTCGAGGCTGTTGTTGTTGTTGTTGTTGTTGTTGCTGCTGCTGCTGCTGCTAGGTCGTTCACTACCACTGCCACTCATTGTAGTATATTAGATAGCAGTTCGGTAATTCTTCGTAGCGGTTCGATAATTGTTCGCAGCCGTTCGATAATCCTTCGTAGCTGTTCGATAGCCGTTCGATAGCCGCTCCTAACCCGTTCACTGATGCTCATTCGGGTTGATAGCCGTCTCTGAGTTAGCGTTAGCCGCGCGTTGAAGATTGTTTAGCGCAATCTGTAATGCTCGCACGTCCTTCTCAAGCGAAGTAAGCTTCTCGTCTGATTCTTTCTGTCGATTCATTAATCTTTTAACGCAGGACTGCACGTACAATTTGTTGACGGCATCGGTGTCAGCCTCAGGTTGCGCTACACGACGAATCTTACGCGACCTCGCATCGAAGTCTGTAACGACGCGACACAGAGCGTTTTCGTGCACATAACTTTTTACCAATCTATCCCAAGAGCCGTTTGTACCGGTTGCATCATTTCTTGAATCGAATAAGCCAAATTTGTTGATAGGCATTTTTTTTTTTTTTCCGACGCTTCGTAAAGTGTCACGCGACGCTGATCGACTGATTAGTTTTGTCGATACATCATTCAATTTATAATAAGACCATCTTCGCGAAGTTCTTCGATAATCGACATGATTTCATTGTCGTGAGCATTGTTACCGGCTCGACGCGAAGCATCCAGTAATCGCAGACGATCTACCAACTCGTTTGGATCGTTCCAATGCACGTAGTCGATCTTATTATCGTTTAGAGTCATAGCGCGCGGTAGTATATCCTTTCCAGCTTTTCTGCTAGACAATAACGGCGCAATTACATTTTTATACTTATATCCTTTAGTCCCTAATACTGGATTATGTGCTTTGTTCCCACGTTTATGCGCATTCGTCGCTAATAATATACTTTTATATTTAAGCAAATCATCTTCGGTGTATATTTCATCGTCGGGGATTTTTTTGAAAATTAATTCATAGAGACCAGGCGTTCCCGTATATTTTACTTCATTGATAATTATATTATCATTTTTGTCTACGTCAAAATGTTTATCACCGAGCATTATTCCATCGTTAGAAAACTTAATGCCGTACACATAATCCATAGCTTTATCTTTATCTTGATTCATAACAGTTAATATATATTTTTGTCCGAGTGGACCTAAATGCTCTCGAAATATGTTTACACCTGCGGACGTTTGCAATTCACGTTGTACCGTCGTAACCAACGAATCGGGTGTGGTTTCAAAAATTTCGTCGACGGGTGGTTGTTCGTACGATAATTGACGCGGTTGCGCAATTTCTATCTGAGTAGATGTGTCCGGTATCATTCGTCTTTGATTAGGTGTAGAAGTTATCGGCAAGTCATTTAATGAGACGTTTAATCGTTTTTGCTTTGAGCTCAAATCATTCAATGAGATTCTTGGTCGTTTTTTAACTTTAATAATTTTCTTTTCCACATGGTCTTTTTCGAGTATATCGAACGGCTCGATTTTCGATACGTCGGATTCTACATCGATGGTATTTTGAACAAGCTGTTTTAGAGGCTCGCTAATCGGTTTAAACTGTTTCTCCAACGCTACATCTTCCTCAATTTTACCAGTTTTTAACGCGCGATATTTTTTGCAAATTGACTCGCTCGTCTGTACAATTTTTAGCGCAATCTTTTCACGATCACTCATGTTTTTTTTTTTTTTTTTTTTTATGTAGACGTTGCTCTGTCAATGTTTCGATAGCGACTGATCATTTTACGGTACCGCAAATTCATTAAAACCTCTTCTGTAACGTCCATTGTTCATTGAACTGTCTTTGTCAATTACTAGAAATCCATGCTTGTGCTGCCAACATTTTTGGCATAACGCGCAAAAATCATCGTACGACATATCAGTATTTACATGATCGTTGTACACATGTCGCAAGTTTGTACCGTCTTGTTTAAATAAAATCAACAGATTAGCATTGTCGCGTATAAGATGCTTGGGTATCTTGGCATACGTTTGACAGAGATAGAAACAATCGACGCTTGAGTGTCGACCCATTGAGAAGTACTCTCTTATCGTATCTTGCTTGTCGCATGCCACGTCATCGAAGATAAAAACCGAATTCGGAAGCGCCTCTCTCGATGAAATGACATCGCTGTTATTAGAGAACGTAAAGTAATCAATTTCATCTATCGATGATAGTAAATTTTCCAAATATTGATATTTTGGTTGTTGAAGCGATTTTGAATATATGTATAAATTTTCAAAGCGTATGCCGTTTGGACTTTCTATCAAGCTTATCAACAAGTTAGTTTTACCGCAATTCGAAGGGCCGCAAATGAGACCGCGTATTGTATTCGGTAACATTTTTCCATGTTTGTGTATTTCTTTTTCAGGCATTAGTCTATTGTCAAAATTTGTTACTTTAATTACCGTTGGTTGTAGCACGAATCGCATGACTTGTCTAATCAGACTTAACGATACTTTATGAGGAGGAGGAGGGTGAGGAGAGCCTATTTATAGATGCGCATCAAATCGAAACCGCTCAGTATCAAACATGTTTCTTTCACTGTCGGATGACTGTGATATTCTCAACCTTACCTCAGAACAGTTGCAATATATACCGAAGATTATTTTATTGAAACAGTTTGGTCGTTACGTGGAACGTCTGTGGGACAAACTTCCGCAATATATAAAGGCTGATTCGGAGGTTCAGACCTATCGTCGCTGTTTCGAACATTACAATCGACCGTGGCAACGAACGCACATTGACGGTCCAGCGCCGATGATAAAAGATTGTTACGAATGTCAGCGAAAACCGTAAGAGGCTGTGGTCTGTTGAATCGCGCGATAAACGCACTCCCTATCGAATTACATATTCCTGGATATCAGTTTTGCGGACCGGGAACTCGTTTACAAGAACGATTGGTTAGAGGCGATCGAGGCATCAACCCATTGGACGTCGCGTGTCGCGAACACGATTTAGCTTACTCGCGAAGCAACAACCTCGGCGAACGACACGTAGCGGATAGTATACTAGCTGCGAGGGTGCGAGAACGTATTACCGCGAAAGATTCGAATTTTGGCGAAAGAGCAGCCGCCACGGCCGTTTGGACGGTCATGAAAGCAAAGACGAAAATGGGTATGGGGATGAAAAAGTCGTCGACGAAGAAAAAGATTAGGAAAAAACAAATACTTCCGGTAGCGAAACGCGGAGGCGTATTACCGATTCTACCAGTGTTGGGTGCTCTCGGATCTCTGATTGGTGGAGCGGCTGGTGTAGCGAAGATGGTAAACGACGGAAAATCTACGCAACGTCAGTTTCAAGAGATGCTACGTCACAATCGCGCCATGGAAGGTCGCGGATTGTATCTCGCGCCATACAAATACGGACGAGGAATCTCAATGAGAAAGAAGAAGAAAAAAAAAAAACGTCAAAGAGACACTAAAAATGCCAGAGGGTGCAACTACCAACGTACAACTGCTGCAACTAGCAAAACGTATGCGCATTCCGTATTTTAGAGGCGTTTATATGCGTGACTCATTACCGATCGGTGGTATATATCGAAACGAGAGCGGTATCATAAATTTGGATAACGCTAAAGGCTCGGGTACTCACTGGGTAGCGTATGCAAAGAGAGGGAATCGCGCTATATATTTTGACAGTTTTGGCAATCTTCGCCCGCCGAATGAATTGATACGATATTTGAATGTGTCAAAAATAGATTATAATTATACATCCTATCAAACTTATAATCAAAGCATCTGCGGACAATTGTGCTTGCAGTTTCTCCGAACGGTCGATGCATGCGAATTTAAATTTTAACACATACACATTATATGTATGAAAACACATTTTGAATAAAAATTATATATTAAACATATATATCGCTATGTATCTTCTTTATAAAATCCTATCCTTCTTCCTGTATATTATATAATAATAATAATAATAATAAGTTACATTGATATATTTTTTAATCGAAATGTATAGTTTATTGGAAATGTGTCAAGAATACTTTTAATATCTTAATAAGTTACGTTTATATTTCTTTTACTGCAACCTTCTCCTTTGCTCTCTCTCTCTCTCTCTCCTTTCCTTACACATCATACTCTCCTTGTGCTACGTCTATAGCGCTGCCCTTTTCCCACCATTATGCTCTCCTTGTCCTACGTCTATAGCGCCTTCCTTCTTACACCACGTCGTACTCTCCTTGTCATACGCTCTATTGTGCTTGCAGTTTTTCCGAGCGGTCGATGCACGCGAATTTAAAGACATACATTCCGCTATTTAATTTAGTATTCGTTAAACAGTTTGGTCAACATGTCTATGACATTCACGCTGACTGGGAAGAGCAGCGTTCTCGCGGTAAATTACTCGCCCACCGTAGATTTAAGCGATGGTGAATACGAACTCGGTCTAGCGGATTTTGAGAGTTATCACACGATATCGAACGTGAATTCCTCGAATAATAAATTTTACTTTGGCAAAGACGATGCGGAAATTACGATTCCCGAGGGATCGTACGAACTGCAAGCGATACATGAATTTTTGAAAAAAACAATTTCACGAAAACGTTCGCAACACGCAGTTCGTGATGGTGATAAAAAACAAACTGACGACGATGACTTCGAGGCTGAAGAATGGCCGATAGTGCTCCGCGCTAATTACAATACGATGCGGAGCGAGATCAAATGCGCCTACAGAATAAATTTTAGCAAGCCTAACAACATTGGATCGCTGCTAGGATTCTCAAACCGTATACTGTAGCCGCGAAAATGGTACGAGTCGGACGTGCCGATTAACATTATCAACGTGAACATTATCCGCGTTGAATGTAATGTCACCGCGGGTGCGTACAACAACGGTAAACTCGTTCATACGATACATGAATTTTCACCGAGGGTACCACCAGGATATAAGATATCGGAAACACCGGCGCACATCATTTACCTACCGATCATCGTACGGAGCATTACGGATTTAACGTTACGCGTTGTCGATCAGGAAGGACGATTACTCGATTTTCGAGGAGAAGAGATCACCATTAGAGTGCATGTACGACGGCGACAAAATTAGCGTGTGATGCTCGTGCTGAACGGATCGAAAGACGTGAGAGACAACACAATTTTTACGACGCCCGTGACGACAACAACAACAACAACAACAACAACATCGAGATTTGCTAATACGCAATCATCTTGCGCTAAGAAAAAGAAATTGAACGCATCAAACGTTGCGTTTTTACAATCTTTGGGATTCGCGGTGCGAAACATTTGAACGATGACTGACATTCTCAACATCGCGGACGAACCGATCTTTGACGATCGCATCGTCAAGATTGAGACTCACGCATACAACCCATTCGCCAACACAACGTTCGGACACAGTGACGAGATAAGAATACCCATACAACAACAGGATTTGTATACATTACCGTACGAGAGTTTCTTATACATCGAGGGAGAATTGAAGATAAACAATCCAACTGACGGATCTAATGTGGTACTGCAAAATAATTGCGTAGCATTCATGTTTGACGAGATTCGATACGAACTCAATGGCGTGGAGATTGATCGCAACAGAAACGTGGGAATAACGAGTATGCTCAAAAACTATGTAACAATATCATCCGATAAAAGCGTGATTATGAGAAATGCTGGCTGGAGTGATCCAACTACTGTAAATGGACATTTTAATTTTTGCGTACCGCTCTACATGTTATTGGGATTTTGCGAGGATTACAGACGCATAGTAATTAACGCTCGTCACGAGTTGATCTTAATACGATCGCGCAATGACAACAATTGTCTGGTTGGAGCTTCGGTGGTGGAGCCTGTGATCAACATATTCAAGATACAATGGCGAATGCCACATGTGCTGTTGAGTGAAATTAAGAAGTTGTCTATGCTGCGCGCTCTGGAAAGCGGACGCTACCTCAGCATGGGTTTTCGCTCGTGGGATCTGTACGAGTTTCCGCTGTTGCAGCGTACAACCAAGCATTCGTGGGCCATTAAGACCGCGACTCAGCTGGAGAAACCACGATACGTTATCTTTGCTCTGCAGACAGGTCGGAAGAATGTTATGCTCGAGGATATGAGTAAATTCGACGACTGCAAATTAACAAACGTGAAACTTTATCTGAACTCGGAATGTTATCCGTACGACGATATGAATCTGGATTTCGATAAAAACAGATGGTCGATTCTATACGACACGTACGCGCGTTTCTGCAAAAACTATTACGGATACGAGTACCTCGAACCGAGCCTCACCGTCTCACTGTTTCTACTTTACGGTCCGTTTGTAATCATCGATTGTTCTCGACAAAACGAATCGGTAAAAAATGCTACCGTAGACGTAAGAATAGAATTTGATTGTAAAAAAAATGTGCCGGCAAACACTACCGCTTATTGTCTCATTTTGCATGATCGCGTTGTCGAATACAATCCTCTAACGAACGTAGTACGTAAAATTACATGAATCAACACTAGCAGGAACGCTCGTCTTATCAGCCAACCAACCAACCAACGTTTGATTCTTCTGTAAACGAAATTGGAGAATCGCATACCGGATCATATAACATAAAAACTTGCGATACTCGATGATTAACGTCAGTCGTTCGTCGTCGTAGTTCTCGCTAATATCTTTTCATTATGGTTGTGCCAACGTTTGTGGATCTTCAAGGATTTATCGTTGGAGGAAAGTTTATCGTGAAAGAAATTGCGATTTTGACGAGGGGATCTGTACTTTCTCATTATATTTTTACGAGTCTTACACCATTTCGTTTGCTCACGAGGTCTGAGAGATCTCAGGTTGCATGGTTGGTTGGAAAACATCATAATCTGCAATGGGAAGATGGGAACGTTCCATACTACATGGCTAAACGTTTAATCACTGAAGCTGTGACGTTGAAAGATACATCTTCTCGAGTGTATGTCAAAGGACATGAAAAACGAGAATGGTTGGCGAATTTACTGGAAGACGATGCGAGAATCGGTCTTATTATCGAGACATTGGATAACGACTATGATGACGTTCCTGCTTTAGATAAATTAGATGCTACTCTGCGTTGCGATAGACATGTACGAAATTGCGCTTTACAAAATGTATTTAAAATATTCAATTGGTGGTCGAATCATCATCATGAAGGTTCAATCAACCCATATTTACATTAAAAAACTATAGTTCAAGTATTATTTTTTATATTCTGTAATTAAATTTTTTTAATTTTAAATAAATTTGGAATTTTTATACATTTATATATTTCTTTTACTTGTCACCTTCTTTCCTTACCATCGTGCTCTCTCCTTTCCTTACACATCATACTCTCCTTGTCCTACGTCTATAGCGCTGTCCTTTTCTCACCATGCGCGCTCTCCTTCCTCTCTATTCTTTCTCTCACCATGCGCGCTGTTCTTCCTCTCTATTCTTTCTCTCGCACCCATATCTATCTCCTTTTCCTACCATCGTGCTCTCCTTTTCTTATCGTCATGCACTCCTTGTCCAACACATACACCACATCGTACTATAGAACGCCTGATTATATTTATTATTTACATTTATAGTCAAATATACATGATAATGCCCACCCACTGTGCGGCACGTTATTCTTTAGCGCAAATATCCGTACTGTCGACGGTCTGTTTATGTTATCATTTAGCCAAAAATTTTATCTCACGCTTTGGCGTAATAACATTTAACATTATAAAAAAAAACTTAACATGCTAAAATTATCTTTTTTCTCGCGTACGCGTTAGACTCCGTCTTATCGCGCCTCCGCTATCCTCCTTCCTCTCTATTCTTTCTCTCGCTATCCTTATTCATCTCTATTCTTTTCTCTCGCACTCATATCTCCTTTTCCTACCATCATGCTCTCCTTTTCTTACCATCATACCCTCCTTTTCCTATCATCATGCACTTCCTTGTCATACATATACAGCGCTTTCCTTCTCACACCACGTCATACTCTCCTTGTCCTACGCTATATAGAACGCCTATCGCACCGTATCCCTCTAACGCGTTGCGAACGCTATCGCACCGTCTCCCTCTACCGCGTTGCGAACGTCTATCGCACCGTCTCCCTCTACCACGTTGCGGACGTCTATCGCACCGTCTCCCTCTACCACGTTGCGAACGTCTATCGCACCGTCTCCCTCTACCACGTTGCGGACGTCTATCGCACCGTCTCCCTCTACCGCGTTGCGAACGTCTATCGCACCGTCTCCCTCTACCACGTTGCGGACGTCTATCGCACCGTCTCCCTCTACCACGTTGCGGACGTCTATCGCACCGTCTCCCTCTATCACGTTGCGGACGTCTATCGCACAGTCTCCCTCTACCGCGTTGCGAACGTAATTATTTATTGCAAATATACATTATGAATAAACAGAGTGGGGTGATTATTTTATCTATAACAGTTGACATTCCTCTCTCTCACCGTCAGACCTCCGCAGTCAGTCGGAGAGGACACTCCCTCCACGTGCGGAACCATATGTATGCCCCCCCTCCCCTCCCCTCCCCCCTCCCCCTCTCAATCGGGGGATGTTTGGTACCACCCTCCCCCCCTTAATCTGGGGGGTGGGGCATTTGGTATCTCCCCCTTCCCCCTCAGTCTAGGGGGACATTTGCCCCTTCCCCCCAATTGAGGGGAACATTTGCCCCTCCCCCGTCATTGCGGGGGGGACGAGGTACCTCGCCTCGTCCCCCCCGCTTACCTCACCCCCCTCATATCCCTGGATTAGATCTCTCTTATATTATCTACTTATATTATATAAAAAATGAAAGTTTTACAATAAAAATTAATAACAAATTAAAAAGCGAGTGACAGTTCATGATAAATATATTTTATTGCAAAGTTTTTTTATATTCTTTTGTAAATTAAGATCTTTTATTTTATCAATTAACTGATTAGAAACAATAGTGCCTTTGAAAAATACAAAATTTTGACATTTCTTAAAATATTTACGTTTAGGAATATTACACCACGATAAATATTTTACTAACCACTAAATTGATTAGGCTCATATAAATCATTTTGTCTTCATAAGCTCACGTTGATAATAATATCTATAGCATGTTTCTTTAAACTTGCGAATTCTGGATTGGTTTTCAGTATATTTCAATTAATTATCTTATTAATCCTATTAGACCTAAAAAAAATAATATAATAAATATACATAAAGTAGTAAAGTAACAAAGGAAAGCTATGTTTTTTTTACAATTCAGAATTATTCCCTACTGTAAAGAGACGATTAAGAGGTGCTGGTCTAAAAGACAGAGTGAAAAAAACCTTTACTGCGTCCAAGAAATAGGACAAAACGTCTTGAGTGGGCTTTAAAACATCGAAATGGAACAATGGAACAATAGAAAAATGTTCTCTGGAGTGACGAATTCAATTTTGAAATTTTCAGTTCTTATTGTTGAATTTTTGTTAGAAGAAGTGGCGCATGAAAGATGATATTTCAGTGTCTATAGTGAAGTATAGTTGGTTTTATTAGGGTATGAGGTTGCTTTTCTAGCCATGGGATCGGAGATTTCCTTAAAATAGAAGGAATCATGAAGAGGACGACTACAAAAAAATTCTTGTTTAAAATGCGATTTTACCGGTCAATAAATTTTTTTATTAAAATTTATTTTTAGATTTAAAATAAGATAAATAAAGTGTCATATAATAGACATTGAAAGAGAAAGATTCCAGAGGACAAAATTAACACAAACTACTTTTGTGTTTAGTAACATGTCTATAAAAAAACTTTGTTTACTACATAACAATCTTAATAAACAATGATTTTTATACTTTTCCAACACTTAAAACAAATAAAGTTTGAAATTGATGAATTATTATTTATACTTAAAATTAATAATATTACTTAATAATTAATATTATAAGTTAGAGATTAAAGTCGCTAGTATTTAATTGTAAACAACGGGTTAATTAAAACGACCTGACTAGCCAAAATCATTCAATTTATTCACACGACGTTTCGACCATATTGTTGTGGTCCTTTTCAAGTGTAACTATAAAGAAAATATATAACGGATCAAAAATTATATGGATACAATTTATACCGAATTAAACGCAAACAATACAATATAATGTCGTTAAAAAACTAGTCTACTCACACGTAAATTAAGAAAGAGAAGATAGAATCCAATGGGACATGTTTAAAAGTAGAACTTAATTATGGAACAATTAAATATGTCACTTAGTTAAAATCAACGGTTATTAAATTTGAGATAAAGACAAACAACGAGACACGTCATGTCAGCATGAGTTTTTAAACGAAACTGTCAATGTTTAGAAAGAAAAACAGTTCAAACGACCTTTATAATTTTGTCATAAATATTATTTAAATTTTCGGTATCTCTTTGTAGGTTAATCGTGGGGTTAAATTTCTTGATGAAAAACATTTCAGCTATTTCTCTTTTCTTAATAAATTTTTCATCATGTAAAATAACCGGCTTGTCCCACTCAAAATCATGTCCAAATTCAACTCTGTGCTTGCTAACGACTGATTGATTGATAGGATGTAATTTTATACTGTTAAGATGTTCTTTAATACGTGTGCGTACATGTCGTTTTGTTTGGCCTATGTAGAGCGCATCGCAATCCTTACACTGTAATTTATAAACAACATCGGTTCTATTGTATCTAATCAGTATGTAATCTGTCTTTACCACGCTTGATCAATGTATTAAGTTTATTAGTTATAGTCATAACGACGTTCAAACCAGCGTCACACACAATACGACGCAAACAAAAGCTTAATTCATTGACATAAGGAATCTGAGATAGGTACTCTTAAACTCGCGTATACATGTATACACGGTGCGCGCTTGTTTAAAAACCTGAATTCAACGCAAGACAGTAGTGTCTTTTATTTAAAAAGAAAAGATATTAGTGATAGAGTCTTAAAACTATAATAGTTAGGTTCGTAATATTGGAAGCATATTAAGATTGAGTTCTGTAATATATACGCGTGCATTATTTATAATATATGTTACACGTACGATATGTAGATAAATGCGAACATTACATACTTTACGGAACTCAACTTATCTCATATATATACATATCAAGCTTTTAGATAATAAAACATATTTGCCCTTGATTAAACAATTATTAAACCCGGTATGACCTTTTATTAAATTCGGTATGACCTTTTATAGATAATGTAAAACATTTGACAGGTGCGTCGCATTATTAAAGCAAATAATGAGACTTTATTGTCAAATCTTTTACATTATCTATAAAAGGTCATACCGAATTTAATAAAAGGTCATACCGGGTTTAATAATTGTTTAATCAAGGGCAAATATGTAAATAGTAGAATCAAAGACAGTTACGGAAAAATGAAAAGCCATTGCAACAGTTAATTAAAAGGTATAATGAAATTGAAAATTGTATTTTCTTATTTGTAGAACATGATAATAATAATAATAATAATAAGATATATTCATGTACAAATTTACACAAGAATGGTCCAATACTTGATAATGTTGATGTTGAATCGTAGTATATCTCAGAATATCAAATGGAAAATTTACTATTAATTGTAAAAATTCTTCTAATAATTGCTGCTTATTATGAAACGGTAAATATATTCTGATTATAAATGTTACACAAAAAAATAAAGAAATTTGTGTTATTGGTACAAAATTGAAATATGTAAAAGATTTATATAAATCACCATGTCATGAAATATAATTTTGTGCGTAACATAATATACATATTTTTATAATAAAATATGTATACATAATTTCTACATGATCTTCGTTCATTTTGCGCAACACAGAAATGGATGACGAAAAATATATCATTGCGGAATTTAATGATGGTCTGCAGCTAATACCTGCTACATGGTACACCGCAGATACATTTACATGTATTTGGCCTAGTCACTTTACAACAAACAATGCTTCGTATTAATAAAGCTATAACTGCAAGAGAGATATTATGAGAAAAGTCAGATTGGAAGGAGTTACCAGTAAAAATTTTTGGCATTGCAAGTAAGTGAATAATATCAAACATAAATTTGTATGTATTATTAGTTACATGTAATATTGCATATATTATTAATAATTTTTATAACTTCTTTTACACTTTTATTTAAAATTATTGAGATACTTACGAAGAAGGTATACAAAAATTAATTTTGGTAGAAGATACATCAAATAATGATACAGGTCTATCTTCAAATGAATTACAAGAACGAGAAAAAAAGAAAACGTATAAGAACCAAAAAAAATATTTATCTTTCTCTTCTGAAAAAAGATGTAGATTTCTTTAAAGAAAAATAGTGTTACGCAAGGAAAAATTCTGCCCGCTCTTCCACAGAAACAAAATTTTGTGTCGTATGACAAAGAGCTATAGAGTACATCTAAACATATTGGAAGAAATATATTAGACGAAAACATATTGTTTAATGTAATAAGCAAAAACGGTGAGCATTAGCTACAATTTATTAACGTTATATGATATTTGTAAAAAAATACTAATACTTAGTTTCTTTTCAGATATTAATAATAACAACAAAATTGTTACAGATAGTACATCTTTTATAAAAAAAATTCTGCTTTACGTATAGAAAATGAAAATCTATATTCTCATGGTAAGTTTAAAAAATACTAATACTTTTATATATTTTCTATAAATAAAGAAGTATGCAAAAATATATTTGTTGTATAATGTATAATATAGAAAACACAGGAATTATATTCATATTCTATAAACTAAATAATATTAATTTATTTCAGAATTTAAGGAACTAATCTTAGGAAAGTTAAATAGAATATTATTTAAATTGAACGCGATTGAAAATAAAATCGAATCTACTATGCATTGCAATAAACATATAAAAATTGTGCTTTACAAAATGTATTCAAAATATTCAATTGGTGGTCGAAGCATTATTATAAAGGTTTGATCAATCCATATTTATAATAAACTATTGTCAAAATACATATACGTTATCTTTTTTTCTATCCTCTCCTTATAGCAAGTATTATATATCTTATCCTTGTATACATCTGTGTGGTGAATAATATATTACAGTACGTGATGCATTTTTCTGTTAGTTTGCATTTTCAGCAGACAATAGACGTGGAATATTTAACATCTTTAAACAAGTAGTCGATCAATGACAGCTGATTACGAACCGATCATGGTTCGTTTTTAATGTTGATCGAGGTTTATTTGATGTTGATCGACGTTCGTTTGATGTACGATAGTGGTTAAAACCATGGTTGGATCGATGTTTCAATTGATGTTGATCAATGTTCGATACATGTCTGTTTAATGTTTATTTGATTGTGTCGTGATTCAATAATCGTTTTATTATAATTATCTGTATGAATGCTGTGTGGAGAGGCAGTTGTCTTTTTCATTACTGATTTTTATTATTTCTTTCTTCGCCTATATATTCTTTAATGTGACAATCCTCTAACGAACGTAGTACATAAAATTACATGAATCAGCAATTATCTCCTCCAATGTTAAAACTTGCGATACAAGAAAAATCTATCCTACAACCAAAATTGTACGCCGAATATTATATGAAGTTATAAGGCGCTCTTAAACCGAGCAGGAACGCTCGTTTTATCAACCAACGGTCAAATCTTCTGTAAATAATTATCCCCTCCAATGTTAAAACATAAAACTTGCGATACTCGATGATTAACATCAGTCGTTCGTCGTAGTTCTCGCCAATATCTTTTCATTATGGTTGTGCCAACGTTTGTGGATCTTCAAGGATTTATTATCGATAAAAAAATTTATTGTAAAAGAAATTGTGATTCTGACTAAAGGATCTGTACTCTCTCATTATATTTTTACGAGTCTTACACCATTCCGTTTGCTCACGAGGTCTGAGAGATCTCAAGTTGCATGGTTGATTGGAAAACATCACAATCTGCAATGGGAAGATGGAAAACGAGATGAAAAACGAGAATGGTTGGCAAATTTACTGAAAGCCGATGCGAGAATCGGTCTTATTATCGAGACATTGAATAACAACTATGATGACGTTCCTGCTTTAGATAAATTAGATACTACTCTGCGTTGCGATAGACATGTACGAAATTGCACTTTACAAAATGTATTTAAAATATTCAATTGGTGGTCGAATCATCATCATGAAGGTTCAATCAACCCATATTTACATTAAAACTAGACTTCAAGTATTATTTTCTATATTCTGTAATTAAATTTTTTAATTTTAAATAAATTTGAAATTTTTATACATTTATAATCAAATCTCTAGATTAGAACTCTGTTATTCTATCTCTGATCCCTGAATTAGAATTCTCTTATTCTATCTACTTATATATATGTTTATAATATTAATAATAAAAGTTTTGTATATTTTAAATTTTACATAATATAATTTATATTATTAATTTTTTGATATTGCTATTGGGGCAGTTACAATAGCATCATCCGGGTAACGTTCTGCCAGCTTTTTGTTTGGTACGTAATGCGTGCCATCGAATTTGTCAAAATAACGACCTACTTCAATATTTTCGATCCATTTCGGCGTTGTCAAAGTTATAGAGTCTATAATAAAAAATACAAAACGTAAATTAAAAATAAATTAATGATAAATAAAGTTAAATAATAATAAAAGATATAAGACAATAAATACAATAAAACTAAAAATCAATAAAATAGCTAAATTAAAAAAGAAAAGAATAAGATGAATTAAAACAAAATAAAATACTATTTTGCAATACGTACAAAGAGATGAGACAAATAAAGTAAAAATTGTAATTTATTAAAATAAATATATGTTAATATAATCATGTTTATACCTTCTCCCACGTAACATATTTCATTATTTTCGGTAAGAATTAAATAATGTGTTTGTTTCTTTATATCACTGCAAATCTTCAACGGAAGAATCTGAGGATTATATCTCGCATCTTTCACGATAAGTTTAACCGAATGTCTGTCTTCATATCGGTGCCATGCAATTATCACACCTGCAGAACAGTCTATAGATTGATTATTATGCGTTACAATCGTTCCAACCGCAAATTTTACGTCTTCTGATTTTGTATTTATCATTTCAAATTTTTCTATCTCTACGACAAACTGAAAAGTGTAAGTTTTAGCTTTAATTGTTATTTATTGTTATGTAATTTATAGATAAACATTTATAGAAAGTTAAAATACAGCTAGTCGAATTATATATAATTATAATTTTTATATAATTATATGTGTTATCATAAAGAAGCTCTAGAGATTTCTCGTTATTATTATCAATTTGCGACATATGTAATGCTTACGTACAGCATAGTGTGGTTCAAACTCTTTTAAATTCGAAATCCAATCTTTTAAATGCATGTCATTCCAGTTGAAATAATGTCTTCTGTCAATTAGAAATTCGGCTGAACGTATATCCCACGAATATCTATTATTAAACTGAACCAAGTTCCAAAGTATTAGCCACATCTATAGTGAATAATGATTTAAATGAGTAAATATGATTTCAAATACAAAGAAGAAAATTATACATTGTATAAGTTTTTCTGCTTAATTTTAATATTACCAATTTGTTAATTAATATTAAAATTAATGAAAGTTAAATAAGAGTTATTGTCTACCCGGTAAAATGTTATTACGTCTAATCTTGTAAAACGCTGTTGCTTGATAAAACAATCTGGGAATTGGTTAGAATTTATTCTAAAACATCTTACATTTTCATAACTATTTGTAGCACTGTAAACAATAAAAAATAATATATGTGAGTATGTGATGAAACTAAAAATACCGAAAAATTCAAATAGTTTCAAATCTGATATTATACTTACTAACTCGGTTTCCAGAATAGACAGATACGCTTATCGGGATATCCGATTATTATATCGCAGCGTAAACCGAGTCTTCTGGCAACGCTGTGATATATTGTATATATTATAATTTCTTGACCATATTTATGTTCTAAAACCTAATGTCAGAAATTACAATGCAAAAATTAATTAAAGGGAAAATATTTTTAAGATTACAACAATCATCCCAGGCAGCACACAATATATATATATATATATATATATAAATACATAATATTTATAAAATATTTATAATAATTATTTAAATATTTTATAAATATTTATTAAAACATTTTATAAACATTTTTAACATTTTAGATTGAATAGATTATAAATGTTACCATAAATATCCTTGCAAAAATATTTGACAAACATTTAAAAAATAATTACTACAAATATTTATTTTGTACTTATTATAAATATTACGTAAAATATTTAATTTTTATTTTAAAAATTCGACAAATAAATATTTTTACAAAATATGTATAAATTATTTATATAATATTTCTAAAAAATATATTCTCATAAATATTTATCATAAATATTATATGCTGTTTAAAATATGGCTATGTTTATTATTATTACGGCATAAATGACCATATTTTTATAATTTATTATCATCTATAGTACTTACATGATCTATACATTTATATTTTAATTGTATATCCCATTCTATATTTCCCGAGTTGTTTGGTCGAAAGTTTAATTTGTCAAATATGTATTCCTCGAGTGTATCCATAATCTGTGTTCCCTCTACTTCATTCCAATAATTGTCCTCGATATTGTTGTTTCTCCAATAAAAAAATTTTTCAACAGAGGTCGACAATATTGAGTGGTCGGGATGTCTCTCTCTTAGGTTATTCAATACGTCTGTTGCCATACTATCTAGTGACGCTGTTACGGTCGAATAAAATACTTTTTTTTGAGGCTGTAACTCTTGTGCCAGTAAAGTAGCACTTTGTTCCAAAAGTCTCGCTGTGCTGGGTTGTTCTTCAAATTTGTCCATTTTTACTCTCAACTTACGTCGCCTCAGAAAGTTAAGGAGTTGCATATTGTAATATCTTTCCGTTAACTGCTCGCAACCAGCTTTTCTGAAAAATTTACATATTAACTATGCAATATGTACATACGTTAAGTCCATAAAATTAATAGTACTTTAATTTATATAATCTTACCGTGAAAATTGTGTAAGCAAATTTTTAATCTCATCCATATAGAAAGAAATTTTTATATCTCTATCATAATCTCTATAATCTAACAGTATATCTGCATCTAACTTATGAAGGTGGAACATCTGTGCTCCTGAATTGATTTTATGATAGTCAGAATAATAATGTTGAATTATTTCAGTATTTTGTAATCGTCTTTTACAATAAATACCCATTTTTATAAAGTTGAAACTTTTTTTATCTTTTTGTTTATTCCCTTTAGACTTTATTTGTTCATTTTGCTTAAGCTGCTTGTTATAAAGTTTTCTCGCTGTAGGCCATCTAAAATAGGTAATATTATTATAAATTTTTAAAAAACACTAAATTTATTGCATTAGTATAAAAGTTTTCATAGAATTAAACTGTTTAAATTGTGTAATATACATAATTAGTCAAAATATCAAGCTTCTTGATTTAATATAAAATAAAGTATGCAGTATATACTCTTCAATTTAGATTGTAATTCTTACACACTAATAATATATAATAATATAAACAATGGACGGTATTATAGCCATATTCTGTAAATATGACAAATTATGACAAAAACTTTATTTATATTCTGTGTATTTATAAAACATCAAATTAATGAGTTATTTAATAACATTTTAAATAAAATAATTTTACTATTAATACTTGCTAATAAAAATCAAGAAATAGGAAAATATTGTAGATGGGAGTTATCTCCAAAAATTGTTTGCTTGTTACAAAGGAAATACAAAATTTACCTATACTACTAATTAATTGAAGACTAAATTTAATTGATGAAAAAATTTATTGAAAATAATTGCTCGCGCTCTTCATGTGATTTAACTTTCTTAATCTTTTCATATTTTTTATTATTTTTTTCACATTTTTTATATATTTTTGTTTTTATAAAATATACTTTTTGCAAAATTGATTGTGCAATAGGTTAATGAAATCAAATTGGGAAAAATTAATTAATTACCTTTGAAAAAACTTGTTTTCCATAAACTTCTTGCGTTTGGCTGCATGTCGAAATTTCTTGCACACACATCTAAAGTTAATGATATCCTCAATACTGATATGACTGTAGCCAAGTATGATATCTATTATTTCTTCCGGTAAGCTCATTATCGTAGCCATTATTTAAAAATTTAGTTATAAAATTTAGTAAAACACAAAAAAGTAATTTAATTTAAGAAAATGGGACCAAGCTATTCGTATATCACTAATTCCCTGTTTGTAGTTAAACGAAATCTACTGCAAAACTTATATTCTTATGTATTTTCTAATTACCAAGAGCACGTGTCGTACACACTACAGAAACTCTTTATAATATCTGACGATCCCTATTCTGGAAAAATCTGTAAACCTAAGGGTTCTCCCACTATACAGTTACGTGATTAAACGCACATAGGACAACTTTCTGCTATCTCTCAGGTAATACTTATGAGAAATCCTTCGGGTTTTGAATTTCAGAAAAATTGTCTGCTTTTCTTTAAACATTTTCCTGGCATAGTGAAATACATATTTAGAAGAAAGCTACATTAGAAGAATCCGTAAAAATAGCTTTCAATTTTTACTTAAAGCAATTTTTTTACATATTTTGAGAATATTCTTTAAAAATTTTAAGTCAAATTTATTAAAAAACAATAAAATATAATGACGTCTGTAAACTAAGCGCGCACACATAAAGTCACGCAATTTGTCTCGTGTGTCTATTCATATTCGTTTTCTACCGTTAAGTTGTGTCCTCTATAAAAAACTTATTTAATTTATATTTTGTTCTATTGTAAATTTGTAGAAAAAATGATTTTTAATATTTTACAGTAAAATAAATCTGTTTTTATTTCTTTCTCTTTTCATTCTTTTTTTATTTATATTTTTCTCTTTTATTTATATTTTTCTTTTATGAATAATTAATAGAAATTCTTTATGAAAAATGCAATTGACGAAATAATTGCCATTGATTTATAGAGTACATAATTACAATATTCAGCGTAAATATTATTATTTTTGAATATATTACTCTGATATAAATTTATACCATGATGTGAATTCGATGGTCGTTTCTTTCTAGTGCTTTATAAAATTCAATAAATTTAATATTCTAAGAATGCATATTTTTTCTAGAAACTTATTGAAATTGCCGGTACTTTCATTAATCTTTTTCAATTTAAAATTATTTACAGCAAGACTGAGTTTTAAAATATTACTTTTTACAGCATAAATTATAGAAAATGTACTTTAATGGAAAATGTCAGAATATTCGAATTATTGCAAAATGTAATTTCAATATTAATTATTAATTAATTAATATTAAGTTTAATCCATCTACTTGGAGTTTTTTAATTACTTTATGTGTGTTGAAAAAATACATGAAACGTTGTTTGTGGGGTTTATTACGTATTGAACGAAATTTTTATATGAACATGTTAGTAAATATATGTATTAATCAATAATAATTAAGTTTTCTTCCTTTTTCAATTTCTTGAAATGGCACTGTAATTTTACCGTATTTTACTTTTAAAATTAAATTCAAATTACAGATAAAAAATTTATTGACAAGCAAAATAATTAAAATTAAATTTTAACACGTTGTTTTTGGCATTTAACATATTTTTTATTACATTTATTATTAATTTTTGGTATTAATGCATAACTATTTATGACTTTTATTTGTAATAATCCTTTATTTTTGTCAATTATGCTTTTTTTTATTCGTCTCTCCTATTCTTTCGTTAGAGAAAATACTGACGGAAGCGCGTTCTCAATTCGGGCTCGGATGTATGCAAAAACTTATGAGGATCAAACCGATAAAAAATATTCTTTTCAATCCGCACAGTATATATGAGTCACTTGTTCCAATTTACATCGAATCGAGAAGTTTTACTGAAAAACATTTAAAACATATCTTTCAATTGTCAGATATATCTCATTGTCAGTATGACAACCTAAAAGTACCTAGCGGTCATTTCTGACCGTTTCTATGTTTAAATTAATTATCCTATTTTTTGTGTAAAAAATAAATTTCTGAAATTTCATAACTTTTTATCACTTATTTAATAAAAAAAGTAATTAAGATCAGAATCTTATCTTTTACATAAGAAATAAGTTACAAATCATCTAAAAACCAGATGGTCAGAAAAACGGCTTGGTACTTTTAATGATACCTTGATAAAATATTATTTATCAAAAAGAAAGTTTCAACATCAGAGATAAATTATTTCAATGCAATAATTTATCCGTAAGCAACAAAAGTATTTTCATCACAAATTGTTAAACATACAAAACTCGATAATTGCTAGTTTAATCTATACACTTAACTTGAATAACGTAATTTATATTGCCATATGATACATATAATAATATTTATATTAAAAAATATTAAATAAAGATGCAGTATTTAAAATTATAAATATATATATATATATATATTATTATTATTATATATAAGTATAATAGAATATTATATAATATTATATCAAAATATGATATAAAATTTTATTTATGTAAATAGAAACTTGTATGTATAAAATAAACTAAATCTATTATATAATTACTAATAACAGAGATTTTTTAATTCAAAGACAGAAAGATTTTACAAACAGTCGCTTAATCTTTGATAATTCGCTTCCGAATAATGACGGCTACTACTTATTATAAAAAAAAGTCAATGTTGGATTTTAAATTCCGAAACAATAAACGATATAATAAAACAATTACTTGTAGTTAACTCGCAATAATAAATTTTAACCTTTTTTTACGTCATAATGAATTAGCACATTTTATTAATTTTGATTTATCTTCTCGGCCAATGAGTAAACCAGTTACAATTGCATTTATTTTGACAAAATAAACAAAAAAATGAAATTTATTTTGTCAATCAAATTTTTCATTAAAGATCAAAAATTTACAGCACAAATGTAAAAACCTAAAATCGGTAAGCACGTCACATTTTGATTTTATTTTACATAAATACTTATATAAATATTACTTATGCACCGCTTCTTTATAACAATTGTTTTGTAATTCAATGAATATAGATTATATTTAGTAAACATTTTATTTCGTAAAATATCCATGTTTAAATCAATTTCAAATTTTAATCCGGTATTTAAACTTAATTATGACATTACACTACAAATACCTAGTTAACACTAAAAATATACACAGACATCTATGTAATTTTGACAAACTTATTTTTATTTCTAAATTTCTAGTATATGATCGTTATATTATTATGCAAATAACTTTTTATTTTAAGAGCGCAATATGCATTCTGAGAACTTTTACGAATTGTTGATGTAACATTAATATCTCTGAAAAAATTACCTTTTTAACTAAAATGTAAAAAAAGCGCTGAGTTCAGAAACGTATTGTATGTACTCTACAATTTTGCAAATTAGTTATATTAATTTTATTAATTCTTTACAAAAACTTGTAATACATTATTATAAAGAATTGCGTTAAGTTGACAAGCTTAAAGTAAAATTTTGCAAAATAATTTTAACTATATATAATATTCTTTTATATATATAATTTTAAAAAATGAAATTAGAATAACTCTACGCACTCAATTTCATTGTAATAGCTTAGCAACGCTTAGTTGTTTTAATTACATTTTTTATAAATAAAATAACAATATAGCTACAATTATTTTGTAAAATTTTACTTCATATTTGTCAACTTAACGCAAATCTTTATAACAATATGTCACTAATTTTTGTAAAGAATTTATAAAATTAATATAACTATTTTGCACAATTGTACAATACACATAGAACCCTTGAACTCAACGCTTTTTCAACATTTATTTCAAAATGAAATAATAGTTTTTTAGAAATATCAATCTTTTTTGTATATATTATAACGTACTTGTATAAAATGTATTGTTTACGTGTATATATGCATGTAGCCGCGACGGTGACGTTTCTTAAAAAAAAATTTTCAATTTTGACATTTTGCATCACTATACCTCCGTTCATAAAGCACATAGAGCAAAAATAAAAACACTTTCATTATATAATTCGAAGCCAAGCTATCGATTAAGCTTAGTAAGAACTCGATCGGTTTAACCGCTATTGCAAAACTTATAATTCTCAAACTGCCATCCTGCGTAAAGATGACATACGGTGCGCGTCTTGCTTAATAAACCTGAACTCAACGCCAGACACTATCGAGTCTTTTGATTTGAAAAGAAAAGTTATTAGTGATAGAATATTGAAACCATAATATCTCGGTTTGTAATATTGGAAGCATGTTAAGATTAAGTTCTGCGTTCATTTACCTACATATGCGTCCATTGTTTATAATATTTATAATAAAAGTTTTTTATATTTTAAATTTTACGTAATATAATTTATATTATTAATTCTTTGATATTGTTATTGGGGCAGTTACAATGGCATCATCCGGGTAACATTCTGCCAGCTTTTTGTTTGGTACGTAATGCGTGCCATCGAATTTGTCAAAATAACGACCTATTTCATCATTTTGGATCCATTTCGGCGTTGTCAAAGTTATAGAGTCTATAATAAAAAATACAAAACGTAAATTAAAAATAAATTAATGATAAATAAAACTAAATAATAATAAAAGATATACGCCAATAAATACAATAAAACTAAAAATCAATAAAATAGCTAAATTGAAAAAAAAGAGAACAAGATGAATTAAAATAAAATAATATACTATTTTGCAATTGATACAAAGAGATGAGACAAATAAAAAAAAAATTGTAATTTATTAAAGTAAATATATGTCAATATAATCATGTTTATACCTTCTCCCACGTAACATATTTCATTAGTTTCGGTAAGAATTAGGTAATGTGGTTGTTTCTTTATATCACTACAAATCTTTAACGGAAGAATAAAAGGATTATGTCTCCCATCTGTTATGAAGACTTTAACCGAATCTCTGCCTTCATTTAGGTGCCATGCAATTATCACACCTGCAGAACAGTTTGTAGATTGATTCCCATGCGTTACAATTGTTCCAATCGCAAATTTTACTTCTTCTGATTTTGTATTTGTCATTTTTAATTTTTCTATCTCTAGGATAAACTGAAAAGTTTAAGTTCTAGTTTTAATTGATATTTATTGTTATGTAATTCATAAATAATAAACATTTGTAGAAAGCTAAATTACACCTAATGGAATTATAGATATAATAATAATTTTTATGTAATTATATGTGTTATCAAAAAGAAGGTTTATAGATTCCTCGTTATTATTATTAATATGCGACATGTGTAGTGTTTACGTACAGCATAGTGTGGATTATTCTTTTTTAACTTCAAAATCCAATTTTTTAAATCTATATGCATTACATTCCATATATTCCAGTTGAAATTATGTCTGCTGCCATTTAGCCATACGGCTGGACATATATCCCACGAATATTTATTATTAAACTGAATCAATTGCACAAGTATTCGATGCATCTATAATGAATAATGGTTTAAATGAGTAAATATGATTTCAAATACAAAGAAGAAAATTATACATTGTGTAAGTCTACTTGCTTAATTTTAATGTTACCAATTTGTTAATTAATATTAAAATTAATAAAAATTAAATACAAGGTATTATCAACCTTTTCAAATGTTATTATCTCAAATCTTGAAAAAGACTGTTGCTTGATAAAACAATCTGGGAATTGGTTAGAATTTATTCTAAAACATCTTACATTTTCATAACTTTTTGTAGCACTGTAAACAATAAAAAATAATATATGTGAGTATGTGATGAAACTAAAAATACCGAAAAATTCAAATAGTTTCAAATCTGATATTATACTTACTAACTCGGTTTCCAGAATAGACAGATACGCTTATCGGGATATCCGATTATTATATCGCAGCGTAAACCGAGTCTTCTGGCAACGCTGTGATATATTGTATATATTATAATTTCTTGACCATATTTATGTTCTAAAACCTAATGTCAGAAATTACAATGCAAAAATTAATTAAAGGGAAAATATTTTTAAGATTACAACAATCATCCCAGGCAGCACACAATATATATATATATATATATATATATATATATATATATATAAATACATAATATTTATAAAATATTTTTATAATATTTATTTAAATATTTTATAAATATTTATTAAAACATTTTATAAACATTTTTAATATTTTAGATTGAATAGATTATAAATGTTACCATAAATATCCTTGCAAAAATATTTGACAAACATTTAAAAAATAATTACTACAAATATTTATTTTGTGTAAATATTTATTTATATATATATATATATATATATATATATAAATACATAATATTTATAAAATATTTTTATAATATTTATTTAAATATTTTATAAATATTTATTAAAACATTTTATAAACATTTTTAATATTTTAGATTGAATAGATTATAAATGTTACCATAAATATCCTTGCAAAAATATTTGACAAACATTTAAAAAATAATTACTACAAATATTTATTTTGTACTTATAAATATTACGTAAAACATTTAATTTTTATTTTAAAAATTCGACAAATAAATATTTTTACAAAATATGTATAAATTATTTATATAATATTTCTAAAAAATATATTCTCATAAATATTTATCATAAATATTATATACTGTTTAAAATATGGCTATGTTTATTATTATTACGGCATAAATGACCATATTTTTATAATTTATTATCATCTATAGTACTTACATGATCTATACATTTATATTTTAATTGTATATCCCATTCTATATTTCCCGAGTTGTTTGGTCGAAAGTTTAATTTGTCAAATATGTATTCCTCGAGTGTATCCATAATCTGTGTTCCCTCTACTTCATTCCAATAATTGTCCTCGATATTGTTGTTTCTCCAATAAAAAAATTTTTCAACAGAGGTCGACAATATTGAGTGGTCGGGATGTCTCTCTCTTAGGTTATTCAATACGTCTGTTGCCATACTATCTAGTGACGCTGTTACGGTCGAATATAATACTTCTTTTTGAGGCTGTAACTTTTGTGCCCCAAAAGTAGCACTTCGTTCCAAAAGTTTCGCTGTGCTGGGTTGTTCTTCAAATTTGTCCATTTTTACTCTCAACTTACGTCGCCTCAGAAAGTTAAGGAGTTGCATATTGAAATATTTTTCTGTTAACTGCTCGCAATCAGCTTTTCTGAAAAATTTACATATTAACTATGCAATATGTACATACGTTAAGTCCATAAAGTTAATAGTACCTTAATTTAAATAATCTTACCGTGAAAATTGAGTAAGCAAGTTTTTACTCTCATCTATATAGAAAGAAATTTTTGTATGTTCATCATTTTCAGACTCTATATAATATAACAGCAAATGACGTTCATCTAACGCATGTAAGTAGTCTAGGTCTTCTATTGTTATTTCATTCATTGACTGAGCGTAAGAATAGTAATAATGTTTAGCCTTCATAATGTTTTGTAATCGTCTCTTAAAATAAATGCCCTTTTCTATAAAGTTTAAACTTTTTTTATCTTTTTGTTTATTCCCTTCAGATTTTTTTTGTTCATTTTCCTTAAACAGCTTGTTATAATGTTTTCTCGCTGTAGGCCATCTGAAATTGAAATAAATAATATTATCATGAATTTTTAAAGAGCACTAAACTAATTGCATTAGTATAAGTTTTCACAGAATTAAACTGTTTAAATTGTGTAATATACATAATTAGTCAAAATATCAATCTTTTTGTTTTAATATAAAATAAAGTATGCAGTATATAATCTTTAATTTAAATTATAATTCTTACGCATTAACAATATACAATAATATAAACAGTGGACATTATTATAGCCATGTTCTGTAAATATGAGAAATTATGACAAAAACTTTATTTATATTCTGTATTTATAAGACATCAAATTAATGAGTTATTTCATAACATTTTAAATAAAATAATTTTACTATTGTAGTAATACTTGTTAATAAAAATAAAGAAACAGGAAAATAGATGGGTGTTATCTCCAAAAATGTTTTGTTTGTTACAAAGGAAATACAAACTTTACCTATACTACTAATTAATTGAAGACTAAATTTAATAGATAAAAAAATTTATTGAAAATAATTGCACGCGTTCTTCATGTGATTTAACTTTCTCAATCTTTTCATATTTTTTATTATATTTTTCACATTTTTTATATATTTTTGTTTTTATAAAATATATTTTTTGCAGAATTGATTGTACAATAAGTTAATGAAATCAAATTGGGAAAAATTAATTAATTACCTTTGAAAAAACTTGTTTTCCATAAACTTCTTGCGTTTGGCTGCATGTCGAAATTTCTTGCACACACATCTAAAGTTAATGATATCCTCAATACTGATATGACTGTAGCCAAGTATGATATCTATTACTTCGTCCGGTAAACACATTATCGTAGCCATTATTTAAAAATTTAGTTATAAAATTTAGTAAAACACAAAAAAGTAATTTATGTTAAGAAGATGGGACCAAGCTATTCGCATATCACTTATTCCCTGTTTGTAGTTAAACGAAATCTACCGCAAAACTTATATTCTTATGTATTTTCTAATTACCAAGAGCACGTGTCGTACACACTACAGAAACTCTTTACAATGTCTGACCATCCCTATTCTAGAAAAATCTGTGAACCCAAAGGTTCTCCCACTATACAGTTGCTACGTGAATTTACGGACAATAGAAAAACTTTTTTAGTGTCTCTCAGGTAATACTATAGTGAGAAATCCTTTGAGTTTCGAATATCAGTAAAATGACCTGCTTTTTCTTGAACATTTTCTTGGCATAGTGAAATACACATTTAAAAAAAAAAAAAAAACTTGTAAATAACAGGCTGAAGGAGCAAGAGAACGATACCTTAAACCTAATGATATTTATTTATAAATACATAAAATTTGTTACATAAATACTCTGTGCTTTAGTCTTTGCTGAATTAAATAAATAAATAGGATGCTAAATTACACCAATTAACGTTTTGATCTTTTAACTGGATCCTCTTCAGAATACCGCATAATCCGATTATACAATAACGATAATACAATGGTTGCAAATGCACCGGGATTTATTTAATCTATTTAAAAAAAAAACATACGCAATTGTCGAGGCTCATGACGGACCTATCGTGTGTTACAAACGGGTGTTGTAGATCTTCCATCAGTAATGATCGCCGCCAATCGACGTTCGACACGAGAGAATGCCACTATTCATTAACTCTCCGATCTGATTTTTCCACAAAACAGGCCGGAAACGTTAGTCCGCGCACTCTACATATAAAAAATCCCAATGTTGAGTAACTTTCCCATAATTTTTTAACTCAAACTCACCGTCGAAGGCCCCGTCGTAAGCGATCACTCTTGACAAACGGTTATTTACATCACGATCCTCCCGAGACAACGTTCGTCAACCGTTTATTTATTTATTTATTTAATTCAGCAAAGACTAAAGCACAGAGTATTTATGTAACAGATGATTTTATGTATTTATAAATAAATATCATTAGATTTAAAGTATCGTTTTATTGCTCCTTCAGCCTGTTATTTACAAGTTTTTATTTGTCATAAGAGCTGTTTATCTTTCTTAATTAAAAAAAAAAAAAAAAAAACTATATTTAGAAGAATCCGTCAAATTAGCTTTCAAATTATAATTAAAATAATATTTTATATATATTATTATTTATATTGTATTAAAGAACAGAGATATATAATGACGTCTGTAAACTAAGTACGCACACGAGTCACGCAGTTTGTCTCATGTATCTATTCATATTCGTTTTCTACCGTTAAGCTGTGTTCTCTATTGTAAACATATTTAATTTATATTTTGTTATATTCTAAATTTCTAGAAAAAATGATTCTTATTATTTTACAGTAAAATAAATATGTTTTTATTTCTTTCTCTATTTTTCTTTTTTTATTTATATTTTTCTTTTTTATTTATATTTTTCTTTTATTAATAATTAATAGAAATTCTTTATGAAAATGCAATCGACGGAATAATTTCTACTGATTTATCGAATACATTATTACAGTATTCGGCGTAAATACTATTATTTTTTAATATATTACTCTGATATAAATTTATACTTTGATGTGAATTCGATGGTCGTTTCTTGAGTTACAAAAATCCGTTAAATTTGATACTTAAAGTTCGTATTTTTTTCGAAATCTTTAAAAATTGGCTATACTTTCACAAATGTTTTCGAGCTTAAGATGTATTTTAGTAAGATTCATTTGTGACTTTTGTAGCATAAATTTAAGTATACATAAATGTCAGAATTTTTTAGACTCATTTTCGAATATATTTTCATCATTAATTATTAAGTAATACTATTAATTTTAAGTATAAATAATAATGCGTCAATTTTGAAATTTTATTTGTTTTACGTGTTGGAATAGTATATAAATCATTGTTTATTGAGAGTGTTATGAATTGAACAAAGTTTTCTTTAAATGTATATATGTTACAAAACACAAAAAACAATTTATGTAAATCTTGTTTTCTGCAATCTTTCTGTTCCAATTTCTATTATATGACACTGATTAACCTGCTTTAAGTCTAAATATAAATTTTCATAAAAAATTTATTGACAGCCCAGACAACACATGTCCCTAAAAGATGACTTAAAGACGTCTCATTGTCTTTTTAGATATCTTTAAGATGTCTTTTGACCTTTTTGCGCTGTATTGGAGGCAAAGTGAAAAATTTTTCAGAGTTTACGGAGGAAAAAATTGACGAACTTTATTGCAAGATCCTATATACATATATGTCATAGGCAAATAGCTTTTGACTAGGCAAATGCTATCTGGCTAAGTAAATGGCTTTCATTCGTTTATTTGTGTTTAAATGCTATTTCCCTAGGCAGTATTTGTCTAAACACTATTTATAAAAATAGAAATAAAAATTATTTTGTAACTAAAATAGTCGAAGGATTCGAGTATTTCGGTTTAATAGCATTAATAAGAATTGAAATATAGTGAAAAGAATTCCAGAATTCGTAAGTTTATAGAAACATGCTATAGATATTTTTATCCATGTAAGCTTATGGGGACAAAATGATTTATATGAGCCTAATCAATTTAGTGGTTAGTGTAAAGTATTTATTGTTGTGTAATATTCTTAAACGTAATAAAATATTTTAAAAAATGTCAAATTCTGTATTTTTCAAAGGCACTATTGTTTCTCATCAGTTAATTGATAAAACAAAAAATCTTAATTTACAAAAAAATATAAAAAACTTTGCAATAAAGTATATTTATCATGAACTGTCACTCGCTTTTTAATTTGTTATTAATTTGTATTGTAAAACTTTCATTTTTTATATAATATATATTATGTATTTTAAAACACTATAAGACTATGTATTAGTTTAAGATAAAAGACTATGTATTAGCGTATTATTTGCATACGAGTAAAAAATATGAAAGTAGTATATTTTTAACCATACATAAATTTTTTTTTTTAAATATCTACTATTTTTACTTTATAAAATAATTTTTATTTCTATTTTCCTAAAATAATCATTTGCTTACGACATACATACATACATATACTTATACATAAATAAAACTTTATATCATATTTTGATATAATATTATATAATATTCTATTATACCTATAATTAATTGTATATATATATATATATAATTAATAATATATACATATATATATATATATATATTATTAATTATATATATATATATATATACAATTAATTATAGGTATAATAAAATATTATATAATATTATATCAAAATATGATATAAAGTTTTATTTATGTAAATAGAAACTTGTATGTATAAAATAAGCTAAATCTATAATTACAAACAACAGAGGTTTTTTAATTCAAAGACTAAAAGATTTTACAAACAGTCGCTTAATCTTTGATAATTCGCTTCCGAATAATAACGGCTACTACTTTTATTATAAAAAAAAGTCAATGTTGGATTTTAAGTTCCGAAACAATAAACGATATGATAAAACAATTATTTTTAGTTAACTCGCAATAATAAATTTTAACCTTTTTTTACGTCATAATGAATTAGCACATTTTATTAATTTTGACTTATCTTCTCGGTCAATGAGTAGACCCGGTTACGATTGCATTTAATTTGACAAAATAAACAAAAAAATGAAATTTATTTTGTCAATCAAATTTTTCATTGAATATCAAAAATTTACAGCAAAAATATAAAAACCTAAAATCGGTAAACACGTCACATTTTGATTTTATCTTACATAAATACTTATATAAATTTTACTTATGCACCATTTCTTTATAACAATTGTTTTGTAATTCAATGAATATAGATTATATTTAGTAAACATTTTATTTCGTAAAATATCCATGTTTAAATCAATTTCAAATTTTAATCCGGTATTTAAACTTAATTATGACATTACACTACAAATACCTAGTTAACACTAAAAATGTACACAGACATCTATGTAATTTTGACAAACTTATTTTTATTTCTAAATTTCTATTATATGATCGTTATATTATTATGCAAATAACTTTTTATTTTAAGAGCGCAATATGCATTCTGAGAACTTTTACGAATTGTTGATGTAACATTAATATCTCTGAAAAAATTCCCTTTTTAACTAAAATGTAAAAAAAAGCGCTGAGTTCAGAAACGTATTGTATGTACTCTACAATTTTGCAAATTAGTTATATTAATTTTATTAATTCTTTACAAAAACTTGTAATACATTATTATAAAGAATTGCGTTAAGTTGACAAGCTTAAAGTAAAATTTTGCAAAATAATTTCAACTACATATAATATTCTTTTAATTCTAAAAAATGAAATTAGAATAACTCTACGCACTCAATTTCATTGTAATAGCTTAGCAACGCTTAGTTGTTTTAATTACATTTTTTATAAATAAAATAACAATATAGCTACAATTATTTTGTAAAATTTTACTTCATATTTGTCAACTTAACGCAAATCTTTATAACAATATGTCACTAATTTTTGTAAAGAATTTATAAAATTAATATAACTATTTTGCACAATTGTACATACAACCCTTGAACTCAACGCTTTTCCAACATTTATTTCAAAATGATAGTTTTTTAGAAATATCAATCTTTTTTGTATATATTATAACGTACTTGTATAAAATGTATTGTTTACGTGTATATATGCATGTAGCCGCGACGGTGACGTTTCTTAAAAGAAAATTTTCAACTTTGACATTTTGCATCACTATACCTCCGTTCATAAAGCACATAGAGCAAAAATAAAAACACTTTCATTATATAATTCGAAGCCAAGCTATCGATTAAGCTTAGTAAGAACTCGATCGGTTTAACCGCTATTGCAAAACTTATAATCTGAGATACCCTCAAACTGCCATCCTAAAGATGACATACGGTGCGCGTCTTGCTTAATAAACCTGAACTCAACGCCAGACACTATCGAGTCTTTTGATTTGAAAAGAAAAGTTATTAGTGATAGAGTATTGAAACCATAATATCTCGGTTTGTAATATTGGAAGCATGTTAAGATTAAGTTCTGCGTTTATTTACCTACATATGCGTCCATTGTTTATAATATTTATAATAAAAGTTTTTTATATTTTAAATTTTACGTAATATAATTTATATTATTAATTCTTTGATATTGCTATTGGGGCAGTTACAATGGCATCATTCGGGTAACGTTCTGCCAGCTTTTTGTTTGGTACGAAATACATGCCATTGAATTTGTCAAAATAACGACCTATTTCATCATTTTGGATCCATTTCGGCGTTGTCAAAGTTATAGAGTCTATAATAAAAAATACAAAACGTAAATTAAAAATAAATTAATGATAAATAAAACTAAATAATAATAAAAGATATACGACAATAAATACAATAAAACTAAAAATCAATAAAATAGCTAAATTGAAAAAAAAAAGAACAAGATGAATTAAAATAAAATAATATACTATTTTGCAATACGTACAAAGAGACGAGACAAATAAAGAAAAAATTGTAATTTATTAGAATAAATATATATCAATATAATCATGTTTATACCTTCTCCCACGTAACATATTTCATTTTTTTCGGTAAGAATTAGGTAATGTGTTTGTTTCTTTATATCACTGCAAATCTTCAACGGAAGAATAAGAGGATTATGTCTCCCATCTTTTATTAAGACTTTAACCGAATCTCTGTCTTTATATCGGTGCCATGCAATTATCACGCCTGCAGCACAGTTTGTAGTTTGATTACCATGCGTTACAATCGTTCCAACCGAAAATTTTACTTTTTCTGATTTTGTATTTGTCATTTCAAATTTTTCTATTTTTAGGATAAACTGGAAAGTTTAAGTTCTAGTTTTAATTGATATTTATTGTTATGTAATTTTTAAATAAACATTTGTAGAAAGCTAAATTACAGCTAATCGAATTATAGATAATAATAATTTTTATGTAATTATATATGTTATTTAAAAGGAAGCTTTAGAGATTCCTAGTTAGTATTATCAATCTGCGACATGTGTGGTGCTTACGTACAAGATAGTATGGTTCAATCTCTTTTAAATCCGACATCCAATCTTTTAATTTTTGCATGTTATTCCAGTTGAAATTATGTCTGCTGTCGTTTAGAAAATCGGTTGGACATATATTCCACGAATATTTATCATTAAACTGAACCAATTGCAGAAGTATTCGATGCATCTATAATGAATAATGGTTTAAATGAGTAAATATGATTTCAAATACAAAGAAGAAAATTATACATTGTGTAAGTCTACTTGCTTAATTTTAATATTGCCAATTTGTTAATTAATATTAAAATTAATAAAAATTAAATACAAGGTATTATCAACCTTTTCAAATGTTATTATCTCAAATCTTGAAAAAGACTGTTGCTTGATAAAACAATCTGGGAATTGGTTAGAATTTATTCTAAAACATCTTACATTTTCATAACTATTTGTAGCACTGTAAACAATAAAAAATAATATATGTGAGTATGATGAAACTAAAAATACCGAAAAATTCAAATAGTTTCAAATCCGATATTATACTTACTAACTCGGTTTCCAGAATAGATAGATACGATATGAGGGATATCCGATTATTATATCACAGCGTAAACCGAGTCTTCTGGCAACGCTGTGATATATTGCATATATTATAATTTCCTGGCCATATTTATGTTCTAAAACCTAATGTCAGAAATTATTTAAAGAGAAAGTATTTTTAAGATTACAATAAACATCCCAGACAACACAAAATATTTAAAAAATTATTTACACAATTTATTATAATTATTTAAATATTTTATAAATATATATCAAAACATTTTATAAACATTTTTAGTATTTTAGATTGAATAGATCGTAAATATTTACCATAAATATTCTATCAAATATTGGCAAATATTTAAAAAATAGTTACTATAAATATTTATTTGGTACTTATTATAAATATTACATAAAATATTTTATTTTTATTTTAAAAATATGTCAAATAAAGATTTTTACAAAATATAATTATTTATATAATATTTCCAAAAAATATATTTTCATAAATATTTATCATAAATGTTATGTGCCGTTTGGAATATAACTATGTTTACGGCATAATTGACCATATTTTTATAATATATTATAATTTTTAGTACTTACATAATCTATACATTTATATTTTAAATATATATTCCACTCTATGTTTCCCAATTCGTTTGGTCGAAAGTTTAATTTGTTAAACATGTATTCGTCGAGTGTATCCATAATCTGTGTTCCTTCTATTTCATCCCAGCAGTTGTCTTTTATATTGTTGTCTCTCCAATATAACAAAAAACCTTCAGTGGCTGGCGAGAATATCGGGTGGTTGGGATGTTTCTTTCTCAGGTTATTCAATACTTCTCTTGCCATACGATCTAGTGTCGCTGTTACGGTCGAATATAATACTTCTTTTTGAGGCTGTAACTCTTGTGCCACACAAGTTACACATCGTTCCAAAAGCCTCGCTGTTCTAGGTTGGTCTTCAATTTTGTCCAATTTTATTTTCACTTTACATTGCCTCAGGGAGATATAGAGTTTCCGGCTGTGATATTTGTCTGTTAAGTATTCGCAAACAGATTTTCTGAAAAATTTACATATTAACTATGCGATATGTATGTTAGTCCATAAAGTTAATAGTACTTTAATTTATATAATCTTACCGTGATAATTGAGTAAGCAAGTTTTTAATCTCATCTATTTTGAAAGAAATTGTTATACCTTTTTCATTTTCATACTCCTTATAATTTAACGACATATTACCTACATCTAACTCACATAAGTGCTCCATTTGCATTACTGTATTGATTGAATGATAGTAAAAATAATTATGTTTAAGTTGTGTATAGTTTTGTAATAGTCTCATAGAATAAATGCCCATTTTTATAAAGTTAAAACTTTTATTATCTTTATGTTCATATGGATTAAAAAGAAAGTACTTGTTATAATGTTTTTTCGCTGTAGGCCATCTGAAATTGAAATAAGTAATATTATCATGAATTTTTAAAAAACACTAAACTAATTCCATTAGTATAAGTTTTTAAAAAATTAAACCGTTTAAATTGTGTAATATACATAATTAGTCAAAATATCAATCTTCTTGTTTTAATATAAAATAAAGTATGCAGCATATATTCTTCAATTTAGATTGTAATTCTTACACTCTAACAATATACAATAATATAAACAATGGAATAATATAAACAACGGTATTATAGCCATATTCTGTAAATATGACAAATTATGACAAAAACTTTATTTATATTCTGTGTATTTATAAAACATCAAATTAATGAGTTATTTAATAACATTTTAAATAAAATAATTTTACTATTAATACTTGCTAATAAAAATCAAGAAACAGGAAAATATTGTAGATGGGAGTTATCTCCAAAAATTGTTTGCTTGTTCCAAAGAAAATACAAAATTTATCTATACTACTAATTAATTGAAGACTAAATTTAATTGATGAAAAAATTTATTGAAAATAATTGCTCGCTCTCTTCATGTGATTTAACTTTCTTAATCTTTTCATATTTTTTAATATTTTTTTACATTTTTCATATATTTTTGTTTTTATAAATTATATTTTTTGCAGAATTGATTGTGCAATAAGTTAATAAAATCAAATTGCGAAAAATTAATTATTTACCTCTGAAGAAGCTTGTTTTTCATAAACTCCTTGTGTTTGGATACATGTCGAAATTTCTTGCACACACATCTAAAATTAATGATATCTTCAATGCTGATACAACTGTAGCCAAGTATAACATCTATCACTTTTGCCGGTAAATTCATTATTGTAGTCATTATTTAAAAATTTAGTTATAAAATTTAGTAAGAAGATGACCAAGCTATTCGTATATCACTAATTCCCTGTTTGTAGGCAAACGAAATCTACTGCGAAACTTATATATTTATGTATTTTCCAATTACCAAGAGCACGTGTCGTATTTCCTATGTAGTTTTCAACACTGTCTGTCCATTTCTATTCTAGAATTTTCAGGAAGTTTCTAATTCTCCCACTACACAGTTGCTACGTGATTATAGGCACAATAGAAGAATTTTTCCGGGGTCTCTCAGGTAATATTTGAGAAATCCTTCGAAGTCCGAATGTCATAAAAATAGCCTGCTTTTTCTTAAACATGTCCTTGGCATAGTGAAATACATATTTAAAAGAAAATTGCATTTAAAAGAATTCGTAAAATTAGCTTTCAATTTTTACTTAAAGCAATTTTTTTATATATTTTGAGAATATTCTTTAAAAATTTTAAGTTAAATTTATTAAAAAAACAATGAGATATGATGACGTTTGTAAACTAAGCGCGCACACATTAGTCACGCAGTTTGTCTCGTGTGTCTATTCATTTTCGTTTTCTACCGTTAAGCTGTGTCCTCTATAAAAAACTTATTTAATTTATATTTTGTTCTATTGTAAATTTGTAGAAAAAATGATTTTTAATATTTTACAGTAAAATAAATCTGTTTTTATTTCTTTCTCTCTCTCTTTTCATTCTTTTTTTATTTATATTTTTCTCTTTTATTTATATTTTTCTTTTATGAATAATTAATAGAAATTCTTTATGAAAAATGCAATCGACGAAATAATTGCCATTGATTTATGGAGTACATAATTACAATATTCAGCGTAAATATTATTATTTTTGAATATATTACTCTGATATAAATTTATACCATGATGTGAATTCGATGGTCGTTTCTTTCTAGTGCTTTATAAAATTCAATAAATTTAATATTCTAAGAATGCATATTTTTTCTAGAAACTTATTGAAATTGCCGGTACTTTCATAAATCTTTTTCAATTTAAAATTATTTACAGCAAGACTGAGTTTTAAAATATTACTTTTTACAGCATAAATTATAGAAAATGTACTTTAATGGAAAATGTCAGAATATTCGAATTATTGCAAAATGTAATTTTAATATTAATTATTAGTTAATTAATATTAAGTTTAATCCATCTACTTGGAGTTTTTTAATTACTTTATGTGTGTTGAAAAAATACATGAAACGTTGTTTGTGGGGTTTATTACGTATTGAACGAAATTTTTATATGAACATGTTAGTAAATATATGTATTAATCAATAATAATTAAGTTTTCTTCCTTTTTCGATTTCTTGAAATGGCACTGTAATTTTACCGTATTTTACTTTTAAAATTAAATTCAAATTACAGATAAAAAATTTATTGACAAGCAAAATAATTAAAATTAAATTTTAACACGTTGTTTTTGGCATTTAACATATTTTTTATTACATTTATTATTATATATATATATATATATATATATATTATTATTATTATATATAAGTATAATAAAATATTATATAATATTATATCAAAATATGATATAAAGTTTTATTTATGTAAATAGAAACTTGTATGCATAAAATAAACTAAATCTATTATATAATTACAAATAACAGAGGTTTTTTAATTCAAAGACAGAAAGATTTTACAAACAGTCGCTTAATCTTTGATAATTCGCTTCCGAATAATGACGGCTACTACTTATTATAAAAAAAAGTCAATGTTGGATTTTAAATTCCGAAACAATAAACGATATGATAAAACAATTATTTTTAGTTAACTCGCAATAATAAATTTTAACCTTTTTTTACGTCATAATGAATTAGCACATTTTATTAATTTTGATTTATCTTCTCGGCCAATGAGTAAACCAGTTACAATTGCATTTATTTTGACAAAATAAACAAAAAAATGAAATTTATTTTGTCAATCAAATTTTTCATTGAAGATCAAAAATTTACAGCACAAATGTAAAAACCTAAAATCGGTAAGCACGTCACATTTTGATTTTATCTTACATAAATACTTATATAAATATTACTTATGCACCGCTTCTTTATAACAATTGTTTTGTAATTCAATGAATATAGATTATATTTAGTAAACATTTTATTTCGTAAAATATCCATGTTTAAATCAATTTCAAATTTTAATCCGGTATTTAAACTTAATTATGACATTACACTACAAATACCTAGTTAACACTAAAAATATACACAGACATCTATGTAATTTTGACAAACTTATTTTTATTTCTAAATTTCTATTATATGATCGTTATATTATTATGCAAATAACTTTTTATTTTAAGAGCGCAATATGCATTCTGAGAACTTTTACGAATTGTTGATGTAACATTAATATCTCTGAAAAAATTCCCTTTTTAACTAAAATGTAAAAAAAAGCGCTGAGTTCAGAAACGTATTGTATGTACTCTACAATTTTGCAAATTAGTTATATTAATTTTATTAATTCTTTACAAAAACTTGTAATACATTATTATAAAGAATTGCGTTAAGTTGACAAGCTTAAAGTAAAATTTTGCAAAATAATTTCAACTACATATAATATTCTTTTAATTCTAAAAAATGAAATTAGAATAACTCTACGCACTCAATTTCATTGTAATAGCTTAGCAACGCTTAGTTGTTTTAATTACATTTTTTATAAATAAAATAACAATATAGCTACAATTATTTTGTAAAATTTTACTTCATATTTGTCAACTTAACGCAAATCTTTATAACAATATGTCACTAATTTTTGTAAAGAATTTATAAAATTAATATAACTATTTTGCACAATTGTACATACAACCCTTGAACTCAACGCTTTTCCAACATTTATTTCAAAATGATAGTTTTTTAGAAATATCAATCTTTTTTGTATATATTATAACGTACTTGTATAAAATGTATTGTTTACGTGTATATATGCATGTAGCCGCGACGGTGACGTTTCTTAAAAGAAAATTTTCAACTTTGACATTTTGCATCACTATACCTCCGTTCATAAAGCACATAGAGCAAAAATAAAAACACTTTCATTATATAATTCGAAGCCAAGCTATCGATTAAGCTTAGTAAGAACTCGATCGGTTTAACCGCTATTGCAAAACTTATAATCTGAGATACCCTCAAACTGCCATCCTAAAGATGACATACGATGCGCGTCTTGCTTAATAAACCTGAACTCAACGCCAGACACTATCGAGTCTTTTGATTTGAAAAGAAAAGTTATTAGTGATAGAGTATTGAAACCATAATATCTCGGTTTGTAATATTGGAAGCATGTTAAGATTAAGTTCTGCGTTCATTTACCTACATATGCGTCCATTGTTTATAATATTAATAATAAAAGTTTTTTATATTTTAAATTTTACATAATATAATTTATATTATTAATTCTTTGATATTGCTATTGAGGCAGTTACAATGGCATCATCCGGGTAATGTTCTGCCAGCTTTTTGTTTGGTACGTAATGCGTGCCATCGAATTTGTCAAAATAACGACCTATTTCAACATTTTCGATCCATTTCGGCGTTGTCAAAGTTATAGAGTCTATAATAAAAAATACAAAACGTAAAATTAAAAATAAATTAATGATAAATAAAATTAAATAATAATAAAAGATATACGATAATAAATACAATAAAACTAAAAATCAATATAATAGCTAAATTAAAAAAAAAGAGAACAAGATGAATTAAAATAAAATAATATACTATTTTGCAATACGTACAAAGAGATGAGACAAATAAAGAAAAAATTGTAATTTATTAAAATAAATATATGTCTATATAATCATGTTTATACCTTCTCCCACGTAACATATTTCATTATTTTCGGTAAGAATTAAGTAATGTGTTTGTTTCTTTATATCACTACAAATCTTCAACGGAAGAATAGGAGAATTATATCTCGCATCATTTATGGAGACTCTAACCGAATGTCTGTCTTCATATCGGTGCCATGCAATTATCACACCTGCAGAACAGTTTGTAGATTGATTCCCATGCGTTACAATCGTTCCAATCACAAATTTTACTTCTTCTGATTTTGTATTTGTCATTTTTAGTTTTTCTATCTCTAGGATAAACTGGAAAGTTTAAGTTCTAGTTTTAATTGATATTTATTGTTATGTAATTCATAAATAATAAACATTTGTAGAAAGCTAAATTACACCTAATCGAATTATAGATAATAATAATTTTTATGTAATTATATGTGTTATCAGAAAGAAGCTTTAGAGATTTCTCGTTATTATTATGAATCTGTGACATGTGTGGTGCTTACGTACAGCATAGTGTGGTTCAATCTCTCTTAAATTCGAAATCTTATCTTTTAATCTTTGCATGTCATTCCAGTAGAAATTATATATACTGTCATACCGACATTGGGCTGGACGTATATCCCACGAATATTTATCATTAAACTGAACCAATTTCCGAAGTATTTCCAATATCTATAATAAATAATGGTTTAAATGAGTAAATATGATTTCAAATACAGAAAAGAAAATTATACATTGTGTAAGTCTTTCAGCTTAATTTTAACATTACTAATTTGTTAATTAATATTAAAATTAATAAAAATTAGATATAAGTTATTGTCAACCTTTCCAAATGTTATTACTTCAAATCTTGAAAAAGATTGTTGCTTGATAAAACAATCGGGGAATTGGTTAGAATTTATTCTAAAACATCTTACATTTTCTAAACTCTTTGTAGCACTGTAAACAATAAAAAATAATATACGTGAGTATGATAAAAATATAAATACCGAAAAATTTAAATAGTTTCAAATCTGATATTATATACTTACTAACGCGGTTTCCAGAATAGACAGATACGCTTATCGGGATATCTGATTATTATATCGCAGCGTAAACCGAGTCTTCTGGCAACGCTGTGATATATTGTATATATTATAATTTCCTGACCATATTTATGTTCTAAAACCTAATGTCAGAAATTATTTAAGGAGAAAGTATTTTTAAGATTACAATGAACATCCCAGACAACACAAAATATTTAAAAAAATATTTACACAATTTATTATAATTATTTAAATATTTTATAAATATATTTCAAAACATTTTATAAACTTTTTTAATATTTTAGATTGAATAGATCATAAATATTACAATAAATATCTTAGCAAATATTTAAAAAATAATTACTATAAATATTTATTTTGTACTCATTATAAATATTACATCAAATATTTCATCTTTATTTTAAAAATATGTCAAATAAAGATTTTTACAAAATATATATAAATTATTCATATAATATTTCCAAAAAAATATATTTTCATAAATATTTATCATAAATATTATATGCTGCTTAAAATATGGCTATGTTTACGGCATAAATGACCTTATTTTTGTAATTTAATATAATCTATAGTACTTACATGATCTATACATTTATATTTTAATTGTATATTCCACTCTATATTTTCGCATTTGTTCGGTCGAAAGTTTAATTTGTCAAATATATATTCCTCGAGTGTATCTATAATCTGTGTTCCTTCTACTTCATTCCAATAATTATCGTCGATATTATTGTTTCTCCAATAAAAAAATTGTTCAGCGGACGTCGACAATATTAAGTGGTCAGGATGTTTGTCTCTCAGGTTATTCAATACGTCTGTTGCCATACTATCTAGTGACGCTGTTACGGTCGAATAAAACACTTCCTTTTGAGGCTGTAACTCTTGTGCCAATAAAGTAGCACTTTGTTCCAAAAGTCTCGCACTGCGTTGGTATTCAAATTTGTACAATTTTTTCTTCGTCATATATTGCCTCAGCAAGTTAAGGAGTTGCATATTGTAATATTTTTCCGTTAACTGTTCGCAAACAGCTTTTCTAAAAAATTTAAATATTAACTACGCGATATGTACGTTAGTTCATAAAATTAATGGTATCTTGATTTATATAATCTTACCTTGAAAATTGAGAAAGCAAGTTTTTAATCTCATCCATATAGAAAGAAATTTTTATAACTTCATCATCTTCATAGTTCCTAATATTTGAGAACATACTTGTATCTAACTGAAATACGGAGTACACCTGTGTTGCTTTATACAGTAATTTACAGACGGAAAAATTATCTTCAATTATATTAATATTTCGTAATCGTCTCTTAAAATAAATGCCCTTTTCTATAAAGTTTAAATCTCTTTTATCTTTCTGTTCATTCCCTTCAGATTCTTTTTGCTCATTTTTCTTAAAGTGCTTGATATAAAGTTTTCTCGCTGTAGGCCATCTAAAATAGGTAATATTATTATAAATTTTTAAGGAACACTAAATTTATTGCATTAGTATAAAAGTTTTCATAGAATTAAACTGTTTAAATTGTGTAATATACATAATTAGTCAAAATATCAAGCTTCTTGTTTTAATATAAAATAAAGTATGCAGTATATATTCTTCAATTTAGATTGTAATTCTTACACACTAATAATATACAATAATATAAACAATGGACGGTATTATAGCCATATTCTGTAAATATGACAAATTATGACAAAAACTTTATTTATATTCTGTGTATTTATAAAACATCAAATTAATGAGTTATTTAATAACATTTTAAATAAAATAATTTTACTATTAATACTTGCTAATAAAAATCAAGAAACAGGAAAATATTGTAGATGGGAGTTATCTCCAAAAATTGTTTGCTTGTTACAAAGGAAATACAAAATTTATCTATACTACTAATTAATTGAAGACTAAATTTAATTGATGAAAAAATTTATTGAAAATAATTGCTCGCGCTCTTCATGTGATTTAACTTTCTTAATCTTTTCATATTTTTTATTATTTTTTTCACATTTTTTATATATTTTTGTTTTTATAAAATATACTTTTTGCAAAATTGATTGTGCAATAGATTAATGAAATCAAGTTGGGAAAAATTAATTAATTACCTCTGAAAAAACTTGTTTTCCATAAACTTCTTGTGTTTGGCTACATGTTGAAATTTCTTGCACACGCATCTAAAGTTAATGATATCCTCAATGCTGATATCACTGTAGCCAAGTATAATATCTATTACTTCTTCCGGTAAACACATTATCGTAGCCATTATTTAAAAATTTAGTTATAAAATTTAGTAAAACACAAAAAAGTAATTTAATTTAAGAAGATGGGACCAAGCTATTCGTATATCACTTATTCCCTGTTTGTAGTTAAACGAGATCTACTGCGAAACTTATATTCTTATGTATTTTCTAATTACCAAGAGCACGTGTCGTACACACTACAGAAACTCTTTACAATATCTGACGATCCCTATTCTGGAAAAATCTGTAAACCTAAGGGTTCTCCCACTATACAGTTGTTACGTGATTAAACGCACATAGGATAACTTTTCTGCTACCTCTCAGGTAATACTTATGAGAAATCCTTCGGGTTTTGAATTTCAGAAAAATTGTCTGCTTTTCTTTAAACATTTTCCTAGCATAGTGAAATATATATTTAGAAGAAAGCTACATTAGAAGAATCCGTAAAATTAGCTTTCAATTTTTACTTAAAGCAATTTTTTTATATATTTCGAGAATATTTTTTAAAAATTTTAAGTCAAATTTATTAAAAAACAATGAGATATAATGACGTTTGTAAACTAAGGGCGCACACATTAGTCACGCAGTTTGTCTCGTGTGTCTATTCATATTCGTTTTCTACCGTTAAGCTGTGTTGTCTATAAAAAACTTATTTAATTTATATTTTGTTCTATTGTAAATTTGTAGAAAAAATGATTCTTATTATTTTACAGTAAAATAAATCTATTTTTATTTCTTTCTCTTTTTTTCTTTTTTTATTTATACTTTTCTCTTTTATTTATATTATTCTTTTATTAATAATTAATAGAAATTCTTTATGAAAATGCAATCGGCGGAATAATTTCTACTGATTTATCGAATACATTATTACAGTATTCGGCGTAAATACTATTATTTTTTAATATATTACTCTGATATAAATTTATACTTTGATGTGAATTCGATGGTCGTTTCTTGAGTTACAAAAATCCGTTAAATTTGATACTTAAAGTTCGTATTTTTTTCGAAATCTTTAAAAATTGGCTATACTTTCACAAATGTTTTCGAGCTTAAGATGTATTTTAGTAAGATTCATTTGTGAATTTTATAGCATAAATTTAAATATACTTAAATGTCAGAATTTTTTAGACTCATTTCCGAATATATTTTCATCATTAATTATTAAGTAATACTATTAATTTTAAGTATAAATAATAATCCATCAATTTCGAAATTTTATTTGTTTTACGTGTTGGAATATTATATAAATCATTGTTTATTCAGATTGTTATGAATTGAACAAAGTTTTCTTTATATGTTACTAAACACAAAAAACAGTTTATGTAAATCATGTTTTCTGCAATCTTTCTGTTCCGATTTCTATTATATGACACTGATTAACCTGCTTTAAATCTAAAAATAAATTTTCATAAAAAATTCATTGACAACCCAGACAGCACATGTCTCTAAAATATGACTTAAAAATGTCTCATTTATATCTAAAAAGATATCTTTAAGATGTCTTTTTGTGCTGTATTGGAGGCAAAGTAATTAGTGAAAAATTTTTAACAGTTTACAAAGAAAAAAATTGACGAACTTTATTGCAAGATCCTATATACATATATGTCATAGGCAAATAGCTTTTGACTAGGCAAATGCTATCTGGCTGGGTAAATGGCTTTCATTCGTTTATTTGTGTTTAAATGCTATTTCCCTAGGCAAAGTATTTATCTAAACACTATTTATAAAAATAAAAATAAAAATGATTTTGTAGCAAAAATAGTCGAAAGATTTGAGTATTTCGGTTTAATAGGATTAATAAGATAATTAATTGAAATATACTGAAAATCAATCCAGAATTCGTAAGTTTATAGATACATGTTATAGATATTATTATCAATGTGAGCTTATGGGGACAAAATAATTTATATGAGCCTAATCAATCCAGTGGTTAGTGTAAAGTATTTATCGTTGTGTAATATTCCTAAACGTAAATATTTTAAGAAATGTTAAAATTCTGTATTCTTCAAAGGCACTATTGTTTCTAATCAGTTAATTGATAAAATAAAAAAATCTTAATTTACAAAAGAATATAAAAAAATTTTTGCAATAAAACATATTTATCATGAACTGTCACTCGCTTTTTAATTTATTATTAATTTGTATTGTAAAACTTTCATTTTTTATATAATATATATTATGTATTTGAAAACACTATGAGACTATGTATTAGTGTAAGATAAAAGACTATGTATTTGCGTATTGTTTGCATACGAGTAAAAAATATGAAAGTAGTATATTTTTAAACATACATAAATTTTTATTTTTAAATATCTATTATTTTCACTTTACAAAATAATTTTTATTTCTATTTTCCTAAAATAACCATTTGCCTACGACATACGTACATACATATACATATATATATATATATAAGAAATCCTTAAGTGTCTGCCACTATAGGGGAACTCCCTTCATATATTAAATATAATTATATATTTATTTATATACTACATATATATATTAAAATTTTATTAAATTTAACTTTATGAAATTACATTTTATTTTTTATTAAATATTTAATAAAATATTATTACAAGAAACTTAAAATAATTTGGACTAGGTCTTGATGTATAAGAAAATAAATTCTTATAATATATATATATATATATATATATATATATATATATAGTATAAAAAATATATACAAAAGAGATTCGCAGCATCAAAAATGCGCTCTGTTGCAGGAATTTTTTGAGTATAAAAAGAAAGGTGACACTGACATGGCTACGTATATATAACAGAATTAAAAAATCTTGTCATAAAACCGGTGATGTAGAAAAAGATTGCAAAAAAAATTCGGGAAGATTCTGTAAAATATACAAAAAGACCAATCATTTGGATAGAGACTGTTTTCTTAGGAAGAAAAGAGATGACTCGACGAAAAAAGAAACAGTATTAAAGTAGCCTTTTTAACAAGCATTGGAGAAAGAGGATTGGATTGTCGATTCTGTATCAACTTCTCATATGACGAACGACCTAACAACCTTAAAGAAAGGGCGAAAAATAACAACAAAAGTTGGATTAACAAATAAAGAAGGAACAATGATAGCAAGAAGGACTGGAACGGTTGACTTAGGAAATTGTGAGTTAAACAATGTATTATATATACCTACCTGATTTAAAAAGAAATCTTTTGTCTGTTAATTGAATAACACAGAAAGAAGGAAAGGTAGAATTCTATAAAGACGTAGTAACAATAAAGTAAAGATAAAAAAAAACTATTTTCGAAAGAAAGAAAAGTAGCGTAGGATTATATGTTATACAAAATAATAAGACTACAGAAAAACCAATGACAGTTGATGAAAAATCATCAGTAAAACCATTGACATTGTTAATATATAAAAAGAAATTACAATCTTAAGACAATGTAATGCAAATAATAAATCTGTGTGATACATTAGAACAGTGTAGAATAGAGGCCAAATCGAAATGTGCTGTTTAAAAAAATGAGTGAGATGAGTAATAACAAATAATAGATAATATATTTAAATAGCATTATACATGTACGCTACTGTTATGTAACAAAAAAATTTAAGTCATATTCCATTTTTTAATTTTATTTTAAATATTGTCAGGTTTCTTTGGCTCACTCTATATATATAGGAATCTTATTTTCTGATTTTTCCTCGTGGATAAAAGTTTATAAATGTAAGATGCTTTTTTAAAAAATATAATAGTTAACATATTGTAAGGCAAATGCTGACACAGGAAACATGGTATTACAAAGCGAACATTTTGCATTATTACTTTCTGTTATGTAAAAGATTTTCCACATCCAGTTAGATCCTCCTTTTTGGCCGATATTACTTACGTATTCCTCGATATGATTGACGATTATATGGTTTTCGATATGTTCTAAAGTTCCAAATAAACGATATTTTATTTCACAACTATTACACCGTGCGCGTATATTGCCCAGTTGAAAAAATTCCATCGTCCAGTTACGGTTTCATTCCAGTTGTGCATCCATTGATATGACGTAATTTATATTAACTAATTTAATTAACTAATTTGTATCATATATTGTGTGTTACAAACTGAGAGAATAACTGTTTCCAATCAAAAAGTGTTGTTACAAAAAAAGTAACAGAAAGATGTGTGTCTGTTATGATAACAATGTATAAACGTTCAGAAATGAAATCTGCCTAATGTTTCGAATGTCTTATATTGATCGCTTTAATATTTCTCATTATTTATAATAGGTGTTTAAAAATATTACTAAAATGCGTATATAATTTTTGTTTACAAATATAACAATAACAAACAATAAAAACAAATTAATGTATGTATTAAGTTCCAGAAGCGAAAACTTAAAATATTAATTACTATTTATGTATGTACACACAGTTTGGGTCTGTGTTCTTTTTTTTCGATATACAGGATTTATTAAATTATTACAGCTAGTTATAATACGAGAATACACACGATTTTTTTTACATATACAATATATTATGCATTATTTATTCCATGTCATTTATTTTACACACACACACACACACACACACACACTCTCGCATTCTCTTTCTCTCTTGTTCTTAGTAATTTTCTTGTAATCTCTTTTACATACAAAACGAATTATTCACGAGTGAACAGCGAACGATCATGAACGACACACGATTTTCTTGCTAACTAACAACGCGCGGCTCCAATAAATAAATCGTTCCTATAGTGCAATGTACAAGTTATAGCAATATTTTAATGCTCTTTCTCTCTCTCTCTCTTACAATTTACATTTTGTAAACTACAATTGTAATGTGAACCACAACACGCTTGTACATCGACTCGATTACATTAATTACAGATACACACTCTCTCTCGAGACAAACGCGGATAATTTCCTTTTCTCCTTTTTTTTGTATTCTCTTTTTTCTTTAATTCAGCTTTCTTTCTTTATACCATTTATATTATTATGCGCGATGCAATAAACTAATTATTCCCGTTCTACGTCGAACGGTGCAGCCATTCTGATAAGAGCACGTACACGTTTCGCTGTTTATGTTTTAATCATAATTGTTACCTATATTTTCCACAGAGCTACAAAGATTTTCAGTTAAACGAGATACAAACGAGAGGAAATGTGACTTTCCGGTGCAAAATATGTTGTATCGAAGAAGCGTAATCGTTTACCTCTCTTATCGCAGTGATACTGTGATTCGTTAAATACACCGAGCGTCTCAAAAAAATGTCGCATATTCTATCTTTAAAAAGTTCGAATCACCTTAGGATTCTTCCTGGCAAAATATTAATATCAAAGTATTTTTCACTATAATAGCGGGATATAATTCGATTATAACTCGACATTCGAAAGAATTACTTTAATTTAAAAATAAATTCGCATCCTTTTGCGACACCCCGTGTATATCGCGCGGTCTTCTCGCAAGGAAACCTCTCTCGAATATTAGAATTACAGAGACGGCATCCTTTATATTGACTTTAATTAACTCTCGCTCTCTCAGGTTTCTCTTTTTTTTGTGCGGTTATAATAATTCCCTTCTGTGTGAGGTCTCCTCTCTCCGGATGACAATAAAAATGTTAACGACCTACCATTTGCGATCATATAAAAAATACGCGCGCATCCGCGGGCGAATATAAAATATACTCTCATTATTACAAGCCTGCACATACACACACACACACACACACACACACACACACACACACACACACACACACACACACACACACACACACACACACACACACACACACACACACACACACACACACACACACACACACACACACACACACACACACACACACACACACACACACACACACACACACACACACACACACACACACACACACACACACACACACACACACACACACACACACACACACACACACACACACACACACACATATACACACACACACACACACACACAAACGAACTCGTACACATTTCGCTTGAAGCGATAATCGAAGTTGTCGATGACGTTTCGACATTTTTCGCCGCACAATCGCAAAGGTTTGTCCCCTTAATTAAATTAGCTAGCTTTCGTTGAACATGCACGTTTCTGTTTTTTCTTTATTCACGAAAACGAGGTAAAAAAAAAACCGAATAAATTCTTTCCGAGAAATCCGCTTTAACATAGGACATTTAAATAAAATGATAATTAAACGAATAGTTAAGATAATGTTAACAAGGTTTAATTTAATTTATGAGAGTGTCGGTGAGAAATATTAATTATTAAAATATATATATATATATATATATATATATATATATTGTTCACTTTTATAATATAAAGCGAATTTTGAAAAGTAAAATTATAATTTCTGTCCTGCATATGTACGCATTGGACTTTACATTTATAAACTTAATTATATTTGCTGAGAATCAATAATAAAAATAAATTTTGTACAAAGAACGCACTTAATATAAATGTAATTTATAATTCTTTCTCTCGATCTCTCGATTGATGCTTTTTAAGAGAAACACTTTCTTTCCGGAAAAAACGGAAATCCGGGCTTTGGTATAAGGGAAAACACGGCATTTTCATGCATCGTCGTACGTTTAAATCTTAAACGTGCGACGTTCAATTAATCTCATCTAAATACACAATTTGTAAATGCTAAAGTGATAAAAAATACTATTTTGCTTTTTTTCTCTCGCTTCTCCCGTGTATATATACATGTACAATGCCGTTTCCTTCATAGTTTTACAGCTCACGTCATTCTAATTAATGTCACTGTTAATTATTCTTCATTACCAACATGAATCTTTTATCGTTGATTTGATTTCTTTTAGAAGTTAAAATTAATAATTCTCAGAAGGTTTCCTGTCGTTTTTAACAAAAAATCTCGGAGAATAATTATTGTTGTTTGAATAAAAATAATTTACACTTTGAAGAAGATGCACTTTTTAATTATTTAAATTTTGATCGATAAAAAAGATAATAATAAGTTACTTGGAGTAAGAGAATTATATATATCTTGAAATTTAAAAATAAAATATTTTTGTTCGAGGATATTTTTCTATAAAAATCATGCGTGACATTGTTACTTTGAATGACGGAGTTTCCGACGATTTTCGTAGTGAAAGTCGCATTCGCGTTCGAGATTTAATTAGGCAATAGATATCAAACTCTCTGCTGAACGAGTTTAATTTTATAATCAAACGAGCGAGATTATACGCGACATTTCATTTGCGCGAAGAATCGAATTCTCGAGCAGTCTTAAAGTACGCGTATCTCGAATCGAAGTCGCCGATAATTATCGTCCTAATTTTAGTCGACGGGGTGATTACATAGGCGGAAGCGCGAAAGGGGGTGGGGGGAGAGGGGACGTGCAACGGATTTTAGTGTTAGAAATCTTATAGTGTTACCAAGTCCTACAAATTATCCATAAATATACATCTATGAATTGACATTTGCGTTCCAAAACGCGTCAGCTTTTCTTCTCTCCTTTTGCCTGCTCGAATTGTTTTACATTAACACCACTAACGATAAGTAGGTTCCTTACAGATTTGGGATTAAATAATTTTCTATCCTCGTTGTGTGTTGTATGAATCAACGTTTGTGTTTCAGTATAGTTTTCCACAAAAATATAAAATAACTTTCCTTTCGCCCCCTTCTGCGACCAATTATTTTTATCTGTGTCAACTGTCAATTTAATGTTTTAATTAATTAAATCGAGGAGCGCTTACGATTGTCCTATTGTTTGCGCAAACAATAATAAATAATAATAAATTCTACAACGAACACTAACTTTATGTATTTATCATTTGCATCGATAAAATAAACTCGATGATTCGAGATTGACATAGTTTTATTTCTCGCATTGTAACTTAAAGGACAGTATACTGGCCGTGATAAAAAAATCACAATCACTCTAAAGTGCCTATATAAACTTAAAAGTTCTCTTTTGCACGCTCTTGAATTTTTATCAATTCCATATTTAATTAACTCTGACGATTTATTGCTAATTTAACTGAATTAAGTGATGTTTAATCAAGTCGTGTTTATAAAATTGATTATAATAAGTGTTAATTGAAATTGAATTAATTTGCGAATTTTAATTGCATCTTCTCGGAGAAAAATATCGAATCTCAAATCTTACACATGTATTACGTATTATTTTCAGCAGCTGTTTTTCTTTATCGTTGAAAGTTACACAATAAATATATTTCATTAGCTAGATTTCTTTTGGATGTTCCTCCTAAAATCAGTCTTCGGAGACAAAGCGTAAAATGGCGACGGTCATTTGAATTCGTGGTAAATGTATTAATCGCACAAAATCGTCGCTCATTTTTTTTTCACAAATACAACAACGAATGGTCGCTCAATTATTTTAATAATAAATGTACGAACAACGATGTGTGCGGGATATCTTAAAAAGAGAAAAAAAAAAACATTTCATTCAATTTCCAGCTCATCTTCGATGATCAGTGAGAATGACGAGTGATTGTTGAACAAAAATTTCGTCGACGCCATGTCCGGTTCGCGTATTCGTTCATTCCTTTTTTTCTCCTCGTATTTCTTCTCGTTTTTTTTTCCACTTATCAATTTTTTTTCCCTACGCGAATCTAAATCTTAAAATGCCCCGAAAACACACACAGAATATCGTGTCGGGAACATTTTGTACTTGGAAGATAGCAGTGATACCGCGATAACAAATTTGAACGATAAAGACGTCGTTTAAGTCTGCTGTTGCGGCATCGCTGTTATTGGCATTATTGGCGACATCATTGTGCAGTTTCCGTCTTGCGTGCGACACGGTGGTGTCAGGGTCACCCGCGAATCGAGGGCGTCGATACATATCGATGAGGAATCGGCGGAACATGGTCAAGCTTCTGTCTCGCCCTTCAGCCTCAGACGAGCAAAGTCCTCGAAGATTATGTCGTCGTCGCCGTCCACCTCCCTGAAAAATTTAAAGATTGTTTTAAAATATAGCGAGAGTTACTTGAATAAGTAAAGATTGTTTTAAAATATAGCGAGAGTTACTTGAATAAGTATAGATTGTTTTAAAATATAGCGAGAGTTACTTGCTATATTTTAAAACAATCTTTAAGTAAAGTAATATATCATATTTTTAATAAGTAAGTAAAATATCATATTTTTCTTTTTTTAATAAATAATTTTTTTATATTTTTGAATTTTTATTATTTTAAATAATATTATAATAATAATTTAATATTTTAAATTTATATTTAATTGTATAAATAAAATTTAATATTTATATTTTTATAAAATAATATTATTATAAAATATTATGAATTATTATAGGACATTGAATTAATATTTATATTTTTTTGAAAACACAGTATTCAATATATTATATTTATTATACATATATATATATATATATATATATATATATATATATTGTGTAATGTTATTAACAAATATAATTTCTTAATTACGTTTTGTCAATTTATTAATAGTCTGAAATTTTATTAAATAATTATATTTAAATTTAATTAAATTCAATAGAAAACTCACGTATCCAGTTGTATCAGATTTGTGTCGAGCGGAACCTCCCCGCTGTCAGTTTTGTGCGTAGGACTTGGTCGAGCTGTGGACGGTATTGGTTCCTCCTCCTCCGGTTTGGGATGCATCAAAATAAAGGGCAGTTCTGCGACTAACTCGCTAATAATCAGAGTAATAATAGAAATCTATTAAAATTCATTGAAACACATCAATATATTGAACCTGTGCTCTAAAATTATTAAACATACGAATCTCTCCTAAAAAAAAATCTTAAACTAAAACTGATGATAGATTTAGGTATCTAAATACAAATTTTTAAAGTTACAAAAAAATGTCATAAAAATATGAATCATTCAAAATATTATTTATAAAATATTATTTTCCACTTACAATTAGATGAAAATCTTAGTTCTCGAAACATTTAAATGAAACTTACCCTCCAAGAGCACCGAGGCAAAGCTTGACTTTGACTTTGTACTGGACGATTATTCCAAGGTTTTCACGCTGCGACGGGTCAACCACACTGCAAATTAGATCTACCGTCATTATTAATGTCATTATCAACATCACCGATCAACACTAATGCCACGTAAAAGCTCATGCGTGGTTAGATGTGTTATAGCATCGTGCAAAGATGAAAGAAAGTAAACGGAGAAGAAATTGCAAACTGGGTTTATTTATTAAACAAACAAAAGCAGCATTTAATTATACATATATATATATATATATATATATATATATATATATATAACTATGTAATCACGTACATTTTTTAGTCAAGCCATCAATAAAACTACAGCTTTTGCAGCGGCAAAAAACAATTTTTCATGCAATTTTACGCAGACACAATGCGGTGGCGATGCCATGTTTTTCAAACAACAAGCACAAGCAGAAGGAAAATGGGATTTTGGTTGAAATGTTTGACCTAAGTATTCTAAATCTCTTAGATCCTAGCTTCTTAATCTTTTTATTATAATACCGTTGAAGCAGATGCATCTCAAGAAAAGTTTTATTAAGAAGAGAAAAAAAGCACAAAAATTTTTATGTTAAATTTTAATGACTGAATTTAATTGAAAATAAAATGTGTTTAATTCTTGCTGAGAGAGATAAATATAAAAATAATAAAATCCAATCTTTCAAAGTTTCTGATATCAAAACTGCAATTTGATTTTAAACTTAAATCAATGAAAGATTCTGAAAAATTTGCAAAAGAGTAAAAGTCACTTGGATCTTAAGATTTATGGATTTCAAGGCTTATTAATTCTGAAGCTTCTAAAAAATTGTGAAAAATTTTCAGAATTTTCCCAAATTTTAGTTTAACGTATCGAGATCCATAGATCCAGATCTAAGGAATTCAAAACGTGCGGAGAATTTTCAATAAAGCTGAGTGATATGAATTTCGCAAAATGAAATGACACGTCGCCCGACAATACCGATTGTTCACCCGATGAGTCGATCAAGAAATCAAAGAGAAATCGAAGAAATAATCTGAAGTTGAGAAAAGCTTTCGTTGCACAGACAGCCAACATGTATCTCCCGGCCATATCGTGTATGGAAAGCATGAGAAAAATTCCCAAAGGCATGTTCAGCTGCGCGTTGCGTGCGTGAGACACGTGTGTATGTGTGTTATATGTAACAGACACCGCCCGCATTCTTGTTCCGCATTTAGCGCTAAAAAACCTGTACTCGTCCTCGAGTCGAGTTATTCTATTGAATTTTTCTCTCTAGTTTTTTATTTACATTTTTTTTTGTTTTTTTTTTGTTTTTTTGTCTATCTTTCACAATTGATTTTATATCAAACATTTTCGTTGGATATATTACTTCAATGTCACAAAATTTTTGTTACAGCAATATTTTATTTTATAATGTATACAAAATAAATAATATATATATAATATATTATATATTATATGTATCAATTATATATATAAATTTTTATAATAATGTTTAGGAACATATGACAAGAGAAAATATATATTTTTCTGCGCAAAAAAATAAAATTATTCTCAAAATTATTACTTTTTTATGTTTACATTTTTCCGTACAAATTTAAACGTATTACGAAAAAACTATTCAGAAAACGTTGCATCAATTAAATCTTAATGAATAATTTTGGCAGATATTTTCTTTCTCTCTCGAGCGCTAAATGTGTGATTACACGGTGCGGTGTTATTGATATAAATCTAAGCATGTCTGCGTGTATCTGCAGGCTTAGTGCTTCCAGGCATCGCATCCTTACAGGGTGCTGGACGCCAAATTGGTGTCCTCGTGTTTGAGCTGGCCGTCGAGGGCGAGCCCCCATTTATCTTTGTTGTTGGCCAGGAGGGGTGTCAAAGTGAACACCTTGCTGAGCGTGAAACCCGGGCCCACTGGGCATCCCTCCCTGACATTTGAACACACAACCAGCATGAGTGTCAGTGCGCGTCACGTGCGGACCGAAATCGCGAAATTGATACCGCGCTGTCAGCGTAAACATCGTCGACGAAATGTTTAATTCCATCTCATTTCATATTAATGTATTCAACACAGTAACTTGTATTTATTATTAATAAAATATAAATGCGTTTATATATATATTTTGTTTAAAAGTAAATTAAAATATTATTTTTCTGTAAAACAATTTATAAAAATTGTCTGATAAATTGATTAATTGGAGTAATTCTTAATTAATATCTAAAACTATTATCATATAGTTTTAACCTTTCCTGCCATTGAGACGCAAAAAAATTCGCAAAATTTCGATTGTCAGCGGAAATTCACGAATAACTAAAATAAAACGGACGATATATAAATAAAAACGAAACTAAAATCATTTTTGTCTCCTAATATATGTCATGATAGTACGATATGTCAGTTTGTGCATTACACTGCGATACAGATTACGATTACGAGAGACAAGAATAAGGCAAGGATCGACAATCTTGTACTTGAGTGTCTGAAGGGGAATATATATATAGAGTGGTATAAAACACATATGTATATTAATAGGAGAGAAATTTATCTTAAGAAAATATATAAAATGTCAAGAAAGTATTCTTTTTAATATAGAAAAAAATAGGGTTAAAATAAAAATTTAAACATATAAATATCTCAAGATAAAATAAAGAGGGAGGAAGGGCGGAGATAGAGAAATAGAGTGCGGGAGAGGGAGTTTTGCAAAGGGAAAGAGACCACCACCGATCGAGATCTATATGTGATTACAGGCCACCACGTTAAAAATCCCCAGCACAAAGTCACTAAGAAGATACTGCCATTCCAATTTTCAATTTTTTTTTTTTGCATTAATAAGAAAAAGAAAAAAGAAAGATAGCAAGAAAGAGAGGCTGAAAATGGCCTTGTCTTTTAATTTTACTTCTTTTATTATCCTCATAATATCTCAACGCTAAAAGCAGGGATAAAAGAAATGATAAAGTTCTCGAGTAAAAAGGAGGCGAGTAAATTTAATACTCTCTCTGTCTTTATTTCCGATTTCATTAATTCTTCTGAATATTCTAATGAAATCTATGAAATATTTAGAGGCAAATAATTTTAATTTCGTCTAAAATTGTTTTTTATTATACATTTTATTAACTTATAAAATATAATTTCTTTCTATTATATAATTTCAAAGATTTGTCAAGAAATAAATTCAATTCAATTTTTCCCAATCATTCTCGAACGTCATTAAATAAACTACTATTTTACGAATTTCTGTCTTTTGTAGTAATTTTATAGAGCTGCTCCAAAAAAATTCATAGGCCGCACGTTTCATCTTTATGGCACTCGAGCACGAATTCCCATAAAGTCTTCACGTTCGTCGTGAGATATCGTCGTGATTACATTCAGGACTCGAGCCTGCATTTGGCCGCTTTCCAGTCTCCCCGTTATCTTTATTTTTTTTTTTTTTTTCCTCTTAGAACCCGGCAGAGAAGAGGTGAGTAGAGAGAAAAAAAAAGAGAGAGAGAAAAAGAGAGAGATAGATAGAGTAATGACGGAAACAGCGAGCTCTTTAATCTCGCACTCACATTGTGCTAGACGCGAGATTGGTGTCCTCGTGTTTAAGCTGACCGTCTAAGGCTAGGCCCCGCTTGTCTTTGTTCTCGGCAAGCGTCGGCCTTAGAGAAAACACCTTGCTCAGAGTGAATCCTGGCGCTACCCCTATACTGCCATAGTGCAACAATCTTATTTTCCTGCTCGTCACAGTCCTGGTTCTTTTTTTTTTTTTTTTTTTTTTTTTTTTTTCACGGCGTTTCATCGTTATCGCGTCGTCACGCAACGTCTAAATCGCTAAAACCTTATCAGCTGATCGTCCGAGAAACGAGGTCTTTTAGCCGGCAAAGTTTTCTTTTTTTAAAAATTCTTAAGAGTAGATCGTTAACAAGATTTAATCAATCATCTGAATCATTAACGGTCTGAGAGAAATTAATCTTATTTACGGAATTATAGTTTCGACCTACAACTATTTTTATTGTAATTAAAAAAGCGATTTCCGAAGGTAAAATTGCGAAGGTTTATTTTATATAAACTAACAATAAGTTTTATCTGAGTTTTTAGAAATTTAATTCCTGTGTGAATAATAAAGGAATTGAATTAAGTTTAATTAATTTTTTTGAAAATTAGATTTTTGCTTGAAAATCGACGATGTTTCATAAATTATTAATAACGTTAAATCGACCACCTGAATCAACTATCTGAGAAATTAATCTCGCTTATAGAAACATTATTAAAAAACATTTCAACCTATTTATATTGTAATTAAGAAAGCAATTTTCGAAGGTAAAATTGCTTCGAAGGTTCATTTTATATAAACTAACAATAAGTTTTATTTAAAGAAGTTTTATCTGAGTTTTTAGAAATTTAATTCCTGTGTGAATAATAAAGGAATTGAATTAAGTATAATTAATTTTTTGAAAATTAGATTCTTCGCTCGAAAATCGACGATGTTTCATAAATTATTAATAACGTTAAATCAACCACCTGAATCAACTATCTGAGAAATTAATCTCGCTTATAGAACTAAAAAACATTTCGACCTATTTATATCGTAATTAAAAAAGCAATTTCCGAAGGTAAAATTGCCTTGAAGGTTCATTTTATATAAATTAACAATAAGTTTTATTTAAAGAAGTTTTATCTGAGTTTTTAGAAATTTAATTCCTGTGTGAATAATAAAGGAATTGAATTAAGTATAATTAATTTTTTTGAAAATTAAATTTTTTGCTCGAAAATCGACGATGTTTGATAAATTATTAACAACGTTGAATCAACTATCTGAATCAATAATCTAAGAAATTAATCTCACTTACTTAATTTAAAAAAATGTCAATCTATTTTTATTAAAAAGGCGGTTTTCGAAGGTAAAATTACCTCAAAGGTTCATTTTATATAAACTAACAATAAGTTTTATTGAATTAAAAAGTTTTATCTGAGTTTTTAGAAATTTAATTCCTGTGTGAATAATAAAAGAATTGAATTAAATTTAATTCTCCTAATTAATTTTTGGAAATTAGATTGTTTTGCTCGAAAATCGACGATATTTAATAAATTATTAACAACGTTAAATCAACCGTCTGAATCATTAACGATCTGAGAAACTAATCTCGCTTACTAAATTAAAAAAAAGTTTCGACTTATTTTCATTATATTTAAAAAAGCGATTTTCAAAGACAAAACAATTGCATCGAAAATTTAATAAACTGATTTTAATTTAATTAATAAAAAATACGAAAAGGAAATTTTATCTGCGTTTTTATAAATTTGATATTCCCATTTAATATTTTATATAAGAGTGACAAAGGAATTAAATTTGATTTAATTTCTGCAATTCAAGTTTTTTGAAATTAAAGAAAAATTGTTCGAAAATCATGACAGATTAATTCTCGTAAATTTCACTATCGAAACCGCCTTTGAAAATCGAAATTGCGTCTCTCGTTAAAGATGCGATATCGTTGTTCCTCGGTAAGGGACGGGAAGATTAATCGGCTGGAGAGAATACTCACTCGCTCTCGGCCTCGGCGACGGTGCACTTGTATTGCGCGGTGGAAAACAGGCAGATATCCGCGAACTGCCTAACCGACACTTTTATCTTTTTCACAGTCCGGTTGCTATTGTTCGCTATGTGCACGTTCACAGCTATGTTCTCGCCGTGATGGTAGAGCTCCTTGTCGAGGGAGGCTTCCAGGTGCAGTTTGTTCGGCGACATCATGAACTCCTTGCTGACCTCCACCGAGGGCTGCTCGCCCTGTTTCGATGGCGCGTACATGATCTTCCTGATCGCCAGCCTCACGCAGCTTCTGCAAGTTCAATCGGTTGGTCGATGAAAGCAGTAATTAATTGAATAAATTGTCACTGTGATAATTAATTAATATTATAAACGTACTTGTAAAAATTAACTGACTAAATATTTAGATAAAGTGAAGTTTTCTTACAGACACATTGTGTGAATTTTCAGACAAAATTTTTAGAAGAGGGTCTGAATTTTTAGATCCTCTTTTGAATTTCCAGAAAAATTATTTTGATAATTAGGACAAAATGGGCGTCTGAAATTACACTTCAGACACCCAGATCTAAAAATTCAAACAAAATGTGTCACAATTTATTTTCTATATAATGGGAAATATTCTGATTCAAGAATGTGTGTAATCTTTTATCTTATTTTAAATAAAGATTCTTTTTATTTTCTAAAAAAAGTCTACTGTAAAAAATAACTGCAAATAAAGTGCCTAAAGTTTTCTTATAGAAACACTGTTCAAATTTTTAAACAGAAATTTTAGAAAAGTGAATTTTCAGATTCTTCAAAGAAAAAAAGAAAATAACTCTGATGAATAAGACAGATTACCTGAAATTATTTTCAGATTTCCAGAGCTGAAAATTTAGACAAAAAAGTGTCTGAATTCTCAATTTCTTACCCAGAATTAATTTTCCATGTAATAGAAACTATTCTAAATTACGAATGTGTATAAAATCTATTTTATTTTAAATAAAGATTCTTTTTATTTTATTAAAAATACACTAAAAGAACTGCAGACAAAGTGGCTAAAGTTTTCTTACAGACACATTGTCCGAATTTTCAAACAGCATTTTCAGAAGTGTGTCTGAGTTTTTAGATATTTTTCTCAAACTTTCAGAACTTTCGAAACTTTCAAAAAAATTACTCTGATAATTAAGACAGATGGTCTAAAATTACTTTTAGACAGATTTGAAAATAAAGAAAAAAGGAATTGAATTGTTGACAGTTTCTTTTTCTTAAATCTGAATTTAAATCTTTCTCCAAAACTTGAAATAATTATTGTAATAAATAATTACAAAGTGTTTGAAATTTTCTTACAAACACATTGTATTTTCAAACAGGATTTTTAGAAGAGTGTCTGAATTTTTCTTAACTTTTAGAAAAATTAATCTGATTGATTAAGATATTGGTTATCTGAAATTACTTTCATATCTCGATCTGAAAATTTAGACAAAAAGATGTCTGAATTCTTGAGCAATTTTTTTACGTGGAATTAATTTTCTATATAATAGAAATTATTCCAAATTAAGAATGTGAAATCTATTTTATTTTAAATAAAATATATCTATTTTATTTTAAATAAATAAATATTCTTTTTATATAATAAAAAACACTGCAAAAAATAACTGCAGACAAGGTGTCTGAAATTTTCTTACATACACACTATCTGAATTTTCAGAAGAGTGTCTAAATTTTTAGACATTCCTCAGAATTAAATAACTGTGATAATTAATCGTCTAAAATTGTCTAAAATTATTTTTGGACACCCAAATCTGAAAATTCAGACAAAATGTATCTGAATTCTTGACAGCTTCTTACAGTGATTTTTTAAAATCAGGATTCAAATATTTTTCCAAAATTTCAAATAATTATTGTAAAAAAAAACAGCAAAGTGTCCAAAATTTTCTTATAAATACACTGAATTTTCAGAGTGTTTAAGTTTTTCTAAACTCTAAGAATAATCAATCTAATGATTAAGACAAGCTGTTGATGATCAAGACACTTGTTATCTAAAATTATCTTAGACACCCAGAAAATTCAGATAAAAATGTATCTGAATTCTTGACAGTTTCTTACAGTGATTTTTTAAAATCAGGATTCAAATATTTTTCCAAAATTTCAAATAATTATTGTAAAAAATAACTGCAAAGTGTACAAAATTTTCTTACAAATACACTGAATTTTCAGAGTGTCTAAGTTTTTCTAAACTCTAAGAATAATCAATCTAATGATTAAGACAAACTGTTGATGATCAAGACACTTGTTATCTAAAATTACCTTAGACACCCAGAAAATTCAGATAAAAATGTATCTGAATTCTTGACAGTTTCTTACAGTGATTTTTTAAAAATCTGGATTCAAATATTTCTCCAAAATTTCAAATAATTATTGTAAAAAATAACTGCAAAGTGTCCAAAATTTTCTTATAAATACACTGAATTTTCAGAGTGTCTAAATTTTTCTAAACTCTCGGAAAAATCAATCTAATGATTAAGACAAGCTGTTGATGATCAAGACACTTGTTATCTGAAATTACCTTTAGACACCTAGAAAAGTAAAAAGAAAATATGTCTGAATTCTTAGGCAATTTCTTATAGTTTTAAATCAAAGAATTTTCTAAGGTCTTAAGTTGAAAAATTCTTACCTCTTGTGCGGTTTGTCATCTTGCGTTTCACCGACAAACGCTTTCAGCTCATAGTCGACGCCGCAAGGTTTGCCGGTGTCGCCCGGGGCAGGTTGTAGGGTGACAGAAGCTGGACAGTGGGGTGGCAACTCGAAGTAAAAGGGATACGCGTTGCTGCCCAGCTTCTTGATCAGCCTCTCCTGCAATCGCGTCAGCTCCCGCGGGGGCTGGGATCCCTGCACTACCGGATAGATCTGCTCCGCCGCGAGATAGAGGTCCTTGCGAAAGGTCAGCCCCAGGACATCGAGATCCTCCCTGCCATACTTGAAGGCCGCGAGGACGTGACCGAATACCTTTCGATCCTTTATGTAGTCGGGATCGATCAGGACAACCCCGTCTGGAAACGTCAAAATAGTCTCTCTCTTATCGCGAGGAAAGATGAAGTCATGCAACGATGTTATTTTAGGAAAACGCATCACGTCATTTCTGATCGTACGTGTGGATTAATTATGATAATGGATATGTATTATACTTGCCGATCGGATCGACGTGCGTGATGTGATCGACAAAGTCCCTCTTGCCGAGGTAGACCGTGATCTTTCCATTGAGGCTGGATTTCTTGAAGACACGAGTGGCCTGACGTTTGTTGACACTATCGATAGTGTCCATCGCGTTGCTTTCAGGGCTGACGCTGGTTCCTAACTCATTTGAGTCCTCAGTATCCGAAAAATCCGACTCCGAGCTCTCCCACTGCGAGATCATAAAGCCACTTATTAATAATTACATATAGAATCATATTTTTCCCTTCTTTCTTCACAGCTTCTCCTCAAATCCAAATTCTCTTTTCCTTTATTATATTTTTCATTACTTTTTTAATCCTCTATTTATTTTTCCTATTATTAATATGTAAATATAAAAATAATAAAATAATATATTTTATTATTTATATTGCTCCAATTAATAATTACCTCTATTATATTCTCTCCTAGTTCTTTCATTTCAATGCAAATTTGTATTTATTTCAGTCAATTAATTTAATTACAAAACAAAATGCGTCATTAATACCTATGAATGCAATCAGAACGTAATTTATCGTCGAATAATTTGATTTAATTATATCTCATATTGTAACTATTTATTCTCCGAGAATTCTGCAAATGATGGATTTTGTGAAAAACAAATTATATATATAATTATTTCTTTTATTTCATACTCGTCGCCGCATTTCAAAAAGCGTTGTTTCTTTATATATTAGAGAAATTTAAAACTTCTTTTTATTATACTGTCGCGATGATAAACTGTATTCGCACTGTATTTCTTCTTTTTTTTTTTTTTTCGTTTAAAATTACGTTATTTAAAATGCGATCACGGTGAAAGATGGCGGAGCACTTCGGGGCTCGGCCGAGTTTGCACTGAACCGCTCCAGGCAAATGAATGTCAATTTCAATCGGCGCTCAAATAATACTTAATACGATAATGCCGGTACAATAATTTGTACTCGCGGGGTTTTACACGCCGCGTGTGCCGCCATCGGTTACAGATGCACGGGTGACGAGTGTAACGCGAGATATAATACACGAGACGCGAGATGGGAGTCTATACTCTGTGTCCCGTAAATCCCAACTTTTTGTGAAATTTTCAAAAGTCGAAGTGACAACATTTTATCTTTTTGTTATACATCATGAGTAAAAAATAACAACACGAGTTTTTCTTCAATTTTTCACAAAGTATTAAGATAATAAAATTCCTTCCCTCTTGTTACATCAGTAAAATTTACTTTGAATTAATCAGAACGCTAAGATTGTGTTATCAATTTACATTTCTGTATTCACCCGTACTTAACAGACTCTCCATCAAGTCGCTTAAATTAAATTACACTCGAGGAAAAATCGATATTAACTTTGTTACGAAAAAGAATGGTTAATTTCGAGGGAATATCCCCGCTATTTCATTTCCTAGCTATTTGCACTGCGTCGTTTTATTTATTCTTCTCTTACGAGATAAAAATATCTTGACATTTAATTTATTATTTATCCTTGGAAGAGAGAATATCATTTTACTTATTGTTAATACAATATATTACTCTTTAGAAAATTATTCTACCGTGTTTTTTTCTTTTTTTCATTTATACCCTTTTAAAGAAATATCTAATTCAATTAATATTTAATAAATTTTTTTTATTAATTATTTAATAATTAATAAAAAAATATCTACGTAAGATATTGCGATATATTTTTTTGTTACATACTTTATTATATATTTTGAAATATTTTATTCGGTGCTATTTTTCCGCGACACCATGTATTATCGAAAGCACGCGAGAATATAAGATTGTGCTGTATGTCTACTGTCGATGTAACGGGTCAGCGCAAAGGAACGGGGAACTTGCGTACGCATTTGACGTCACTGTGCCAAATGTTATCGCGGAGCATCGAAATACACGCCTCATTATCAATTTGTGCGCCATAATCAGTAGGGAGACTCTCAAGTATCTTCCGCCAAAGATAAAACGAAAATAGACTCTCGCGGCCCGCAAGTTTCTTTTATTTCCTTTTTTCAAAATTTACTTTAACAATTTTGCGAATTAATTATAATCACGAAACTTCACAGGCTGCAAGTATTTATAAGAGATAAAAATAAATTAATGTATTCCGAACGTGACGTTTTCACGATATATGCATTCGATGCTGAAAACGGAGAAGAGTCCGATGTTGATTTTAACGACTCGTCGAAGTATCTTCGTTCGTTGTTATTTGCAATTCTTGGCCGACGATAGTCCTATATAATTTGAATAATTCAGGGCAAATTTTGCATGCTCAATGGACGGAAGTTGGTCTTACGATTCATTTGACGTCACTCACATGTGTTATCTGCATGCCCTGGAATAAATGTTCGGCATCGCTGGCTCGAACAGCCGCTCGTTATCGCGATCCCCTCACAAATCACAAACGATGGTAGAGAGTAAAAAAAAAAAAAAAAAAAAAATATAGCAATTACGCCCAGAAACACAAACTAACCGGTAAACACTTCATTTATACATAATATTTGATATGGCCATTTATTTATTCGCGCGCGCGCGATAATAAAATTACGAGATAATTAATTAAAAAGAGAAAACGGCGCGTTGTGAATTAATATTTACGTAAATAATATACATATACTATTTGCATGTGCGAGATATTTCATTAATATTTATTTGATAAATTATCTCCTTCTCAATTTGTTATAAATTATATTGCAGATAAATCGAAATTGATGAGCAAGTAGGTAAATTATTCAATTTCGCAATTCGCGTTTTAATTGTGTTTGTGTGTGTGTTTTTTCCTCAATTCGATATTAAGACGATTAAAAACGAGGGGGTGGTCATTAATTCATTCGGTGCGTTATATATTTTACACTTCAATTATTGCGCTCTCATTTTCTCCCTCCGAGAAAACTGACAGTCAATTTTAAAGTATAGTCCAATTATTCATCCATCTCGCGGAATAATTCCCTATTGTTTAACGAGCTTTTATTGTACGAATTCGAGGACCGATTGTGCTTTTGATGGCGAATAAACGACGTAGAAACGGTCGGAGTAATGGCATTGCATTCTAAGTCACCCGGAGTTTATAGCGCTCTTATAACTTATTGCAGTGATTCTATAACCGGCGCAAAACTACCGGGAATCATCTACTCAATCGCCGTTGACGTCATTATTCTGTATATACAGGGTGCCCCTGACTGATGTTTGGCTCTTTGATTAAGGAAACTAAATTATTTAGAAGCTACTCTCTCTCTCTCTTTCTCTCTCTCTCTCTCTCTATCATTCCGTTTCATTCAATTTCATCCCGTTATTCGAGAATTCACGCGATTTAATGAGATTCTTCGACTGGAGTCGATTCTTAAGATATATGTAATAATATTGAATATTTTTAAATGGCGAAAATAAGAGAAATACTTGAGAAAACTGATGAAATAAAAGCGAGATTTAAATGTCTCGGCAGAGAAGAAAAATTAATTCCAACCAAGTGTTTTTGCAATCGAGAAAGATTTCATAACAATTTTTTTTTTTTTTTTTTTTTTTCGAAAGCTGTATTTGAATATAAATATGTAAAACGGGATACAAAAGTTTGGTTTTCGTATCTCGAAATGTTCGGCAGGTCGATCTTGCCGGAAATAACTTATTTACGCCGAAGCACACACACATACCCATACACACACGAGTTACTCAACAAGAGAGAGAGAGAAAGAATATACAGAGTGTTCCCCAGGATCTTGTTTGCCGAGTTTTATTTAATGCATAAAATCACTGTAAAAAAATTGCCTAAGAATTCAGATCCATTTTTGACTGAATTTCCAGATCTGGGTGTCTAAAAGTAATTGTCTTAATCATCAGAGTCATTTTGCTAAAAGAATTCTTCTGAAAATTCTGCCTAAAAATTTGAATAGTGTTGGCGAAAAAATTCAGACACTTTTGCAGTTATTTTTTTACAATGTAATTTTAATATAAATCATTTTAATAATTTTCAATAAATTCGAAAGCGCGCGTGTAACGCATTGCGTATACACATTACGTAACTTCTTTCTTTTAGATAAATATTAAAGTTATCGCAATAATGTGTAGCGAGATGAAACTTCTACAACATTATCAGATTAAGAATGAGCTACGCCTTAATAAAGTTTTAATCGATATTCACGGTACTTTTCAGTCATAATTTTAATCACAAAGAATTCATGAAATAATATTCCCTTTTACTGTAAAAATTAACTGCAGACAAATACTTGAAGTTTTCTTACAGACAAACTGTTCGAACTTTAAAAATTTTTTAAGTATCTTAATTCTCAGATTCTTCTCTAAATATTCACGAAAAAAAAAGCCACTCTGATGATTATAAGCTTGTCTGTAAAATTATTTTCACACATTCAGATTTGAAAATTTTGAAAAGAAGATATCCCAAGAATTCCCAAGCAATTTTTTATGGTTCAAAATTTATTTTTTACGTAATGTGGAAAATATTCTGAATCAGGAATGTGTGAAATTTGTTTCATTCTAAGTAAAAATTTTTTTAGTTTATAAAAAAATCATGTAACAAATAACTGCAATTCGGAGGCAATTTTTTACAGTGCTTTTCTCACACTTTTATTAGCGTCACTCGATCTTTCTTCGCGAATATATATATATATATATATATTTATGAGGGGGAAAATATCATGAATATATATCGGTGGGAAATTCAGCAGGAAATTTTCGCACGTACGCGCGATCAACGGAGCCGTCGTCGTATGTTGCACGATTTATTAGTCATTATCTACCGTATTGCACGACGGGCCATGTTGCGAGCTTTTGCGTCGCGCGAGCCGCCGATGGAACGGTCCATGATAAATGATAAGCCGCACCGAGGTACCACGTGTATCGCGTTAGCTTGCGCGGGCCGGGCGGTTCTTGTCATCCCAAAAGGATCGCGGAAATAATGAAATCTCTCAGTCTTCTTTTAATTACACATCATTTTGCAGAAAGAAATAATACCTCGCACCTACGTTCATTAATTTAATTACAAGATGCTTTGTTTTTAAGCTCCTGCTCCTTCATAAACTCCTTGTAATGGAATTATGACGTCAAAGGTGATAAAATATGTCAATTTTTCGATAAAATAAATTAATTTCTTTGTACTCTATCGCTTGTGCACTTATCAAAATAATATATTATATAATATAATAATCTTTTGTGCTATAATATATTCAAAGAGCGTAGTAAAATTCTATAATATTTGATAAAAAGCCTAATAATTAATTTAAAAAATGTATTAATAATAAAAAGTAATAAAAAAAATATACAATATATTTAATAAAAATGTTGTCAAATATATAATTTAGAATTATAATTAATATAATTTGTATATAGTTAACGTAGAGAAATATATTTAACAAAATCTTTTATTAAAATACAATTTTAATAAAGATTTTATACAAAAAAAATATCTAATAAAAATATTTAATAAAAAAAAATGTTAGAAAATACTTTGCATATATTATGTTTCTTATATTCAAATGTATCTGTACGCGTGTAATTGGTAGCTATTGAATGTCGCGTCAAGGCCAACAGGTAAGGCATTAAGCTCTTCCTTAGTTTCTGGTTTTGCAACACAACTTCAAGCATCCTTGAATAGAAACTTCGTCAGAAATCGTATATACATATAAGCGGCAGAATTAAATTTCCATATATTCAATCTCTCTATATTTTCGCGCGTTTGATATGTGAGATTCGATAATTGAATTCAATAATTAACAAACAGCCACGTGTTGAAATGTTGATATAAAACCGATACATCATATACGAGATACGTATATACGATCCGATAATTACAAAGAAAATTTCAAACACATGTCCGTTATTGGAATAAAATTCAAGGTCTCGGTATTTTTTGAAAAGAAATCCGATCTGTTTTGACAGTCTGAATTTTTCGTACTTCGAAGAGGCAATCACAACTGATCGGAACCAAGTTAAGCAAGTTTGCGCCCGTAATTTCGTGTGATTAAACTATTCCGGATTAAGTTAAGGCTGTCGCGACTTTGCAGAATACGAATATCGATCCGAGGGTCGGCCGCGTGCTCTCTTCGGCCACCCTGTAGTCTCGTGGGATATTTAACGGCGGGAAAAATTATACCACGAGAGAGTAAACTGTTTCTGCAGTGACATTGCGTTAATTATCGCATGCAAAATTGTGCGTAGTTATTTATCCGTTCGTGGAAAAAATATATATATGGCAATTTTAAAAATACACATCGTGCGCTTTGTCTTTTTATTTAACGGATAACAATCTGAAAAATTGTGTATATATTAAAATTAAATACAAAATTTTTATCGTTTCAGACGTAATTAATTTTGATATACTTTTTAAATATTTTTTTTACACACAATAAATATTTGATACGTTATTACATATACATCTTGATTAATTATATCACTTCAGCAATTAGGTATGCATTCGGTAAAGAAGCAACGGATGCAAGGATTTAATAGATAACAATCTTAAAAATTGTGTATATTTAAATTAAATAGACAATTTTTATCGTTTTAAACGTAATTAATTTTGATGTACTTTTTAAATATTTTTTTTACACACAATAAATATTTGATACGTTATTACATCTTTATTAATTACATTACTTCAGTAATTAGGTATGCATTCGGTAAAAAAGCAACGGATGCAAGGATTTAATAGATAACAATCTTAAAAATTGTGTATATTTAAATTAAATAGACAATTTTTATCGTTTTAAACGTAATTAATTTTGATGTACTTTTTAAATATTTTTTTTACACACAATAAATATTTGATACGTTATTACATCTTTATTAATTACATTACTTCAGTAATTAGGTATGCATTCGGTAAAAAAGCAACGGATGCAAGGACTTAATAGATAGCAATCTTAAAAATTGTGTATAATTAAATAGACAATTTTTATCGTTTTACACGTAATTAATTTTGATGTATTTTTTAAATATTTTTTTTACGCACAATAAATATTTAATACGTTACGAGATATACATAATTGTTGATTATACTTCAGCAATTATTCAGTAAAAAAGCAACGGATGCAATCGAGCTTTAATTCAGAACTGTTGTGTTCCATTCATCGAAATGAATATAATAAATGGCTTTATTGAATAAGAGATAAAATCGATAGACAATTGGCTGGACGCGTTTATGCATTGTACGAGTCTCCCGCTAATTGCCTCATTTAATCGCCAGTGTCTTTGGCAATCTGGCTATCGATCATCGATAACATCAAGGACGCCCCGGTGGACTACGATGATAATGAATGACAAAAAGACAAGCGCGATTCATGTTTATATTTGATCACTACGTATACAATGCCACTTGTCGTCGCTGAAATGCGCCGCGCGAGAGAGATCTCGGAATTTAATTGAAGGAAAAATAATGATACAAAGAGAAGGAAAAAATATGAAAAATGGATGTGCAAATGCAGACGCATGTAAAATTGAAATAATACAAAGTTGATAAATTCTAGAAATACAAAATGATATCTTTTTCACAGGAAACGCGTGGAAGAAGAAACAAATAAAAACAAGAGTATAAAGAAATAAAAAGTATAATGTAATTTTCTTGATAAATTAAGAAAATACAAATTATAAATTATAACTTAAATTAATAACAAAATAAAGAAATAAAAACATTAATGAATAATAATAAAAATTATATATAAAGATATTAATAAAAATTAAGAAATTAATAAAATAATAAATATTAATAATATTAATAAAAAATTAATTATTTGTACCAATAATATCAACGATTGACAGTTTTAGATAACAGTTTGTAAAATAATAATTACCTGATATAATGATGATAATGCAGTCTTTGCGTATATAATGAAAATTATGTAATCTTTATAATATTAAATGCGTGCTGCTTTGGAATGTGTTTTTTTTTTTTTTTTTTTTTTTTTTTGTTTTAAACTTTTATATTCAATTTAACATATCAAATTTCGACGATGCGTGCCAATCAATATTTACTTCCCCCTAATCATTTATCAGATATCGTTATTCCTTATCGAGACAAGAAAGAGAGAGGAGAGAAAACAAATGTTTAGATCACCCGAGGCCGATACCAGAGACCGAAGGATTAAATTCTCAAAAGTAACATCCATCCTGGCAATTTTCTTGGCAATTTTCCCACCGAGAGAAGAAAGCTTATCGCAACGATATCCATCAACGTCAGCGTACTTTTTACTAGGCAGTAGGTCCGCCGACTAGCAAACGACCTCCAACTCGCGGCAACCAACAGAGAGGAGAGAATACGCGCGTCGATGCATCTCCGCCTGCATTTTCCGCCCGGGGTGCAATTAACGTCACGTGGAAAAGCGACGGTGAAAAGCGCGAGCGGTATATTGTATATCGATCGAGAAAGAGAGAGAGAGAGAGAGAGAGACAGAGACAGACAAGATAGACAGAAGAGGCGACCTGTCGGTCGGTTCGATTTTCGATACGCGGGTCAGAAGCCACGCGATTGTGGATGCAACATTGATGATGTCTCGTCCGAGAGATAGCAGGTTAAACGTACACACATCTCGCGCCCTCCCCTCCCCCGCCCCCTCCTCCCCGACCTCTTTCCGTCCTACTCCTCCCGCCTCCCGATTCATCGTTATCGCGCAACTCGTGGAAGAGAGAATTCACTCGCATCGATAACGATAATTGTGTGCTCGCGCCGACGTGGGCTTTTATAAATGAGCATTTTCGGGTGAATGCACGCCGTAAATTCATGCCGTGTAAACAAAGTCTGCCCGAACGTTATTCGCGGAAATTTTATAGGATTATATAATATATATATATATATATATATGGTGATAACATAATGAAAAATTCGTAATGATGTTAATAAATTTATGTATAACGTAATATATGTATAATATTAAAGAAGTATATTGTTACGACATTATATTACGTTGTAATATTATGATATAAAAAAAAAAAAGAAAAAAATTCGTGATATTAATAAATTTATAATAACGAGCTTTTACGCACTGCATTTAACATTGTGAGCGGATAACATGGTTCAATTTGATGAAATCTCTTGTAAAAAGATCGTTACAATGAATGAACGTTAATGGTGCGAATAAATAAGAAGAAGAGAAGATAGATTTTCTTCAAGTGTCATTATTAAACTTTATAATTAAAATGAATAAAAGAAGTTTCTTTGCGCCTGAAAATTACTCGTAATTGATTGAATTAATTAGTCGGAATTTTTCTACCGAAGATTCGCGTTATCTAACGCAAACCGTTGCATAAAAACATACGTAAGATAACTATTATACCATTGATAATTATTGTTATGTAATTCGCACACAGGCGGACAAAGATATAAGTAAAAAGACGAGCGGAGGAAGATCCGGTCAGGGAGGACAGGCGCGAAGACATCGACGTAATAATTAATGAGTATATCATCGGAATGTGCTATTATGTGTGATGACAGAGATGAAATTCCTCTCTTGACACGCGCGCGTGTTCGCGAAGTGGGGAGGGCGAGTAAATAAAATTCCACAGTTTCGGCAACGATCTTTCACGTGAATATTTCAGTTTTCGTTAAATTTTCATACCCGACACATATCTATATCCTTTTTTATTTCACCGATGAAATTCCGAGGGCAGCCTCTTTAATTCAACCTCGGGAAAGTCCACGAGATTTCTCTCTCTCTCTCTCTCTCTTTCTCTCTCATCCCCCGCTTCAAAAAGTTCACTCGTCCTAAACCGGACGTGCGATCGACACCGTTTAATGCCGTAAACAAACGCTCCGGACAGCTTTACTCCGCAATAAAGGTCTCCAGCCTGACAGATTATTTCCGCGAATAGAGAGCGTGAATATACAGAGAATCAAACATAATATGGCATTTTTTTATTTTAAAATCACGCGACCAGTTTATTTCCCTTTGTATTACGTCAGAAAACAGGCTTTAAATTTTAAGACGCCACGTTGCTCAGATGTACATATATTTCCTATATATTTTATTCTACATTTATTAATTTTATTTATTGTCACTTTATTTGTGTCATATTTCAAATTTTTATGTAATTTTTCTTCTTCAAATTTTAATTCAATTTATTTGTTTTTAGCAACTAAGAATTGTTACCTTTATAATAATTATTAGCTTTTTCATATTAATTTTTATTTATACTAATTCAACAATATTTTTTTCATAATAAAATCTAAACTTTTTAATATATCTTTACATTTGTATAATTCGTCGTGCAATCAAGTTTACGCAGACAAGTGAGAGAGAGAGAGAGGAGAAGATTTTTAATTCAATATCTTCCAAGAATTATTTTCTAAACGTTTGATTGTAACATAATTAGAATTAAATCGGATAATAAAGTTGAATTTATAAAATCTAATAAATTTACTAGATAATAAATAAATTCGACGCACATTTTTCTCTTATCGGTTTTCTGAAGTATTATCGCAGATAACGGTACGATTAAAGAACAATTATACGGAAGAAGAAAAGAGGTGTCCATTAAAAAGCGATAGAGCTCTGTTTACGAGCGCGCGTACACTTTACGAGGTCACTTTGCTTTTTCGGAGTCGCCAGGATTCCCGGAATTCCGGCTGGCTGGCGTTCCGTTGGAATGACTCAAAGGAGGAGCGAGAACGACGACCTGTCGTCGTTCCTCCTCTTTCCTACGCGGGTAAATACTGTCGGCGTGACAGGAGGAATTCCTTTTTCCGGACCGCAGTGGAATTTCGGAGCATCCTCGTCACCCGGGACACGCGAGGGAAGATGACGGGTGAGGGACACGCCGGTGCACTTTTGTCACGGCCGGGAAAATGGAACATCTCTATCCGGCATGTGTGTGTTCGACCTTACCTAAGGTCCCGCTGTGTCCTCGACGGGCCCACACCCTCGGCCTCTCCTCCTCGGACGCTCTCCTCCCGGGAGAGTTCTGTCACTTGAGCCGCGTCGCGACGCGCCGCGACGCCTCCACGCGACGCTCACCCCTGCGATTCGCGCCCCGCGTGTCACGTCTTTATTTATCGCCAAGTGCCTCGCGCACAAAGAGGATGCCCGCTGATGGTCCCGCTGCTGTGTCCGCTCATCGGTCGGAAACGCGCACCGTGGTTACTGAATCGAAGCTGCGGGCACGTCGCGCCGACCGAGAACCAGCGCCCTCTGTGGCCTGCTTTACGATCTGGGGAAAAGTTCCTATATCGCCCCCCCCCCACCACTCGCTCAAGTCGGACGGCTTGAACTTGTTTGGAATTCGAAAGGAAACGAGCGGGCCTTGAAGTGAATGGGAAAATTTATAAAGTTAACCGTCTCTTATTTTTTTCCTACCTTTTTATTTCGAATTTTGACTTAAGGTGCCTTTTCATGTGCTCGACGCTCATTTTCAGCGTCAAAAGACATCACGTGACCAAAAATAAAAATACCAATTCGTCAATTTTGATCACGTGATCTGTTTCACGTCAAAAATGAGCGTCGACCGTCAGCATGAAAAAGTACCTTAAAGGTGCCTTTTCACTCTGACGTTCGACGCTCATTTTCAGCGTCAAAAGACATCACGTGACCAAAAATAAAAATACCAATTCGTCAATTTTGATCACGTGATCTGTTTTCACGCCAAAAATGAGCGTCGAGCGTCAGCATGAAAAGGTACCTTTAAACAGGTAATTTGAACTTGTCCAGGGCAGCGATCACGTAACTTTTCCCCTAGAGCGGAAACGTCGAAAAGTGAAAATTTTCACGCGAACTGTTTCGCTATCAAATGTGTTGAAAAGTGAAAATCTAGTAACATTGAGAGAAAAAGACTTGGGTATGTATTTCTTTGTATTTACAATGAAACAAAAGATTATTTTGGATCTTTGGATAAGAAGAAATATTGTCAAAAGTGTTATAAAAAAAATCTTTATTTATCAGAAATTTATATAAAATTTAGATAAATGATTTAAATTTTATCTCTGTGTGTTTTTTTAATATTAGATTATATATACATCTTATAATTCGCATTCAATTTTTATTAAATTATATTTACATTCCTTCTTTAAATCTTAATAACTTTTTATTAAAATATATAAAATTTTTAATTTAAATCTTATGTTAAAAATATATAAAATAGTATGACATTATTTAAAAAAAAATTAAAGTATAACTTAGCTTTTATATTTTATTTCCTATAAATACTAGTAGTTTTCTAGTGAATCGGACAAGAAAAAAGTTCCGGACAAATTTCACGCAGACTTCAATTTCTGTACCAATCTTCACTACTAGAGGCCAGTTTTGAACACTTTTGTACGACCAACTTTTTTGAAATTCTCTTTGAAATTATAAAAATATATAGTAAAATCAAGATTTTACAAAATCTTTTTCTTGAGATTCTTCAAGATTAATCAAAAATCTTTCTATTAAAAAAAATGTTTTTAAAAACATATAATATCCAAGTTTCATTGCTCATATATTTTACCAGCGGATGATATATATATATATTTATATAAAACACAAGTGACAATGAAAAATTTTTCGTACAATTAAATTCTGAGGAAAATATCAGATATAATTTCACAATAAAAAAATTATTATATACATTTGGAAAAAAAAACTTTCGAAAAATCTCCGATGGAAAGTATCTTACCTTACGTTCTCACCCTAATAAATGCGCTTTGGATATCAGCCTAGAGCCCTCCCTCCACGAGCGATGAAACCTGGGGGAAAAGCCAACAGCTGTCGTGACGGAATTTCGTTGGACTATCTCGACGGCAAAAAGCGTCGCGATTATATCCATTAGCTATGATACACGTCAGTGATGGGTAGTGACAGTTGGCGCGTAGTTCACATACGAGCGTAAATGCGTAGTGCTTGATTGCGACAAAGGTAACGAGAGCCTTGTTTGCTATCATTTTTTTTTTTTTATCAAACTATCGTCAGCGCGATTATTTATCTTGTTTCGGCGCAGCTCTTAGTCGCGTTTGTCGATTGATAGCGGTGATAATTAAACGGTGATTATTTTGCGACACTCGTCTGTCAATTGTTACGTCCTGTTGATGTGCTCCGATCGAGAGGGAGAGAGAGAGAGAGAGAGAGAGGAGCGAAAATTTCGGCGTAATCGAGCGTCCGCCCGACTGATAACATCCCACACGTCGAGCGTGACGAATGAGTATGATTTGTTTTTCTTTCGTAGGCAGAGCGAGACACCCAAAATGGCAGACGACAAAAACGACGATACGCTGGAGCGGGATTCGGACAGTAAATTGGATCCGGCGGAGGAGAGATCGCGGTATTTTAAAAAATTGGAGACATGGCTCCAGGAGGCGTACGCTTGGCAAAGTGTCGCGGCGATGTTTCCTTATTACGTGATGTCTGGACACATTGCTAATCCGACACCCGGTATGAATAGATACAAGTTATTTTGAAAGATCGTATGTGAGTTTTTTTTTTAAGAATAAATAAAAATATCTTCGTTCCAAAGGAATTTAAAGAAAGAATTTTATTTTATTTTATATAATATAAATATAGAGGCTGGATATTTTTTATATATTAAAAAAGGCTTTATTAAATTTATATTGTGTAATCTAAAATATTTTATCACACAAAAAGTTAAAATAAAAATTTTTGGCATTTTAAATAAAAAAAACGTACATAAAATAAATTTTGAAAAAAAATAAAATTTTGTGTATATCTGGGTTGGAGAAAATAAAAAATTTTATAATATAATAATATAGTTTTATAATAATTTTATAATAAAAAATTTTATTAAATAATTATAAATTGTCACTGCATATAATTTGGATTAAATTTAAAAATTTTATCAAGTAGCTTGAAAAGATTCTCTAGAAAATAGGTTTTATAAAAAATGATAATAACAGATTAAAAATTTATTTATAATAGATTTTATGAAAATTAATAATATAAAATTAATAATATAATATATAATAATATATTATTATAAATTAATAAATATAATTAATAAATTAATAATAATATTCTTAAAAATTAATAATATATAATAATAATATTCTTTTTTTCAGGTTCAACAACCTTTCAACCAAATCAAGTACCAACAGCACCGAATAGAGTTACACCGGGAGTTACAAGTGGAAACACAGATAGACAAAATGAAGAAGTGAGGCAAAGAAGGCCTCAGGAACAACCAGCGGGTCCTTTTCAACCTCCCGGAGCCGAAGGTTGAAAATCTTGTTTAAAATTTTGCTTGAGAAATTGAAAGACCACACATGTCGAGTTTTTTTTTTTTTTTTTGTTTTGAAACCTTGACTTTATATTCATCTTGAATTAATCTATTTCAGGTTACGAATATCGCATTCCTCCAATTTGGAAAAGATTCGCTGCAGAATTTATAGATTCAACAATGCTATTCCTTTTGAAGTTCTCTATCACGTTCATCGCGATCGATGTATTTGATTTCATGTACGTAAAAGAACGCGAGCTTTTGTAAGGTATAAGAAAAGTCTATATTTATTATTATTTATTCATACTGTTTGCTCTATAGCCTCCGATTTACATTTTTTATATTTTCATATATCTTACATTTCCATTTTACAATATTGCTTTAGAAATGTCTATAAGTTTTACTTTTCTACATTTATAAAGAGATAAAATTTGTACTAACAATTCAAAAACTTGTGTCTCTTTTCCTTTATTGCAATAAATAACTTTGTTATTTTATTTTTCATATTTTATTATAATAGTTTTAGAATATATTTATTATTTATTATTAATATTTCTATTATATTATTTACTACTAATATTTTGTAATATTTAAAAAGATTTTATTTTCTTTGTAAAATGTGATTTTTTTTCACTTTATACAATAAACTGCAAGTTTTCCTAGCAATTGTACTTTTTCAGAGATATCGAAGATTTGGATTTGTTGCAAACAAATTTGCGTATTGATTATAAAATGGCTTTGGAAATGACTTATGGAATTCTAATCTTAGAAGTGATTCATCGCGTGATAGTCTGTATCTTCGAGGTAAGAGGCGAAATTTCATGAAAAAAATATATATTTCTATAAAAAACAAAAATTTTAAATAAATAAAATTTAATTCAATGTTTTCAAAATTTATTTTTATAATTATTAATTATTAAATGTTTTTCAAACAGGCCTTTTGGCTTCAACATGGTGTGTACGGTTTCATCGGAGGCGCTACTCCTGGTAAATATATGATGGGCTTGCGGGTGGTTCAGTGTCGAAGTATAACCCCCGTGGAACGTCCGAACGAACCGGACGTGGTCCTGGTGAGTCCCGGGACCGATCTGGGCTTGCCATTGGCGTTGGGTCGTTCAGTAGTAAAGAACTTCGTGCTGGCGTTCCTGTTCCCAATCTGCTTCTCCTTGTTCTTCTTCAGATTTAACAGAACCGGGTACGATCTGATTTGCAATTCCATCGTCGTGGAGGATCCCTATAGAAATTCGAACAACAATCGGATACACCAGCAATAACCCGTCTGAGGCGGATGATGTAAGGAATTCTGTGATGTGTACATAACGGCTGTCTGTATCAGTGCTTCTTGTACCAGTGTATGCGTGCGAAATCACGTGTGTGTATATGGCGTGTATATATATGTAAAAAAATAAATATTATTAATGCGGCGAAAAGTCGTTCCAGGAATTGCTTTTGTATTTAGAGAGATTATTTATACATATAATTTATTCATATACGATATTATATATGATTTATTATAAATATATATATAAACATATATTTTATAATATAAATATATTATAAAGAAATAAATAAACATATATGTATATATATAAATAAATATATATATATATATATATATATATATATATATATATATATATAATATAATATATATTACTTATATATAATTAATCTAAATTTTTTTTATAAAATTCAATCTTTAATAACATATTTTCTTAAATATTATTATTAAACATTATTTAATTTCTTAAACAATATTTTGCAATAACTTTTATTTTATCCATAGAATAAATAGTATAATAAAATAATATATTACAGTAATTTTTATAGCAGATTCCTATAATACGTAGGTAAATTTTGTACCATTATATTTTTTTTTTTTTTTTTTACATCGAGTGCTAAGAGACAAGCTTAGCTTTACTCTCTTAAATGTAATCAATGTATTATTACTGACAAGCAATGAGTTTAGTTAAGTTTATTTTAAGATTCAATTTAATAGAGTATGTTATCGACGTATAACAGCATTAACCCAATCAAAATTGGCGCCTAAATTGAAGTACATTAAGATTTGCAAAAGTATGGAGGAAGGAGGTAGAAATTGAGGGAATATTTAGGAATAATCATGAAACTCAAAGGGCCAAGGGGGTTTGATAAATCATTTTATCTCTGTATTCTTCTGTAATTTCATTATCAGTGCCAGCTGTCAGCGGCCATATTTTGTCGAGCGCTTAGGAAGGATTCTCAATTGGTCCGTCCAGGCTACATGAGAACAGCCTTGTTATTTCACCGAACTCACTTTCCCTTCTCGGAAATCGGTGGCGCCGCGTTTTCCACTTGGCTCTCCAGTCGTCGCTACGTCACTTCCCGGTTAAACGTGGCCGCAAGGAGTGGCATCCAAGCTAGCGTCGCGCGAGCTGTCAAGCTGTCGAATCCGAGGGAGCGAGCGAGGAGACTCTGTCTGAATCAGCCGGCGCAGCTGATCGCTTAAATGACTCGGCGGGCCGGCCATTGAGCTTGTGTTCATCTGCGTTACCTGCGTATATTCCGTTACCCTCGGAAACCCACGAACTTTCTGGCCTGCCAAGCATCCGTTTCGGGCGAGCGAGAGACGGACAAAACATGTCGTCCTCGGGCGATTTCGGCAATCCGTTGCGGAAGTTCAAGCTCGTCTTTCTGGGCGAGCAGAGCGGTGAGTGTGTGTGCGTGTGTGTGTGTGGGTTCGCGAAAGTGCGGGTTCCCCGAATATGGATCGATCTGCCCCCGAGGTGGGATGCCGCGAGACCCGGTTCCCTCGGCCAGCAGGCCTGTAATCGGGGTGACTACCCTTCGTCCGTGATACCCTTCTAGGTTATAGATCAATAGTCTCCATTGACATGACTATGCGTCGCTGTGTTTTAAATTCCCAGTCATTTCGCTCGCGTGTTTAAATACACCGACGTCGACGACGTGTACGTCGGGTCGACCTCTCGACAGGCGCTTTTAGCGGATTTTTAATTAACATTTTTCTATTACTATAATTATTTAAATATTAATTTCGCTACAATTAAAATTGAATCGGATAATAATCGTAATATGAGGAAGATATAAATTTAAGAGAGAAAGATCATTTCCCCCGAGAGAGTTTTAAAAATTGAAATAAAACCATAAAATTGCGAGGAATTTTAGGATAGAAGTTTGAGAGCAATTTAAAGTTGCAAATGTGAGTTGATAAATGAGTCATGCAATTTTTTATTGCAGTCGGGAAGACTTCACTTATTACACGGTTTATGTACGACAGCTTTGACAACACATACCAGGTATGTAACGGTTTTTTCGTCCCTTAATCGTTAATCGAGTGTAAATTATTTTTGTCGCACGTTTTAAGTCTCTATAATTGTTGCCAATTTTTTTTATTGTACATAGTGGGTTATATGGATTATTTGTGTGTATAAATATATTTTGCTTTAAATATATAAATTTACAAATGACAATGCACTGTGAAAATCTTTAATTTTTTTTATACAAACATGTTAAATTTTTATTTCAAATTTACATTTTTATATTAAACTTTATAATCGATTTTATTTATAAAATCGATTATAAAGTTTAAAATTTGTTGTTTTAATTTTTTTTTTTCAGAATTTTAGTTTCATTTTATTTGTAATATCGGATTTTATAAAAACGGATAAATTTTTATGTGAGAGATAATTCCTTTTATAATGAAATCCTGCTGTCATTTATTCGCGTTACTTGTCGTGATAATAAAACCGACTTTCAATCCTGATAAACTCTATTGAATGAGGATCATTGTGTTTGGTTATAAACTGTCATGCAATATTATCATCTAGGAATCTCAATCTAGTGACACAGTTCTTTCTAGATAAGAAATAATAACCGAGATTATATTGTCCTATTACTTTTTATTATAATATTTTAAAACAAATTTTATACAATTAATTAATTAATTCTTTTTTCCATTTTTTTTTTTTTTCGATATCAGCACACATAATACGAATATCATGTATAAAATAAAATCTTTCAATTATTTAGCCTGCATGAATACAAAGTAATATGTCTCTAAATTTTTGTGCGTATTCCAAATTCCCAATACCATTAATTTCTGCACTGCAATAAATTGAATGTCAAATGAAATGCTTGGCTTTTATTTATACTCTGTTATTTCTTTCCCAACTGTTATTGTGTCAATGCACCCCATGTTAAATTAATTCAATTTTAATTACACGTCCATCGAAACATGATTGCCAGATGTATAATTTGTTATGGTTTGGATTGTCCGCTCGCTTTCTGTATCAATTGCACTCTCTATATATTTCATTTTCTCGCTTCTTTTTTATATTATTTTTTAAGAGAGGAACTATGAATATTTCAAACACAGAAAGCATAAGAAAGTACAGTTAGAACGAATAAACCTAATGCTGGCAGCAGAGGCAGTAGGGAATCGAGATATCGACTTTTTCTGATCGACAAGGATAGTAAGAGAGACAGAAAAATTTGTAGAACGCTAATATGTAATTTATTTCTCCTATTACTTATGCACTTTTATAATAATTTACATAGAAAAATATTGATTATTAATTTTGTTTTAAACGTAATTTCTATAATATGTATGTATAATTAATATAATAATTAATTAATTAAACATTATTTTATTATCTATTGGTACTAAGTATGTCAATTAAATTGGTATTAAAAAGGGTTAATTAAAATATTATAGTATTAGTATTTTTTTTAATTTATGTACTTGACATTTTATATGATATCCTGTTTGCAACCTATTTAATCAACATTATTAGTAATTTCTTTTGTTTTTATTTTAAAATATAAATACAGTGTCAATATTTCATATTAAATATAATTTCAATTTTTCTCTCAATTTTTAAAAATAAACCCGATTTATTTGCATTTTATACGTTTAATTGAATTTTTAATATCGACGTACTGATATGTTGCAGGCCACGATAGGTATAGACTTTTTAAGCAAAACTATGTATCTCGAGGACAGAACTGTCAGACTACAGCTGTGGGATACAGCGGGACAAGAACGGTTCCGTTCTTTGATACCTAGTTACATCAGAGACTCCACAGTCGCTGTCGTTGTTTACGATATTACTAGTAAGCATCAAGTATATAAGGAATACGGTTTCTTGGAAAGCTGTGTGTCAGCAGTCTCGAGTTTTTGACACTCGAACGTATTATACTTTTCTCGAATAGTACATACATTTTTTAAACATTATTTATTTATAAAAGATTTTATATAATTTTATTTATAAATTTTTCTTGATTTTGTAATCTTTCTCAAAATCTTGGATTTTTAAATTTTAATTTTTTTCAATCAAAAGAAAATTTTTAAAATAAGTTTCTGCGAATAATATACACTAATTTTGATTTTCTTTTTGCACAAAAATTTTCATAAATTATAATCTATTTTAATAAACACATATATATATATATATATATATATATATAGTGATTTTATTTTAATCAAGAATGTAATAACATATAAATTTGACTGCTGGCAAACGCTGTTATTGGTACATCCGTTAAATGAATGATGAAATAAAGATTGCACATTTGTCAGACGCCAATTCGTTTCACCAAACATCCAAGTGGATAGACGATGTGCGGACTGAAAGAGGAAGTGATGTGATAATTATGCTAGTGGGCAATAAAACAGATTTGAGTGATAAGAGACAAGTCTCGACGGAAGAGGGAGAGCGGAAAGCGAAGGAATTAAATGTGATGTTCATCGAAACTAGTGCTAAAGCAGGCTACAACGTGAAACAGGTAACCATTTTTTTCATTTTTTTTTTTTTTTTTGCTTTATCGGAAAAATTTTTCTCGGTCTGTGAAGGAATGAATAAAAAAGTTATTGTCGTTTTTTTTATTATTTTAGCTATTTAGAAGAGTAGCGGCGGCTTTGCCGGGCATGGACTCCACCGAAAACAAGCCACCCGAAGACAGTATCCTTTGCGTAAGACATACTTACTGCACGAAAAATTTGCATGACACATTTGCAGGAACGTTTGCGGCGACCTTTCTTATTTCACGTGTACATAAGTCCCATCTCACCCATTTTTATATACGATTGCCTTGAAAATATCCTGCATTTTAATTGCCATCGAATCTTTTTATTCGTAATTTCCTCGATTACACAAGTTGCTTTTTATTAATCTTGCAATTCTTTTATTTTTTAATTAATTAATCGTAATTATTAGTACTTCTTTTCAGGACATCGGACATGAAGTTCTCATCGCGCTTTTATTTATCTAATATTTTTTTTAAAGAGACATCAAATTTTCATTAACTAATCTCTTCATTAATTCGTTCTGATTCTTTAATAATCATTAAATATATTTTTATATTTTGTATATAATTTTTCTAACATTAACGTTTCCTTAATTCTTAAATTTCTCACAATTTTTGGAAGGACTCGTTAGCCGTTTGTTTCAATTTCTCGCTCTTAATTTCTAGAGTGAATTTATTTGGCAATTTGCCGGATCTTCCATTTGTTTGTGTTAGACTTTTGTGTTTTCCTTAATATGTTTTTTATAATTCGTAGTGCAAGAGGTAGTGCTCAAGGATACTCCAATCGAACTGAAAGCCTCGGAGAGCAGTTGTGCATGCTAAGTCGTCGTCGGCTACGGTCGTGTACGGTAGCAGGGTATCGAATCGAATCGAAAGGGGCCTTTGTTAAGTTTCGACTAGGGCCCGAACCGTCCCAGATTATTTTGGAACGGTTTGGGAATCTCTTTCGAGAAATATAAATTGATTTTCAAAGGAAATTCTTGAGAAAGGTTTAATTTTTCGATTTTTTAAATAAGCAATTATATACAAGTAAATATTAAGATATATTAATATTATCACATGTATATATTATATAAATATATATATATATATATATATATTATAATTACAAATATTATAGATATGTAATAATATTAATATATTATTTATTTACTCAACAATATTATGATTTCTTCGAAAAAAATCGAGAAATTTTGTCTGAGAAATTTCCTTGGGAAACATACAAGATTATATTATAATATATTATAGAAATAATTAACTATTTTAATACTATTAATTTATTAATTTACTTTTCTTCGAGATAATTCGGGGAAATTATAAATTCTATTATTCTATTTCCGTTCGATGCCCTGATTGGTAGACAAGATACGGAGCTAAGTTAACTTATAAGTTAATGACTCTTAGGATATTAGGATACCGATTGTATTTGGCCTGTGCTTTTTCGCAGAGTCGGAAAACTCGTGAAAGGCTACGTGCACTAAAGCAGCAACGATTCTTATTAAAACGAGAGAAATAGTTTCACACACAATAGCTTAAGACTGCTTTTACACAATGACATGTTTGTATGCTAGCGGATCGTAGAAAGGACTCTTAATCCTCACGGCTTTCTATCTATATTAATCGATCTTTAATGTAAAGCAAATTAGTAAATTTTTTATTTGATTACTACTACAATTAAAATCGAATGTAAATGTTACAATTAAATTATTTAAATTTGGGAAATTAAATATTATATAAAATATGTTTAAATTAAGAAACGAATTAATTTGAGTTAAAAGATTACTTTTACACTAATTTAAAAGCTTACTAATTTATTTTATTTTAATTACTTTTGGATGAGAGAAATACTGTATATTAAAAAAAAAGGTAAAATAGAAATTTTTTTATTTGGATATAAAATATAATTTTTTAAACTCTTATAAATTTTCTTTAATTTAGTATAAATCAAAGCTAAGAGGATTAATACGGTCCCGATTAAGGTTTCAAAGTTTACCTAAGTTTATTTCGTTTGTTAATGTATAAATTGTTTGATATTATACAGTATTTTTTTTTACTCGTGTAATTAAATATCAATTAAACATCGATAGTTGCTCAAATTCACATTAAACAATCGGTAGAAAAAGATGGCATTTATCGTATCTTTGTTTATCGTTGTTTCTAAGAACGAGATATTAATTATTCTACACGTTTGCAAGGAAAGACAACTGCAATTTGCATTTATAATATTTAGCAACATTTGCATTGATTTGAAGATTACGGATTGTAAACACGTTGCGTAAATGCAGTCCCCCCTCAAAATAATTGAACCACTTTTTTTTAACAAAAAATCAAGTTCTGATAGCTAATATAATATATATATATATATAATATATATATATATATATATATAAATCCTCGCTCTATTTAATACTAGAAAAAAATATAACTAAAGCTAAATGTATTAATCGTTTTTCTCATCAAACTGAATCTAAGTAGATAACAAATTAATAGAAGAAAAGAAGGAAAGAGAAAGAAAGAGGGAAGATATTTAAGAGAAATTTTTCTACGGAATTTGTCGATAATTAATTAGCAGCTATCTCTTTTCTACAAATATTTTAAGAGTACGTAATATAAATGACAATCTTGTACAGTTTCACATTTATTGGAGGTATTAAATTTTCTTTCGATGATTTATTATTTATGTATTCCTTTTAGATCGACGTAATTTTATTTAAAAAGGCAAACAGGAAAAAAAAACAATTTTTTTGTCTGAAATTATAATACATATAAAAAAATTAAATAAAATTTAAAAGACGTATATAAAAAAAATTTTTATTTCTAAAATGTTAATCGTCTTTTTTGTTAACAATTTTTCTATTAATTATGTAATATTTTAATTTATGTAAAAAAAATACTATAAAAGAGATCTAAAACTTTATTATTTCTCATATTGGCTTTTTGTCCATGGCTTTTTTATTTTTCCTTTTGTCCTTCTGATTCTTTTTATCTCTTGTAAGAGAATAAAATTGATTTTCAAAAATCTATTTTAATTTTTTTTTTATTTTTGCTTGTGCTTGGCTTGCTGATTTCTTTTCATTCGATCACTTTTTTTTTAAATTAAGATGCTCAAAAAGATTATTAAACATTATCAAAACAAGTTTATAAGGAAAATTCTTAATACAAATTTTAATATTTTTGATAATTAATATAATACATTTTGTAAAAAAGTGAAGAGAATTTTTTATAATAAACTTGAATTGAAAACATATTTTGATTAATAAAAAATTAATTTTAAATATCATATATAAATTAAAATTATTGTCTGAACAAATAATTTTTTTCTTTAATTGAATTTTGTAATAATTTTGTAACATATGTTTCTTTTTATTCCATATCTTGTAATATCTTTTTTTGTATAAGAGATTTGATATCTTAAGAAATTCACATAATAAGTAGTCGCTCTAGAAAATATTCTCCGTCCCGTTTTTAACTTTTATACACTTCTCGATTATCGCATCTTTTAGCTTTGATAGAAATTATAACTCGCGATATTGTAATAACATTAAATCTGTATTCTCTGATGAGGGATTATTAATTGAGAAAAAATTAAAGGGGGGAAACTGATTATATCGATTTGACGAATTGATTAATGAGTAGATAAAATACCTAAAAAATACTTGATTAATCCTAGAAAAAGAATTTGTCATTATTATATATATCATTAAGAATATTACACTGTATGTACTCTTTATCTGGTTTGTAAGAGCTCATTGTAACGCCTCATCAACGCGCATTAATTAAGTTTACTACCAATCAAATGTCTACAAAATGCAATAATATGTATTTATTGACCAATAATATTGCCAAATTGCAAAAAATGCGTTAGTTTGCTGACAGTTTATTTCTCGAGACACATGTTCCTTCTATTAGCACGATACAAATTACACTATGATTTAATTTTTTAAGTATATATAATACATATATGTAGTTGATTTAATTCGTGAATTTTGAGAGAAACGAAGGAAGAATGAAACTGTCAATCGATGACAGAACGCAGGTTGAAAAAGTGCCAGCACGCCTTAACACACAAAAAACAGCTGTCGACTTGCAGAATCAATCGCCGATGCAGAACGGCTCCGAGTCGGAGGGCGAGAGCGGTTGCATCTGCTAGGAGGGTTCATTCTCATCTACTGTAACCTCAGGAAGGGAGAAAGAAGGGAAGAGCGAAAAGGGAAGAAAATTGCAGTCATTCTCTCCCGAGCACCGAATCACCATACCATCGCGAGTCGCTGCTGGCTTCTTCTGAACGTCGTTATGGGAACAGGGAGCCCCCCCTCGTCGCCGAACTCGGGCTCTAAGTATATCGTTTCAAGTGCTACTAGTACGAACTCGAGCGATATCTAATACTAGCTAACTTGCGTTGCATTCGGGCGTCGGCTTCGTGCGAGAGAAAGGAGATCGCATCTTTCGTCAGGGTATTTCCACGTTTAAGCTTGAGACGATGACAGCTGCGATATTCACGTATAAAGTCTCTCTTTCGCGCTTCTTATTAAATATATATTTTAGAAATAACGAATTTCTCGCTAAAATAAAATTACACGTGACATTTGTGTTAATGAATAATTTTATGATTATATTATAAATTATTTTGCAACTCTTTTTTTATTATATGTATATGTATAGTTTTATATACAAAAATTATTATTAGAAAATCGATTATTATATTCAATTGAATGTTATTAATAAAATTTATAGTGCTTTTAAGATGATTAACGCGGAAAAGGTTAAAGGGCTAAAGTAACACTTTTATAATCGTCATCAGAACTTTCAAGTAATATCTTTGGGATGAATTTTATTTATCACAATTCTAAAAGGTCTCCCCAAATCTTTGAGAGTAGTCTTTTATCTACAGCAATAGTTATTTAATCGTAATCTCTTAAATAAAAAAATCTTTTAAATAAATTAAATTAAATTTTAGATTTTATTTATCTTATATTAATATATCTTGTCTTTTCTATTATATATATTATAACAATTGAATAAGGTATTTTATGTATATATAAAATACAATTTCTAATTTAAAATTAGATTCCAAATTCAGTTTTGAAATTAATCTATTAATCAAGTAAAATTAGTTTAATTTAAAATTAATTTCTGCAGAGAAATAAATACTATCATACGTATTCGAACGATCAAAAAATAAAACTAATTTTAATACATTTTTCTTGTAAGAATAAATATTATTGTATTATTATGTGACATTTTTTCTTCAAATTGCAAAAAGAAAATATTAATGATTGCTTTATGAAAGACCAGGTGCATTATATTTGATTCAAAATTGCTGTAGGGAAAATTAATCTACCTAATTGATGTGGAAATCACTGCTACATTCTTTCAAGTTTAAGCGCACTGTCTCTTCATTCGGAGATCCTGTCTGTAACTAAAAAAAAAAAAAAAAAATAAAATAAAAAAAAAAAAGAACGCGCACAAAACACCGAAGCTTGCGAAAGGGTAGTTTGTTTGTGTACTTAAAGAGCGTGGAGGGAGGAAAAAAAACACAGGGGAAGCATGACTGAAAGTAATCATCCTCGGTGGAGTTAATTAAGTCGCTATACTAACAATAAGCTAATTACGATGAGTTCGCGAGTTTCTCAAAAGACAGCACGATTTATCGAGGCGAAGTGTGTTTGTTCGAGGATATATTTCTAATGTACCGTGTATTACGAATCTTTATAGACGTTTTTCAATATCTCTTGATAATAAGCGACTCTACTTGATAACGAGATTCAAGTCTGTAGGCCGACGGTGGATACGCAAGTGTGCACAAACGACCAAACTCGTCACTTGACACGATCCTTTTTTTTTTTTTTTTTTTTTTTTTCTATATTCTAAGCCGTCGTCTTCTCGTCGTATTCCGAATGTATCGAATAGATAAATTTGCACTCCGGAAAAAATGATACCATATGAAAGAATCACAAATTGTCTGAGGAAATGTCTGAAAAGGGTTCACATTTAAAATTGTGTGTGAATAATAAAATTTAAGAATTTAAATTATTAATAATTTTTAATTTTTTTTTTAAACTATATTAAATAGAGGTGTATGTGCTAATTTAGATTATTAATACCCATAAATTCAGATTTTTAAAAAACGAGTAATTAATATAAACGAGAGAGATATACATATGTAAATATAAAATACATTTAAATTAGTTTTAATAAATTTCAGTAAAATTTCGGGCATTATTCAAATTCAATTGGGATTATTCGTAATGTTTGGCCGTTTGTACAAAGAGAAACGCCTATGCTACGCCAAACGTAAACACTCGTCGAATATTTCTCTAGAAGATGACTAATCGAGGCTTGTCGGGGAAATAAATTATTAGCCGTGCTTGACGCGAGATCTCTACAAATCCTGTAGAAATGTTTCTATCCCTTTGCACTCAAAGATCGTCTAATCATGACAAATATTATTTTAAATATAAAATTAAAATATATATATATATATATATATATATATATATATATTTATATTTATGGCATATAAGTAATTATTATTTTGTGTCTTTAGAAAATGTAGTAAATTTAGTATATTTTAGAGGGTCATAAATTAATAAAATAATTAATTAGAGTAAAGAATAAAAATTAATTTAAGGATTTTTTAAAAATATTTTTAATAAAAAAAAAGAGAAAATTTTTTGCAATGAAATTTTTACAAAATTTATAGATATGCAATGTTTAATTTTTAAACATTAAAAGAATTATATAGTGCAAACGGATAGATGCGCTAAAATGTTTCTCTAGCCAGCTCCTATATAACATGTCGTGTAGCGTTAATCCGACATTATCGCACAGCAATATTGAGTATGTATCGCGAGATGGTTTTTACGAGCACTATTTCGAGGCAACACATCCGAGGACGAATCTAGCAAGTTTCACAATTAAATTAGGCAAGATGTGAAAACTCAATTACTTTCACGCGAAGCTTCATCGTAATCATCACCCGTGTGTATGTTAAATTTGTATGTTACTGTGATTATGATTTGTTAGCACAAATATAATATAATGATCCAACGTTCACGAATCAATCAATCATCTCACCATCAACTAGACCCATCATCATCATGTTGATATAATAATTAATTAATATATAATACAATAATATTGTATATTAATCAATTTATCTATTTTCGCTTAAGTTTATATTAAATTTATTATTATAAATTTGTTATTAAAAGAATTTATTAAGAATTAAGATTATAGAATCAAATATATATATTGTAGATTTAATAATTTAATTAATTTAATTAAGAATAATTTATTTAAGAATAATTTCATTTTTTATTACGTTTTCAAAATATATTTTAAAATTGATTTGCGGTCTTAATTATTTTTTTTAAATTTTCCAGATTTAAAAAATACAGTTGCTTTCTAGACGTATTCCTTAATTTGGTCGGCAAAAGATATTTGTCCGCAATAATTCAAAATCACAAAGAAACGTGAAATAAATAAAAAAGCGAGTTTGTAAACATTTATAAAATTCCTTAAGAGTGAAAGGCAATGTGTGATTTTTGCAAAAACAATAGTTATGTATAATTTTTGCGATAGAGATTTTAAAAAATCGAAGAATTGATGGAACTAAAAAAGTTGCGGGCAATGTCTTTGTCATATCTAATGTAACTGATAACACATATGTGCCGATCTAGTCGAAATGGTCGTCGTGTAACGAATCGGACAGCTATTTTAATTGCTCATTAATTAATTAATATTCAACTGCCGTTAAATGTTCGCCTCTTTGGCATACAATCTTCGTATATATAATTAAGAAATATTAAATATCTCTTTTTTTATTTGTATTTTAATATACACAATTAATTTAATTTTTTTAAATTAAATATTAAACTAAAAAATTATAAAACTAGTGAATTTTTCACATTTAATATTATAAAGGAATAAGAGCTTTATTTAATATTAATATTAATATTAATATCACTGCTTTTAATATATTTATATTATTCTTATTTAATATCAACATTTAATATTAATTTTATTATTTAATATCTAGTGCTGAAATGATAGCATTAGCTTTAATTAGGCTAATTAAGTCAGGATGATAAAAAAACGAACGTTCCGGCTAGACCGAAGCCTCAAGTGCATTTACGAGTACATTTCTTATTGTATATTATACAAAAATATAAATAAATAAAGTATCTCAAAATAAAGAATCTCTTCGTTACAAAAGTATTATTTTGCGAGGTGGCGCGAAGAGGGGCGGTTTTGTTATTGTTTCTTGTTTGCTGTAGCGTAAGACAAGGTCCTAGCAACGGATTATCGTTTCGGCTTTCGCGCTGCGTAGTTGTAGTAGACAGGTATTTGTATTATTACAAGTAGTAAAGAACAGGATAGAGTAAGTTTTGTGTGGACATAAACATTTTCGTTTGTAAACGAATCACGATCAGAGGAACGAGAATGACTGATAGACCGAAACGACCAATGTTTTGTTCCTTATATATCACATGACATATAATACTTGTTAATAAAATAATCGATCTTCGATTATTGGAGTTAAATAATGAATATTAATTCGAAATTTATAATAACAAAAAATAAGAAACTTACAGTTGCTTAAAAAGTATGTCAATCTTGTGTGTATGTGGGTAATATTATATATATATATTAAATTAAAAGATAAACATTTCTCTCATTACTATAATTCTAGTTTTAATATATATATAATTAATTATATATAATGTATATAATTTTTAAGTTTATTAATTTATTTAGAATCTGTATTTATATCTTTATATTACGTAATTTCCATTTATTTTTTATTTATACATGTATACAGTTTTTGTATATATGTCAAATTACACACAGTGTATATCACGTCGATTTTAATTAATAATTCCAAAAGTGATCTTGTGAGGAAAAGCAAGAGAGAAAAAAATGGAAGCACTCGCTTTACTTTAACTGCCACTGTAAAAGCAAACTGAAAGTGTCTCTGATCGTAAGGTTCGTTTGTCAAAGGAACCAACCCTATCTTTTTGTACCTTGTGTCTTAGATAAAGCCTCGTGTTAGTCCGAATCGAGGTTCGTGAATAAAGTTTTGCAAACTTGTCATATCATGTGTGTCGCGACTATTTAAAAAGTAGAGCTTCAACGAATGAACGAATAAAGTTTTACGTTCACCAAATAATTATGCGCACATTTACTTTGTGAAAAATCTCTAAAATTCCTAAAAATACCTCTATACCTATTCTAAATAAAAAATATGTTTTACTTTACTTTATAAGATATATTTTACATATTTTTATGTATACTACGTATTAATAGTATATTTTAATTTATATTTAAATATCTACTTTTTTGAAGATTTTGATTTATTTAAATCACTATTTTTTTAATATATTTATAATAATAATAAATTAATTAATAACAATTAAAGTATATATATATATATATATTTTTTTTTTTTAATTTGTATTTAAATATCTATTTTTTTTTTAAATAATTAAATAGTATTATTTGTATTTCTTGTGAGTTGGTTAAAACGCGTTTGGTTTTCGGGAAAGGTTGATTAATTAAGACGATCGATAGTTTATTATATAGTTTATTGTAATGTCAATTATATACAAATTTAAAATTACGTCCAGTGTGCTTCCGACTACGCTGACATACCGTTTCTCTTTCGTCGACAAGTGCAATATTATTACAATTGGAGCTATTCCGAAGCTCCTCGGTCCTCTTTACTTCGTTAACAGCGCGTCAGCGACAGACTTAAGCTTAATTAATCTTTATTTACAGTCGAAATCGCGCTCGAAAGTCCCTTCAGCAGTCTGTCGCCGTTTGTAGATTTGTGTGAGAAAACCTTTCGTTAATCCTTGAAAAATTGAACAACTCCAAATTTAATTCTTCTTTCTTTTTTTGTGGAATTTGGCGAATTTAAAAATAATACGAAATTGACGATTAATAAAATTAAATGATAATACATTTAAAGAGAAATGACGTCCAATAAAATTTGTACGACTGTGATGATAATTCTTATAAAGTATCTATAGATAATTTTTATGCGAATGCCTGCCTCGCACAGAAATGTTTACATCTAAAATATGATAAGAAAGATTGATTAAATTTGCAATTGTTCTATTTTTATAAAATATGTTTTTTTTTTATCGCAGTAGCCTCGAGAATTCTGGCTAATCGTGGTTTTTTTATTGAACGATTTGCAATTTTCCCGTGAATCGCGATCGTTTGGCAGTATACTGTTAAGTACCTTCGATCATTTGACACTTTTTATTCTTACTATAAAAAAGATTGTTCGATTGATTTACGATCGCCCGCTTAACCCTTTTATTCTCAGATAATTATTAATTATTATGATTATTCTTTAAATTCTGCAAAGTTTTTTATCATGATAAAATGTCATAATTTATTTTGGAAAGAAAAAAAGATAACAGAATATTGTCTTTAATTAAAGACGAAATTATTATTATAAATCAAAGTTTTTGCTGTAAAGACAAACTTATTTGTTGTGAAAATGTGAAATTACATGATTATTGAGAAGGAAAGGGTTAATTCAGATTATAATTGAGCGTTTGAACGATCGACGTCATAGAAATAAATCATTGTGGCAGCGACTCGAATCATTGTCATAATCATTATCACTCGGAAGAACGAGGACAGTATCGGCACGATTCAAATCGACAAATTTTCAGTCTATATTATGTAGAAAGAGAGAGAAAGTAAAATAAAATTATGTTGTGCAAAAGTATTTTTTTGCTAACTTAAAATAATTATTTATCAACATTAATTAATTAAAATTTTAACAAATATTTAAAAGAAAAAGCGAGATGGTATTAATCTTCATTAATATGCAATTTGAATTCTTAAATATGAAACAAAAAAAAAAGAAATAAAATAAAATAGATTAATAAAATAAGATAAAATCAAATAAAAATAAATAAGTAATTAAAATAATAAATAAAAAAAAAAAAAAATAATAAAATTATATAAAATATATATAAATATAATTTATAATATATTATATAACAAATATAATATATAATATTTAATATATGACATATATATAGTCTATATAAATATAATATACATATATAAATATATATAAAAAATGTATAGGCAAAACTCGAAGAAGGTAATTAAACGTAATATAAAGCTTACGCGTTATATTAGTGAAAATTAAAATTAAGTTGATTGGATATATGAATAATTTTTGGAATCATTGTTGAAAAGTTTACTCGAAAATTCTCTTCTCTTGAAGGTAAAGAGAGTTCTATTTATATAACGCGGATATTCCGTCAAAGACTATGTGATTTTCGGCAGTTGGTCGCACAAATTCGAAAGGTAGAAAACGATAACAGTACAGCGTCGCCACTGACACAGGGGCAAAGTTTCCGGACTCGAGCTTTTTGGATCCTCCAGTCTTTTCTGGCTCTTTATACAAAAGCCTTTTAGCGCGGATTCCACTTGCAGACAGACAAAATTTCAGCTACGCCGCTGACAACACACTAACACGTACTTCTCGCGTAACAATCAAGATTCTTCATTCATTCATTTCTTTCTCCTTTCATCACTTCCTATCTATCGACAAAGTCACGATCGCTTTGAGAAAAACTTTAAAGAGTTGTCCTGCTCGCGCCGCCGAGTGTCTCGGAGGAACACTATTATCGGAGCGATTCCTTATTTTGGCTTCAGGTTTCCTTTTGGGATCTTAATCTTCTTGTCATATTTTTCTTCAGGATTTTTCGTTCACAGATAGACCGATGACGAACAATACCGGACAAGTTCGAAGTGATTTCCTCCAACCTTCGACGATTTCAGAAGCCCAATCTAAACGTTTTGGTATCCAGTTCTCAGCTTCCTGGTCATCTGAAAAAACGATCGTGTTTCATCTTCAGAGCCCTGATGCCGTTCATTGTCACAGACTGACAACAACAACTTCATTTTGAAATGGTAATTTCTTTGACGATCGGCGATTTCGGGATTCTAATCTACTCTCGCGGCCAATATTAATTCATCGGCCGCGCCGTCTCCTAGAGTCAGACTCTCAGCTCCTCCATGACCTGGGGATGATTGTGTCCCTTCTTCAGGGTCCCGGTACCACTCATGGCCAGGCTCTCCTGCTGAAGCTGATTTGGACTGATGATGAGGTTTTGGCCGGGTTTGCCGGGTTTCGTGTTCTTGGGTGGCGGGGGCGGCATAGGCACGTGACAGGTATTGTTCTGGAGGTCGGCGAACTCCGGCGGCGGTATGTGCTGGATGTGATGGCGCTCGGCAGTCTTGGTCTCCAGCTCGCCGCAGATGTTGTTGGGCATCTGGCCGTTCTCCTGGCGCTTCTTCGAGCAGCCCTGATGCTGGTGGTTGCTCTTGTCGCGCTGGTAGTACACCCCGGCGAAGATAAGCACGTTCAGGATCAGCAGGCTACAACCGATCGCGATTGTCACGCTCAGGGCGGTGGAATAGGCCGCGAAACCGTCTTCGGGTTGAGCCGTAGTATCCTCAAAAGCTATGTCGCTAGGCATGGCCGTCGATACATTGGACGATGATTTCTCTATGGAAGTCACCTCCAAGGTGGTCGTTCTAGCGGTTGTTGGCAGTCTCTGGATGAATCTGGGTGGCACCTGAAAGACAAAATTCTTCTTGAATTTCAACTCAGATTGACCGATTTGTTCTGACAATTAATTGGTAATCGTTCTTGTAATTTGATCGTATTACCTGTTCGGCATCAAGCAAATGATGTGACCTAGGAACGTCGTCTGAGCCAGGTTTGTGAAGATCGGGTACTAGATTCAGCCAAAAAGAGAGACGATGAGCCCTGTAGTGATTCTTCAACTTTGATTTGTTGAGCTCTACAAGACAGACAGAATATAACTTTCTAATAAAAAGAAATGTTCATATAAATATATTGCAATAAATATCTTAATGAAGATAAGTGCGCTGAAAATTTCTCGTTATATTGTATTATATTTCCAAAAAAAATTTGACGCATCAAAATAAATATATAACGCGCCCTCCCTCCTCCCCCCCCCAAAAAAAAAAGCATTTCACTGACGTAAGAAGGATGAGGGTAAAACGTTTAGTCAAAGCCAACCTATGCTAAGATATTTCTTGTGGACGGCCTCGTAGGCGATCCAATCGATATTCTTGACTTTGGTCCTCTCTGGTCTGGAGCCGAGGGGTCCAGGATCGGGAGTACCTTCGTTCGGATTCCTGGCGGTAGGAAACAATCATTATAATAATAGCGGCAAAGTTTTCATCGTATTTTCGCGGACGCGTCTCTTTTATACTTTTACGACTTACCCGGTGCGTGCAAAGTTCGTCAGATAAAGTATCATGCTCTCGGAGAGGGCTATCTCGGCTCTGGTGTAATTCTTTGGCCAATGGGACAGGCCACCTACTAGGGGCGCCCCGAAAAAATATGGTAGCTCTTCTCCGTGAATGCATCCCGGCCTCTATATGACAGAGACAATTAATCAGAATTATTGTATAAAAAATATGAAACAGGTAAATTAAATTAAATATAAATACATTTGGGGATAAGGATAAAAATAAAGAAAAGTAGGGATTTAATTTTGTTCTTATATATACATTGCAGTTTTTATTTTTATCTCCATATATTTTTTCTTCTACAATAGGGGGTTTGCATTAAAAAAAAAATACATCTTTTATATATGTAATTTAAATATATATTATTATAAATTTATGTATAAGAAAATTTTAAATTCTAGGTTTGAGGAGACGCTATTTCACGCTGTTTAGCGCTATTAGCGTCTCTCCGAATGCAAATATTGCACTGTGACGTCACATCGGGACTCGGTCGTTTCCGGATCGTATTCGACAATTTCAAATAATGTAATTTTTATTATTAATTTTCTCGCTTAATTTGCATTAAAAAATTACGAAAAAAATAATTACATTTAAAACTATATATAAATTATAAAATGCAATTGTGTTTCAAAATCATGCGACCTCCCTATTGCATAACAACGTTTTAGTGTACGATTCCTTCAAAGGCGTAAAGGTCTCTTTTATTCGAGATAACTTCTATTTCGCGTTTAAAGGCTCAATCGACTGGTTCAACCGAGAGACGTTGAGTGGACCGGACTAACCGCGGAATTCAAAAGAATTTTTCCAGAGGATCCTCTTTCGCGCTCGATCATACGAAAGCACTCGTGGAATCTACCACGCGGGAGGTCTCGCTGTTGAGATTGTACAAATGCCTGGGCCGATTTTTCCTCAAAGCTGCCGTTTGCCCGTCATTTTAACGAGCCCGACGATAGTGCGTCCTCGAAAAATTCGAATCACGCGAGCTCGCTTTCGAATTCTCGTGTCTAGAGGCTTTTAATTTCACTGCGAAACCGGTTAAAATGTCACTGGAAAAAATAAAAAATTGTCTAAGAACTCGGACACAATTTTCAGACCCGCGTGTCCGAAAGTAATTTTGGACAAAATCTTAATCATTTTTTTTTTTTTTTTTTTTTTTTGAAAGTCCGAAAATTCCGTCTGAAGACTCGGAGAGTGTGTCTGTAAAAAGAAAAAAAAAAAATGTCAGACATTTTGTTTGCAGTTAGTCTTTACAGTGACGCAACGCATAAATGATTACCTAATAATATTGAATTAACGGTCCACGTTAGCAGTAATTTGGTGGCGCACGTTTATTGAGTAACGGCAATAATCAAGTTGTAATTAAATCATCATTCGTTAATCGGGAAATAATTACGCTTCGACAAATTAACATTATTATCAATATATTACAATGGCTCGCGTTTTATGATTATTAATTAAATGGAACGCGCGCGGACAGATTGAAACGCATTATCTCAGGAGTATCTCGTTGACAGGTTTGTTGGAGGAAACGCTGTCAACGCTCCGTCCTTGTTCAATTTTCAGTAACAAAGATAGAACCAGATGTTTTTAGCGCTAATAGCGTTCCCCGAATGCACCCTAAGAAACACGTCCGCGTTGCATTGCTACCGGCACTACGATATCGTGTTTCGTGCGCGACCGAAATGGCTTTTTCCGCATGCAATCCTTAGCAGGTGCAATAAGTTCGTAGCGGCGTTTACGCGCGATCCTTATTCTTCGTTGGCTCTCCTGCGAGACGTGAAAAGGACGAGGGGTGCGCGCGCGGGGAATGGAAATGGGGCGCGCGCGTTGAACGTTTAATGCACTTTCATTTCGCCGGTTGACGGCAACCGGTGATCGCTAGGTCGAGGTGCCAGACGATATTCCTATGCAAAATGCATCGTGTAAGGCAAAAGGTGCCGGCAGAAATGACGGCGCGAGAGAAAGAGGAAAAGAGAAAGAAAGAGAGAGAGGGGGGGGGAGGATGGAAGCTGCAGGTGCTTGCGAGGCGAACGTGGAATTTCAAATCCTCCACTCGACGGATCCCGCTTCCGCTTTCGGGCTTTTCCCTTTAAAAATTGTACCGTGGTTTTTTCCGAGTTTATACGAGGCGGTATACGATATGAGCGTGATAATTTATTCAGAAATTTTTTTTTCCCACCTTTCGAAAGAAAGATGGAGGAAAATTTTTTATTACTTTTCGTATTTCCAGAAAAAGAAAGGGGCAGGAGGGGACAGGAGGGAAGGAGAGAGAAACTCCTACATCTTTGACGTTCCCCCCTCTCTCGTACATTCGCGTCGCGTATTATCTGTGTGTATGATATGCTTGGATAACTGCAACTATGCCGCGGAGCATCGCTAATATATGCATCGGGAACACATGTTGAGATAATATCTCGAAATTTCGTGCAACGGTAATAACTAGTCTCATCGTCGCGGTGCAATTTTCGAATTTCCCTTCACACATCCGTTTCTTGTTACACAACCTCCAGTGGAGGAACGCGGAGGAAGCGGGGGTGGGGGATATTGCTAATATATGTGGCATTAATAATCGCAGCACCAAAATTCATTCGAAGTTCGAAACTAGGAGCAGGCAAAAGGAGGAAAGGGAATGACGGAGGGAGGAACGGGGGTAGTACGTCCCTCGCGTAAGTTTCTAAAATCAGATAGGAGTAAGAGTCACCGCCATGCTGCTGCGTTTCCGGTGAATCCTAACTTCCGCTTCGCGTGCGCGTATGTGGTTTAATGTAGTTGATGTATAAATAAGTAGAATAAAAAAATAAACGAGATTAAAGGTAAACTAGTCTTATTTATTTTTTGTTAATGGAATTTTTGATGAATATATATCCAGCGATACTTTTATATATTTAAATTCAATTACGGCAAAATCAATATTTAGTGTACTAGAGTGCTAGTCTCATAATTTAAAAGAAAAAAAAAAGAGTTTTAAATTAAATGCATTATTTCAGATACACATAATATTTGTAAAATATATACAAAATATTTATAATAATTATTGGAATATTTTATAAATATTTTTGTAATCCTCTGTAAGACAATAAAGATGAAAAAGATTTATCATAAATATCCCAGCAAATTTTTTAGAAATATTTACAAAATATTGTTACAAGTATTTATTCTTCCATAAATATAAACATAAAATATTTACATAATATTTAAAAAAAAATAAATAATAAAAATATTTATAAATATTTAATATAAATATCGTGTGTATCTCTGTTTAATTGTAAGATAACAATAATATATAAATTTTTACTAATATAAATGTATATACAATATCAGAGATATATCTGAATATATGTTTGCACAGATGTCTTTTATTCTCAGCGTTCTGTAGCGTCTGGAGATTCTTTCGCAATTTCCTTTTATTCTAGCTTATTCGATAAAATATTTTCTCGGCTGATCACAAACCTGAGGATAGTCTCCAAATTTCGTTTGATAGTCGAAGACGTATAGATAGGAATTCCTATGAGATTGGCTGTGAAGATCCGCGGTTCTCGTCGCCGGGGCGACAATATTCGCATCCCCCAGAGCTTCGAGGGTCTCGTCTCTGAAAAAAAAAAAGAAATGAATAATCCGCTTTCATAATTCTTCGTAATATATTTCAATCTTCCCAAACGCGTTTATTGAAAATAAATTTAAAACAGATGGTAAAAAATTGCGGTTGAAATATATTTGGGAAATTTACAATTACATTTGTATGTATCTAATAATAGATGTTTTCTGTAATAATATTGTTCTGCCATATTATTAATACAAAATATATTGCAATAATAATTTAAAAAAATTTTAATAACTATTAAATAATATAATAAAACACAAATGGATAAATTAGCGGACTTAAATAATTGGTAAATAATCATACGTAGCGATGATTTAATTTACTGCTAATACAAAACTAAATTAAAATTAAATATTTAATGATAATTAATTAGAATAAATAAATAACGATAATTGAAAGAGTTTCTCTAAATTTCATTGTGAACGAAATATGTCCGCAATTACCTAATATTAACAGGATGTTGGACAGGTCGCTCCCAATCCGTGTACTCGTTTATGATGGTCGCCAGGATTTCCGGCTGATGATACGTGTACGTGTTCCGCACGAATTCGCGCAGGATCCTCGTCCTTCTGTCAGCCTCGATCCCGTATTGAGCGTCGTCGGCGGTTAAGGAAAAATATGCTTCCGAGCGAACGACTCCCACCATCAGGTCGTATCTGCAAATTCGCAAGTTCACTTTTTCACACACATATTTTTTGAAGAGTAAAAAAAGATGTTGCACAAAATATTAACGGGAATTCGCAATCTGTAAAACATTTTAGGGCACATAAGTTCTCGTCTCGAAGTATATGAAAACTTCCCCCAAGATACGAAAAGTTTCTTCTTTGCCTGAGGACTCTCAGATCCCGCGGTCCTTAAAGAATCACATTCTTGTCTATGCAGGGCTCTGATGTGTTACTTGTATCATAAGATATTTGCTCTCCAGGATATAATGGAAAATTTGAAAAAAATTAACAACATACATACACATGTATCCTAGACGGCATAAAATATTTATAATAATTATTTAAATATTTATCAATTAACTGAACAGAAAGATTTATCATAAATATCGCAATAAATATTTGAGAAATATTTACAAAATATTACTACAAATATTAATTTTTTTATTTATCATGAATATTATATAAAATATTTAATTTATATTTTAATAACATGTTGAATACAATTTTCGAGATGTTTTCTTTTAATATAAAATATTTATATAATATTTCACAAAAATATTTAAATTAAATTATATTATTAAGTTAAACTAAAGTCAAATAAGTAGAAATATTTATAATACTTGTCATAAATGTGTTACGTATTGTTTTGAGCTATTTGCCATTATTTAATTCGTAGTAAACTACTCGGGTACTTAGAATCTTTCATTGGCACTTTAAGATATGAAACTTTTTTCAGTCCTTCCAGTTTCTGTTTACACGCGAGTATTTCATATTTTTCAAACAAAGAATAAGAAAGTTCTCTCCCCAGATATTGTAGGATGCGATTTTATTTTTCTTCCCTCTCGATGTTCTCCCACACTCCTCCCCCGTTGCAAACAAGCAACGGTATTGTTTCCTCGCGCTATTTATTTTCCCTTGTCTTGAAGCTCGATCTCGCGAGTTATAACGATTGAGGGAAAAAAAAAAAGAGAAGAAGCGTTCGCTCGAATGATACCTCGACAGCTTCGCCACGACGTCCTTCCTCAGAAGGATATTGTTTAGCGTATTGATCGTGTCGACTTGCAGGGTGTAGTCCTGATCCTCGGGATCGCCGGGATCGATTACGACACCGTCTATGCTTGGGCCGAAGGCCGGCGCGAATTCCAGTCCCTTAACGGGCACCGAGACCAGCTCGCTCAAGGACACCTCCCTCAGGCATCTCAGCAAGTTCTGAGGATCTCCCATCGCCTGCGACAGAATAAAGTCGTGCGTTCTATAAATGTGGAGAGAGAAAAAGTATCGACGTTTCTCGATATCTTTAATATCGCAAATATCGCGACTAACAAGATCGTTTCTTTTTATTATCCGTATTATTTTTAATTCTCAATTCTTTTCGCGAAATAAATAAATGGATATAGAATAATCTGATCCTCGCGATCAAATTATGACAAAGTAATAAAATATCGGTAAAAGATGAAAGAGGGAATAATAATCTTTTAACTAGAATTAATAATAGTAATTCTAATACTTTTGATTGAAATAAAGTTCTGTTGAGATATCAAAGAATTTTTGATAACAATAAAAATATTAATAAAATATTATAAAAATAATAATAGAATATTGTACAAATAATAATAAAATATTCCTAAGATATAATAAGAAAATATTATAAATATTATAATAATAAAATGTTATAAGAATATTAATAAAATATTTTAATTATATTCAAGATTATAGTAAAGAATTAAGAAAGAAATGAAAACAATTAAAATAAATGTTTAAAAAAATCATATTCCTCCAGTTAATTTCAAGCCAATTTTATTCGAAGGACATTTTAATTCTAAGAATCATACTTGCTGCATAAACATACACAACGTCAAAATTTGTAGAATAGATTTTGGGATTAGTATTGTCTATCGATATTATTTATCGAAGAAAGGTCGACCGTAAACTTGTTAAATTAAGATCGCGAGTTGCGACACACTTGTTGTATCCAGACAGCACAATATTAAGTATATTAAGAGAAAAAAATGATTTGACATATTATTAAAATATAGATTAAATATTTTAATATTTATAATAATAATATAAATTTATTATATTAGTATAATAATTATTATATATTTGTGGTAAGCGACAACAAATAATATTTGTAGTAATATTATTTTTGTAAATTTTCCTCAAATATTTACTGGGATATTTAAAATAAATCTTTGTAATCTGTAAAATTTTAAATTACAAAAATATTGTATATATTTAAAAATAATTTAATAAATCTTTTTAGAATACTCCAATAATTATTATAAATATTTTGTATATATATATATATTTTTTCTAAATTGTGTGCTATCTGGATACATATATATATATATATGTATAGCGACATTGGCAATTTTATCAGGATGAGACGCAATCAGGGGAGCGTTCAACCCCCATTCGTAGAGTCCTCGTTGTACGCGGCCAATTTACGCACGCGGTCAGAGTTTCGCTCGTTTCGTCGAGCGACCGACTCGACATTCGATTGCGGCCAACCCTCCTTTCCACCCCACCCAGCACCGGCGTTGGGGACTGAAAGACGATTACCGGCGCTAAAGCAATTCATTTGCGTACCGCCGAATTAAAGCGAATCGCCGGCGAAGCGAGATTTCCTTGGTCCAGCAACGCGGCCATTCCGGACGCGGCTGAATTCCGCTGAGCGACGCATGAAAATCTTGTTTACCTTGCCAGAGAGGTAGCTTTGTTAAGACGGTTATACCCCCGGCGAAGAAAATATCGTCGGAAAATGTCGACACGCTATGCGTTAAATTCTGGCAAATCTTGCCAGTTAGATTTGGGTTGGTAATTTGTCATTTGTGATTTACCTCGTTCGTTAAATACGTTTTATCTCTCGGGTATCTATCAAGTAGAATTAAAGGAATACATAACAGAAGAATATTAATAAAATATTATATAATAATATATACAAATATATATAAGATATTATAATAAGAGCATATTTAATAAGATATTATAAAAAATATAAAAGTAAAAATGAAATAATGATAATAGTAGTATATTTTAAATAATTAATAATATGATAACAGAAGAAGAAAAATCGGATATAATATTTTCTTTATAAAAATTAACTCTTTATATATTGTTCAAAAGAAAAGAAATTTCTTTTCCATTGAAGCCTTTAAATAAATTAGGAAAATAAATACGATTACAAAGGACTGTTTCTAAAGAAGAGAAAAAAAATACAAAAAATTTTGCGTGATAAAATCAAATGAATTTCATGAGATTTCTTTTTCAGATGATATCGAGGCGGAAAAAAAAAACTCCGTTACCCGAAAAATACGGTATACCGTGTCTAAAGGATTCCGATTTGCGGGTACGCGATTGAAGGGGTAACGATTAAACGAGGGATTAAGCACCGAATTGTTTCTCGATGTGTTTCTAAAAGTTTTTCCGCGGCCCCCGCGGCCCGGAAAAAAAGTGGCGGCCGCACGCGAAATGGAAATCGAGGCCGGGGATTATATTATGCTTCGCTCGGATCGGCAAACTTGTAGCGGGAATCAATTTTATTTCACCCCTCCCACCCCACACACACGCTCTCCCCGTGGGAGAGATCCGCGATGGAGGGGGAGGGGGGGGGGGAAAGTTCGAATTGGAAAAACACCGATGAAACCGGGTTATCTTTTATTACGTTATTTTTGACGGACTTATATACAGAGGAAAATATATATCTGTGCGAGCTCTCTTTCAACGACGATCGGAAATATCGTCGCTGGAATTTACAGCGTGCTGCATATCAATTTCAATAAAGAAGACATCATGGCGGCTCCGCGGTTATAAAGTGGGCCAAGTACGTAATTCACCTTCAATAAAATAACCGTCAACCGAGGACAACATATTTTTCACGGGCGCGTTCGTAGTGTCAGGATTGTACCCTGAGAAGAAGGGAAGACAGAGAGAGGGAGGGAGAGAAAGAGAGATAGATAGAGAGATATGAAATCATCCGTACGATGATAGAGTGTGTACAGAAAACACTTTTCTTATTGAATTGTTATTGAATGAGACACACGTATGAATACTTCATACATTCTTTTTATTAACTAGGATTGCGCGAAACTCATGACACAATATTATTCGTAAAAATATTGTATTGAAAATTTTCGAAAATCGATTAAATCTTGTCGTGGTCCTTAATAAATTTTTATATAAAAAATCTTGTACTCTATATCTTGTCTTAATTTTATTAATAATTTTTATCTAATATTGAACAATTTAAATTATTGTTTTTCTAACGTAATCTTTACAATATAATTTGAGATAATTATTAATACTTATGTCATTTTCTTTTACTTCTAAATAATTGTGTAAAATTTTATATTTTTAATTTATTATTGTATTAATTGTTTTGAAATTGTTAATATAAATATTTCTATTTATTAAATAAAATTCCTTAAGTTTGTATATAATATAATATTTTTTTCTCATATTTCAAATTTACAATGATACTTTTTTTTTTCCTTTTTTCTGTTACAAATCAATAATCTTGACAAGACCAATAATTCTGGTTTTTGATAACTAATTAAAAATCTTGACTTGGTTTTGTCTCGAATTTCGAAATAAGACAATATATCAGGACTACTTTTTGTATCTCGTACAACCCCTTATTATTAACGTCGCGTTTTACAAAATTGAAAACGCGAGAGCGATCAGAAAAAGTTTCAACCTCGATAAAATAATCATCTCGCTCTGCCTTGTTATAGTATACAGAAATTTGCATTCGATGCCAATTTGCAATTTGCGAAATTTAACTCCCCTTTTATTGAAAATGGGCGCGTGCGCGCGCTCGCCTATCGGGGCCAATGTACGTGTGTCTCGGGTGTATATTAGCTTAATTGAAACGGCCCGTTAATATAATTGGTATTACGTAATTAACGCTGTAAAAACACACGGATGTGCGTGGGTTATTCGCGCATTTGATATTTTAATTTATGTCCGTCCCCTTTTACGCGGCGGTCGTTTCACCGGTCGACGATCGGCATTATCGTGAATTATGCGAGCAAGCGCTCGAAAATGAGCGAATAAGAATTAACGCAAAGAGGGAAAGAGAAAGAGAGAGAGAGAGAGAGAGAATGAGTGAAATATAACGGGTACGTGTCCTGTCGATCTCGGTCCCACATACACATTCTGTAAGCTGAATTAAAGCGTATCCAAATTTAACGCCGGATTTATCGACGCCTTTGCTGTAAAGTTGAAACCTCGAATGTTTAAAAAATTATTTATTTAAAAGAATTATATATTATTTAAAAATTATTATTCCTTTTATTATTTATATATATGTATATTTAAAATACAAGGTGCTTCGTAAAGTTTAGGCTAACTACTATACGTAGTGTTCTTTTCAGCAAGACAAACAAAAAAATTTCTATAAACATGTTCCTAAAACGCTTCGCTAAGAAGTTAAATGTCAAATTAAGATTAAAAGAATAAATTTTCATATTAACGTATTACATGATATTTATTTAAATAAATAGATTTAAGTAATAATCTAACATAATAGTAGATTTTATTGCTTTGATGGCAAATTAGGGCCATGGTAAAATAGATTTTAATTTTCACAATAATTTAAATATAAATTTTGAAATAAAAAATATATTAATATTCATAATATTTAAATTAGCAAAAAAGAAAAGTCAGTGCCAACAGTACATGGTGTTCCCAAGCAGTCACCCATCCAAGTACCTAACTACGCTCCACGTTGCTTAACTTCAGTGATTGGAAGAGAACTTTTCTTTTTTTTTATTTATTATCTATTATTTATTTATTATTATTTTTTTTTATTATCACAGTAACATTGTACAATTATACATCTAGTCTCAGCTAAATATATAATAGTAACTAGCGAATAGGAAAAAATTTTAAATTTAGTACCTGCTTACTTAAAAGCTTAACCTAATATTAGCACTTAAATTCTATTACAGACTTGTAAATATTTCGTTATGCATTGAAATATATAAGAATGAGTGCAGTTAACGTTGTTTATCTATTCTGAGTTAATTACAGGAAAAACATAATTTGCCAACAGCAAGAATAAGAAAAAACCTGCATGTCTCTATGTCTATGTAAACGAGAACTGGTGCTTCACAACGTGATATGACTGTTAATGATAATAACGTTCCTCGTTGATATAGATATATAAAAGCATCCACGAAAAAATAACTATTACGTATGTTTTTTGCATAAAACGTACTATGCTTAACTTGTCATTCAAACCTGCAAAACTAGGAAAATATGTTACATATATGTCGATAGACTCTTTGCTCTTCCTAATAATAGTATTATATTATTTTAATTGAAAAGTTTTATGAAACATTCTATATATTTATTTATAATTCAAGAATTTTAAGACAACTATTAATAAAATAAATTTTAATTTTTACAGTAATTTATGTATGTATTTGAAACAAAAAATATATCAATATTTATAATATTGATATAATCAATATTTATTACCTTCAGTGATTGGACGAGAATTGATGCTTTACAACATGGTAGACCGTTAGCGATAGTAATATTTTTAGTCGATGTAGATATATGATGTAGATATATGAAAGCATTCACAAAAAAATTAGCTATTGGGCTCGTTTTTTGTTTTTTTTTAACTCGTCATTCAAATGTGCAAAGCTAGAAAAATATGTTGCATATATATTAATAGATTTCTTCTTGCTCTTTCTAATAATACTACTATTATTTTAATTAAAAAAAATTGTATTTTATATGTAAATCAAAAATCAATTTAAAACTTTATTGCAATTTTTCAGGAAAAATATTTTTAAAATAAAAGTTATTTAATTAAAATACAACTCGCAAAGAATCATCTGCAAATTTTACGTTAGAGAAATGCATATTTTCTACATAAATATATAATAAAAAATTATTGAAAATGTTGAGCGCACGATTATAACGACAGCTTATTTGAAATGTTTTCTCATTGTGCTCAAAGTTATAAACGTACACCAAATATGGATATTAATATAATTTTACAAAAAAAACTATACTTATTACAATTTTAAATTATTTAATTATGTTTAAAAGTTTATTTTGATTTTTCAATATAATTTGTTACTTGAATTATTCATTTCCAATATTTTTTTATTTTCAATTATTTATGTTTTAATTCTTCAATTTTTAAAAGTATATTGTCTACTTGAATAGATTTTTTAAATTCTTATTTGTAAAATACTTTTGAATTTTCAGAAGCAGAAAATATTTTAATTGTCTTGTTTTTCCTAATGTAATACTTTTACAGAAATATTGTAATAAAGTCTTAACTAAATTTTTAACTTATAAAATGAAATTATTTTTTCAAATTAATACTACTATTAGAAAGATCAATATTGATATATTTTTTGTTTCACATACATATTTAAATTATTTTGAAAATTAAAATTTATTTTATTTATAGATGTCACAAAATTCTTAAATTATATACAGGGGTTTTGTAAAGATTATGTTAGCCGTATTCTTTTTATCTAGAAAAAAAGTTCTTATAAAAATATTTCTGAAATGCTTCATTAAAAAGTACTTTTATAGTATTTTCAGTACACCATGGCCCTAAATTGCAATGAAAGCAGTGTCTATGTTAGATTAAATCTATTTAATTTTTTCTTTTTAATTTATTTATCTAAATATCAAATATAAACTGTGTAAATTATAATATAAATTTAAATCATGATTATGTAAATAAATATAAATTACAAAGTTAAATGTAATTAAATATTAAATATAAATCTAAATTACAATATCATATAAATATACATTATATATATTTATATTATAATTTATTCTTTAATTTCTTCTCATCTAAAATATTTGTTAAATTTGATTTAATATTTTTCTTTTAAATTTTATTCGTTATCTCTCTCTCTCTCTCTCTCTGTCTTTTTTCTTAGTCAAAGTTAATTATAATCAAAAATTAATTTTGACAACATAACTTGAAGCGATAATTTAAGTTTCAAATTCTACATAATGTCAAATAGAAAGACGTATATATATTTTATATTTATACTTTCAGGCGAAAGACGAGAAAGAAAATATTAGAAGGGTTAATGAAATTACAACCTGACGGGCGGGATAATTTCTGGCGCGATGAGGTGGACATGTTTGCTGGTACTCACCGACGAACAATTTAGGTGTTTGGCGACCTGCATGGCGTAATTGGCGGCGCCTCTCACTAACGCCCAGGGTGAAAGTGCACTGCCTGACATCAGGACGCCTCGATGGAACAGCAGACCTGCAATCGAGAACCGCCGATGTTAATAACAGACACAGACAGTACGCTTTGTAAGGTTCGTTACAAGCCTCAAAAATGCCCTCAGACCTTTACGTCGCAAATTTAAGGGTATAGTTTATCGGTCTCTTTGATGATAATGACAGATGCAAGTCTGCCTGCGAGGCATTGAGATATCCTTAATGCATCCTAAAAAAAGGGCATGAGCTTTTTTTATTTTGCATCAGCGCTTTAATAGAAATATATAGATGTAATTATGTATATTAACAAAAGAATATTCTTTCTTTCCTAGAACCTCTCGAGATCTCGAGCGCAGTTTTCCGCGCAATCTTTGCATCCTTTGCATATTTGGTTTTCTGGGAAAATGTTCTATACCTTCGTAAAAATTCTATATCCTGGAATCACCGCAGAATCGCGAAAGAGAGAGAGAGAGAGAGAGAGAGAGAGAGATTGCGCGCCTCTTCGGCTTTATCTCGGGATTCGCAAATCATATCTCGTAATGCAAAAGTGTTTGTTCGCGCGAGGGTAGGGGGAGATTATATATCGCGACGCGCAGAATTGAATTTCGAGATGATTTCGAGGTCGATCCCCCTTTCCCGAACGGAACTACGATATTACCTGAGTAAACGAAATACAATCCGAATTTCAATGCATAGTAACGCGAATACCCTCTCATCTCGATCGCTCGATAGATTTATTTCCAATCAACGATTTCCATTACGATGTTATCGGCCATTTCCGCTCTAAAGATGAGAACCAAGAAGCAGGCACCGAATGTCGCCATATGAGAAAGATTGTGTAAAAAAAAAAAAAAAAAAATAGATGATAAACCCCTTGCAAAATGTAAATGAAGAAATGTCCGTAAGAAAATGTAAGCTGTATGATTTAATTTTTTGACGTCAGCATTAATTGTGCGTGTACGCGTGAGAGAAGATTTGATTAATGTACTGTATTACTACTAAGTAATTAAAAATGAAAGAGAAAATTAATAATTAAGTAAATGCAATCTTACTCATTTCTCGTAGAAAGAGAAGCTGCTAAAACATCTTTCCATTTCCATTTAATTAAGAGTGTGTACTTTCTACAGAAAGCAACGAACAATGAAAGAATCTGGTAGGTTTCTCCTCCCGGTAATAATAATAAAATATGTATTATACCAGAGGGCAGAGACCCCAAAGAGTTGGCCTTGGACTGGAGCTTATTAGTGATTAATTTTCTCATCACCCGTTGGAAAATTGGACATTACGTAAGAGATGAATAGACAAGAGACTGCACGGCTCTTGCCGTGACTCGCGAAGAAAATTAAGGCGGCAGAGCCAGAACACGATGTATTGCAGGCTTCGTCGTGTTAGTTAGTCTATTATTTAATACAGAAGACCGGGATAAGTTGCTGTAATCCCAATCCTGCGAGTCGTTAATCTTGATACCTCGAAGATACAAAGTTCCTTCTGCGAAAGATGTTACTGTACGTAAACTATTTCTCGATATAAACCAAACAGCGTAAAGAAGACTTCTCAGGTATTTATTATAAATAATTACTTATTAATAATTTATAGATAATTATTATTTATTATTTTTATTATTAATTAATTAATATATATAATTAATTAAAAATGTCCGTTATTTTCATTTATTATAATTATTAATATGCTATACTTAAATATAACATATTTGTATTACATTCAAATATAATTAAATTATTATACCTATATATTATATTTAAATATATTTTAAATTTCACATATAATATTTAAATATAATAAAAATTAATATATAATTATTATTAACTTGTGCACGCAAGTTTTAAAATTCTCTCAGTATCTGACAAATTATAGAGAGAATTTTCGAGTATATTATAAGCATGCAGAGAAAGAGAGAGAGAGAGAAGGAGGGAAGTTTCAATAAACTAGAAGCGACAAGTGACGTTTTTCCGTAAACTCCCAATTTGGTCGATCGGTCCAGGATCTGAATATTCAACGTGAAATGTATCTTGTAAAGCGATCTTATCAATCCGATACACGTCAATATTCGATTGGATATCTCATTCATTTAGTTAAGGAGATACCGGAGTAAACTCTGAATATCCCGAGAAACAGCGTTCCCGACGTATTTCCGACATTACGGGAATCAAGATGGCCTCGTTCTTCCGATATCCGTCGTCCTCTCGTCGAAAGGAGGACGACACCGAACGATAAGACGGTGTCGAAGCTCGCGACATTAAAGGACTATTAAAGGATTATCGCCGGCTCAAATTCCGTCGCGTTGCTTGGATTTAATGGCAGTCCTCCATAATACCCGGGAGGATTAATTAATTCCTTCGAGGGAACAGGATCCTGGGAGCCAGGCGTCGACGAGTCCGACGAATTAAAGGTGCGGGATCAAAGGAAACGAGGTATCAAGGGGAGCATTGAGATCTCTAAGATCTTTAAAAGAAAAAACATCGGATCTACAAAGAAGCAAGAAACTTACAGATTCAAGTAATCGAGAAATCGAAAAATCGGAATTTAAAGAAGCCAAGAATCAAAGGCTCAAGCGTATAAGGTATTCAAAGGAAAACGTAAAACAAGGAAATTGAACATCTGTAAAAATCGAGGTATAAAAATTAATTAAATTGCATATAATATAATATATTGTATATAATTAATAATGAAATAATGGTAAAAATTAAGAAAGATTTAAATTAATTAGATTCTATAATAAAAATTAATCTAAGCAATGGAGAAATTTTTTAAGGTATTTAAACTCTACGCGGTAAAGAAATTAAAAGCACAAAAATAAAAAAAAAAAAAAAAAAAAAAAAAAAAACTTTTTATAATTAATTTAAAAATTGAGATGGTCGAGAATAATTAGAATTTGTTAAATAGAAAATTATTTTTTACGACAAATTATTATTCATAATTAGTTAAACATTATTTATACTTGGTCCTTTCAATTTAATTATACGGATATGTGAGAGAGAATTCAACTTTATTATCTGTATTATTTATCGCGCTGTCGCGCGGTCAGTTTTTGCGCGAAAACGGGCGAGAGGCGAGAAGGTGCGATATAATTTTTTGGCCGGAAATCGCGCGCCATTATTCTTCGTCGTATTCTTCGACGAGTCACACGGACTCGTGCTTTTATCAGCGCGCGAGGCGAGGAAAAAACGAAGTGTCGCAATCTGTTTCGGAACCGCAGAGCTTATCGCCCCGAGGACCTCCTGGATGATAATTCACTACAGCTGCGAGTTGTCAATGGTGGTCGGACCAGCTGATTCCCCCGTAATTTATGGCATCTGGTAAACCAGCCCATTATTCCTAGCTCCTCCGCATCATTGTCTCGTGCGGCTTCTCGCTCTTCGACCTGCGCCCCGCTCCCCTTCCTTTGCCACCCTTCGTTTCTGCGTGACGTTATCTGTATCCATGTCGTGACAAGAGGAACAATTCTCCATGGGTTGAGCCAAGACAATAAACTGTTGCTAGGATTACTTCTCTAGAAACATCCCAGACTCTCTCAAGATATATATCGCCTTCTGAATAAAATTACGTAATATTTTTAATGTATATTAGACATGTAAAGTGTCTCGGTTAATCGCATTTTTATACAAATTCGCGTCAGTTAAAGTCTTAAGTTTAAACTTTTTCTTATTGAAAAAAATTATATTAATTTAAAAAGTTATTTAAATTATTTAAATAATTATATTTATTTTTATTTTATCATTAGAGTTGATTAATATAAATTATTACTTTATACATATTCTTTAATAATTACATATTATATATTTATATTTATAATATACATATTATACATATTTTTTATAATTATATATTATATATATTTATAATTTATACAATTTTTTTAATAAAAAATTATACATATATATTTTTTTTAAATAATTATCTAACAAATTTAATAATTATAATGAATATAGAAGTAAAAGTTGTCGCATATTAAGTATATGTAAATTTAATAACATAGCGGGGAAAAAGGGGTAACACTCACCATCGGGTACCGCATGGCTGGTCATGAGAAAGTTAACGCAAGCGGCGCCGGTCCCGTGTCCCACCAGCGTGACGTTTTTGGGATCGCCGCCGAAATAACCGATGTTCTCCTGCACCCAGTGTAACGCCGCGATCTGGTCCATCAGGCCGTAATTCGCCGGCGAGCGTAAGTGCGAGTCTGTGTTGGCGTTTAGAAAGCCTGCAATCAAAACAAGGCCCGTTTATATGGTTAGCGCGGGCGACCGGTCCATTATCGCAGCGGTTACGGCTAGTATAACATCACCATGATCGTGCCGGAATTACCGCCGATAGTGCTAATTCCAATCGTCCACATCGGATGACAGGCAAGATAAATCGTGAGATACGAGAAGCTATCGTGTAGGAAAATGAGTTGATAAATCTGCAGGATATAATTATAATGCTTGGTCGGTTACATACTTGAGTCTAATTAATGATGCTTTAATGACGTGTAAGTGAGGTGCAACAACCCTTTAGTGATTGTGTAAAGCTGTCTTTTCGAATGTTAAAAATATGTAGAAAATTGTTTTAATTAGCACTAATGTAATTAGCGAAGATTTTATTTTATTTTTTTCTACGATGAGAAAAAAAAATCTTTACCAGAGTTGCACGAGATACCAAGACTTTATATTGTCTTGTCTTGTTTGGAAATATGAGACAACATCGAGTCAAGATTTTTAATTAATTATCAAGTTTACTAAGTTTATTGATTTAAAAAAAAATAAAATATGTACATTTGATTAGAAAAAATTATTATATTATAAAATTAAAAAATTTTATTTAATAAATATAAATATTTATATTAATACTTTAGAACCAATTAACAATCAATCAAGAAACAATAAGTTAAATAAACAATATAAAATTATTTAACTACACAAAGCTTTTCATGTATTGTTTTGTGGAAAGGAAACGAATGAGATAAATAGTATGATATTGTTTTTTCTTGTTTTGAAATTCGAGACAAGATTAAGTCAAGAGTTTTAATTAATTATCAAGCTTATTAAGATTATCAAGCTTATTGATTAAAAAAAAAAAAAAATATGTATATTTAATTAGAAAAAATTATTATTATATTATGAAATTAAAGAATTTTATTTAATAAATAAAAACATTTATAATAATAATTTAGAAACAATTAACAATCAATCAAGAAACAATAAATTAAATAAACAATATAAAATTTTACACAATTATTTAACTACACAAAGCTTTTTATGTATTGTTTTGTAGAAAGCAAATAAATGACATAAATAGTAATAATTATCTTAAGTTACATTTTAAAAATTATACTAAAAAAACATTATTTTAAACAATTGTTTAGTATTATATAAAAATTGTTAATAAAATTAAGACAAGACGAGATTTTTGCTACAAAGGATCAATACAAGGTTTAAGTTTTTGACAATTTTTTCAATACTAATATAATATTTTACAAATTATTGTCTTGAGTGTAAAACTCTAATGTTTTTCTTTAACCCTTTGTGTCATGAATTTTTTTATATTATACCAATTTTTTTTCAAACTTGATATCTAAAGTTTTTATGGGCCACTGACGACGAATCTGTGAAGTCAATTTTTATAATCCAAAAAAATTTCTCGAAATTTTGATCCACCATGTTAGATTAGCCAATTTGAATTGAAAATTCTGATCTCAGATTTAGATTCAATGACTCAAAAAAACTCTACATCACCATTACAAAAGATATTCAAACTATTTATGTGAACCATAGAAAATATTAATTTCTTCATATTTTTCAATGATTATTAATTTATAATAAAAACAACGTAGCAAAAAAAATTTGAAAAAATTCTGAAAAATACTTTAAAGTAGCCTGAATAAATGCCTAAACTGTCGCTTCGATATTGATAATAGAATTTAGTAGAAAATAAATATTTTTCATAAAAAGTACAATTTTTGTCTATTTATCTATTTATAGTAATTATGCAAATAAAAATGTACAATCATTTACACTTGTTCATGTACTCATGGCTTGGTGAAAGCAAAAGGAATCCACCAGTATTTAAGGTCAAAAAATTCATTAAAATAATTAAAAATTAGGCAGAAAAAGAATGTTAGCCGAATTATTTGAGCTAGATTTTGTACACTGACCGACCATCGGAAACGTTTCATCCCTTCTGCGTGAAGGGATTAAATGGCCGGGGAGGATGCAGAGATTGGCCGCCCGTCTGGGCGCGAGCGGGCGGTATGATTTAGTGTTCAGACACGTATCACGTCCTACTTTGCGTATCGTTTCGCCGAACGAGATATCGCTATCAATTGGCGGAGTCGCGGGCGATATTTATGACGGCCGGATGGCGCCAGCGGCAACAGTCTTACCCGGGCTTGTCGGGTTACACGGGTATTGTCACGATACACAAATCGTTCGACTTTACCCTCGTCGAAATACACATTCGTCAATGCAGACCAACTTTATTCGTTCCCTTCCGCTTCCGCCGAATAAATCCGCATTTATAAATCTGCCAGATGTCCAAGATTTGCTTATGTTTATTGCCGTATTGACTCGTTTATTTTTGATAATACTGTCAAAAAACAAACGCGTGTGAAAGAAATTATGTTAACGTGATCTTCAGATAAGTTAATCAAGTGTTTTTAATCAACGATTGTGACTGTTCTCAATTTTAGAATGACTTGATTTAAAAAATTATTCTGCTTTGAAATTTGAACAAAATAAGAGAAACTTTTTCTTGTTTTTAAAAATTGCTTAAAATCTCAAAATTAAAATTAAAATAATTAAAGTTAAAATTTAAAGAATTTATAATATAATTGAGGAAACAGGTTGTCAAATTTTAAACGCCTTTTTCTCAAAGCTACATTTTTAAAAACGGTGTACATGATATCCCAGACTACAATTAACGAATATTAAATATATATTCAGAAAAATAGTAGTTTTAGTGTAACGGACAATTTTAATAACATTTTTAGTTTAAAAATGTAATAAAAATTTTTATAAAAATTTGTGCAAAAAGTTCAAGCAATTTTCGAAAAAATGAAATAAATTTCCATCAGACCGAAGGAAGTATAATATAATTAACAAGAAAAAAAAAAATATTTTTTTGTTTCAAAAAAACCAAAATGGCGGAATCATGTACATCATCCATCTCCGTACGGAAAGACACATTTTAAACGAATTGTGTTGCATTCCATGCAAACATTAATATATTTTAATAATTTTAAAGCTTATAAAATATGTACATGTTTTAATATAAACCGAATATCAAATAAATCGTATTTTATATATTTTTCCCATCTCAAGCTGAAAAAGCTGCACTTTTTAGAAAACTGATCAAAGTAGAATAACCTCTTAATGGCAATTTGTCGAATTAGTTTTTTCTAACCTTTCTATATAAGAATTGCCAAGATTAATAATAACAAAAAAAAGTAGGAAACTTTTCGCGAACAATTATCCGTCAAGCAATTTCCTAATTGCATCTCGCGAAACCGGGAATTATCAGCAGTGTCAGCTATCCATGTAGTCAATTAGTTCCAGTCTCTTTTAATATAGATAGAGAGAAGGAAATTAAATTAGCGTTAATTGAGTCAGGTCGACCCTTCTGAAGGTGGGAGGTTGGTTTTCGCCTTTTCCTTCCTTTCATTCGAACTGCAATTGGATCGCGAGCGACGATTGTTGCTACTGGCAAGTTCGGACGTGATATTTTCCAGTAGCGAGGTCCGCCGGTGTTTGCTCCCGCACCATTAAATTATCCATCATACCTACCCGCCGACGTACGTGAGAGTTGTTCTTCGAGGCGGTCTTTTAAGAGGATCACTTCTATTACTATTGCGCCGCCGTATATATATATATATATGTACTTCCTTTATCGGGATGCGCGCGTTAACTTTAGGACACTCGGTGCCTTAACAAGAGAGGCGTTACTGTCGTCAGGATCTAGGTCAACGATGTTGCGCCGACTGTTTTCCGCTGGCCTTGCCAAATCGATAATTTGGAAAGCCCTGCTGAGTTGAAAAACGCCCAGGCTTCCCTTTTTTTTAAAGTCCTTATGGGATTAGATGGGTTCGTGTCTAGATTCTTATAGGATCAGATGGTGTTAGACGGCTCTCGCGGATTGTTTAATAAATATCCGTCTGATCAAATTGTTGCGCATCCGTCTTTCTTCAGTATCTCGAAACTTTGCGAACCTATACTTTATTAGAATTTTCTATAGAATCGTTGTATTATTTTTCAAAATCTTTATGAGAAAAATATTTGCATCGTGCAACTTTTTTCAATGGAAATTTTCTCGTCCATACTCGATTAAATTGTTTTACGGAATTCTTGCATCTTTTCTATATATTTTCTTCGATTTTTATAGAATTTTCTATTTATATTAAATTATTGTAATTATTTTTTTGAAATTTTTTATATGTTTTTCAGTATCTCAAAATTTTACAAACTTGTTCTCTATTAGAATATTTCGATAGAATTGTTGTATTATTTTTGAAAATTTTTGTAAGAAAAATGTTCGCATTTTTTGTGCAATTTTTTCCATAAATATTTTCTCATCAGTAGAAAACTTGATTAAATTGTTTTACGGAATACTTATATTTTTTCAAGATATTTTCTTAGATTTTTCTAGGACTTTCTATTTAAGTTAAATTACAGTTATAATTTTTCTAAAAGTTTATATATTTTTTTCTTTTCTCAGTCTCTTGAAATTTTGCGAACTTGTTCTCTAATTTTCTTATAAGATCATCGTATTATTTTTTAGAATCTTGATAAGAAAAATGTTCACATTTTTTTAAATAAAAATTTTCTCCTCAGTAGAAAACTTGATTAAATTGTTTTACGGAATACTTTTATTTTTTTAAATTCTTTTGGAATTAAAATTCAAGTAAAAATTACTGTTATAATTATTTTCTTACAAGTTTTTATGTTTCTGTCAGTATCTTAAAATTTTGTACAAACTTGTTCTCTCTTCAAATTTTTTATACGATTATCGTATTATTTTTTCAGAACCTTGATGAGAAGAATGCTTTGTGCAACCTTTTTTAATAAAAATCTTCTCGTCGATAGAAAACTTGATTAAATTGTTTCATTCAATGCTTGTATCTTCTTTATATATTGTCTTAGATACTTTCTATTCAAGTTAAATTACCATTATCATTATTTTCCTAAAAGCTTATCTACACATTTGATTTTCTCTTCCGATTTAAAGTTTTATATAGAATTTTCTTCCAGTGTAATTATTGCATTCACACTTTCTTTTGTCCAATAAAATGGAACTAAGTACATTTCTTCTTATACAAAAAAAATTGTATATAATTGAATGCTTCCATATTATTGACACAATCCGATTCTCGCATGGACGGTGCGACAGTTCGACCCTTCGCCAAATGTTTCCTCGGCAGTTTCGGAACATTGGATTCCAGCAGGATTAAATTCTTCCTTGAGACCTTGGTACGTTTGCATCTCTTCTCATACGATGTTACAATCTTCCTTCCGTCTTACGACGTTTCTTTACTTCATCCCCTCGTCTCTTTCAGCCTGCGGGCCACGTCTGTGATCCGATCCAATAACGAGAACCCCCGGTGCTTTACGTCAAAATGGAAGAAGGGAGGGAAGGGAGGAAAAAAAAAAAAAAAAAAAACGCGCAAAACTCCTTTTTTTGGCGCACACACGCATGGCAAGAGGTGCGAACGTGAAAGCGGAATAGAAATAAAGCACCGGTCATGTCCCATTTGATATTCAACCTCCGGCGTATCTGTCGCATCGCGCTTCCGCGTCTCCTATTCTTCTCGTTACAATGGAACTGCTGAACGCTATTCGTTGATTTAAATTTTCCGGTATACACGCGCCGGTTGGTATACACACGCGCGAGAGGGGGCGTCGAAAAAGCGGCGGGCAAGGGGGAGGGGGGCGGGAAGGGAATAGGGCGCGGAGAGGGCGGTGGTGGATATCGCCGGTGCTCACAAAGCGACGCATCATTTTTCCGAAACGAAGAAAAATAGAGAGGGGAGGGGGGAGGGGGAGAAAAAAGCGCGGGGAGGGGGGGGGAGGACGCGAGACAGAGAGGAAAAAAAATTGCCACCACCGCCGCGGAGTAGAATTTCCATGCTCGTCGTCATTTTATCCCGTTACTCTCCCGTTGTTGTCCCTTTTTTTTTCTCACGCTTCTTCTTTTTGCTTTTTCCGTTATCGAATCCCCCAAAATTTGAATTTATCGCTCGCTCACGTGTTATCTTTCGAATTCAGCAAGGAAGCTTCTTTCGTCCATTATTTCGTGTTTTTTTTTTTTTTTTATGTAAATTGCTTGATTTAAGTAGGGCAAAAATTAATTTAATTTAATATTAAACAACAAATTTAATTTTTATATTTTTTATCCGATAAATATCTTATATTTATTATCTAATAATATTGCATTTATTATATAATAATAATAACAATTAATTACACCGTGTAATCTTTAAATATTCATGATAATATACTCTAGACGTCAATTTCCTTAAAATACTTGAAATCTCAAATTCTTTAAGCGTCCATTTTCTTATTCGTTGTATTTATTTCCCCTTTGTTGGGTTCAAGAAAGAAAGGCTATTAAGACACCCAGTATGGGGCGAGGATGATAGACGAGAACAGCGGGGTTGCCGTCGCATCGAAGAGGAGAATAAGAGAGAGAGAGAGAGAGAGAGAGAGAGAGGGGGGAAGCGGGTGGAGTCAAGAATTTAGTTTGGTGAAACGGAAGACCTGGCCGTAATGAGTTTCCTATTAGATTTGGTTGCCGGGTTGCCAGGCAACAAGCCGGGTCGTAACCGGAACTTGCAATCCCCGTGGCGTTCGCGGCCAAAACTTATCGCCTACTCGCTCCCCTAAGCTTTTTCCGCTGCTTCTTATTCTCGCGGACTCGGTGCCGACGTGACGTCAAACGTCATGGGGTTAACAAGTGGCGTTTAATGGCATTTCGAACTAGGTGAGACTAGGTGAGTATTTTGAACCAATCGACCAGGTTTGCAAGGGTCGGTTGGTTGCACTAATACCCCGGCATCTGCCTGAGTCGTCTCTTTCGCGATCACGGCCTCTAGTCTGGATGTTGCCTCTGGATAGAAGAGGAAAATTGAGTAAACACACTTGGCGGTAAGTGACGTTGGTGCAACCGGCCCTAAATAGCTAATGAGCTACGCTCGACTGGCTCGTTTCAAACCTTAACTGCTGCGAGCCAGTGTTTCACGCCATTAAGCGAGCAACTAACATATGTGATTTATCTGAGTTTCGGAACAGTTCGCGAAAGTTACATCTGACTCGACAAACCAGGTTAATCATTGATGTATTTAACGTGGTAGAGAGGCAGAGAAAGGATATAGAGAAATTAAGGAAGATTGGAAAATCTAAGAATAAACTGGGACAAGTTTTGTAAAGTTCTAAGACTCCTTTTCTCTTCTCATCCTTTTTCATCTGGATGTACAATAACTGAGAAAACCTAGGTATTTTAGGAATTCTACTGACGGCAAAGAAACTAATGGGAGAATGGTTATTGAGCAGTGATTGAAGAATCTTCCAAAAAAAAAAAAAAAAAAAAAAAAAAAAAAAGACAGTATTGTCAAAAAGAAGGGTTGAAAAAATTCCTTAAAAATATACGCGCATCCGAAGCTTTCGAAATCCGAGAATTCTCCTGGACTTATCTAGATCCAAAAAAAAAAAGAAAAAGAAAAAAAGAAAAAGCAGAAGGTCTCTTCGCGGAAATCCGGGATTCCAGGATTCCGGGAAGGATATCTAGGAGCGAATCGCGAACGAAAGAAATCTGTCATGACTTACCCAGGATGCCGAGTCTATAGTTGATGGTGACGACGACGACGCCCCCGTAACTCGCCAGGACGCTGCCGTCGTAAGGATTTCCGCTGCTCCATTCGTAGCTCTCGCCATGCACGAACACAATCACGGGATACCTTTTGCCCCCGCTGTCCCTCGCGCCGGCTGTAATCAATAAAATTATCCTGTGTGATCGATCGATACCCTCGACACCTGATACTTCGCATCGCGCATCCTTAAAAGGTCATTTTTCAGTCTCCCGAGCTTCTAAGAAAGTTTTGACAGTCCGATAAAGAATTACCGTGTCCTGAGGAGGCAAAAACTGCACCGATCAGACATCGAATGGTCGTATTCTCTAAGACAATAAATTATTATTAGGGTTGCACAACACTCAGGGCAAGATAATATTTGTAAAAATATTGAAATTTTTCGAAAACTTTAATTTTGTCTGGATCTTGTTTTTTTACTTGTCTCAATTTTATCGACAATTTTCATCTAATACTAAACAATTGTTTAAAAATTAATATTTAAATGTTTATTGCATTAATTGTTGTTAAATTTCATAATAAAAATGTTTTCATTTATTAAATAAAATGTTTTAAGTTTGTATAGTATAGTGATTTTCTTCTCATCTAATTTACAAATACATATTTTAGCATATTTTAAAAATCAATAATTTTCATAATTTTGTTATGCTTTAATTTAAAATTAAATTATTTAAAAATCTTGTCTCAAATTTCAAAACAAGCGAAGACAATATTAAGCCTTGATATCTCAAGCACCCTTAATTTATTATCTGAAATTAGATATTTATAATGAAAAATAAAATATTTATAATTTAAAATTTAATTTATAATTTTAAAATTCAATTTAAATAATACTCCAAAATATCAATTTGTAATTTAATTTATTATCGCGAGTGGGTGGTTGCATAAGAGAAAGGATCCCTTCGAAGCTCAACATTCGAGTTATGTTCGAGTTATGAACAAGCATGCGTGTCGGGCGACGTGTCGCCTATCGCTCTTGGGGTAATTAAAACAAGCGGCGGTGGCTCGCACACACGAAAGGGGGTGCGTCAATCTGATTTAACATGGTAATGCCGGAAGGGTGAACACGCGCGAGGGTGATCGCTGCGGCCAGACCGAGTACCGGCCATAATTCAACAAATCACGCATCACCATCCTCACGATAACAGCCCGCATCACGATCACTCTGTTGCCTTCTGGAGCCTTCAATCCTTCCCTGAGCTTTCATGAAACGTGACTGTACGAGTCTCATTGATCAGAGTTTACGACTAATCCCCACGGTACTTTTAAGATTGCGGGAATTTGTCATAATTATTATAAACTAAAGAAAATATGCGGTTCTTCTATATTAAAATTAAAATATTTAAAAAGACTTTTTATATTTACTTAATAAAGTTACATTATAAATACCAAACTTTATTTTCAATTAATTAACTGAAATAATTATTTAATTAAAATAATTGACTAATTAAAATAATTATTTCTTTCTTTCTAATTCTTAAAAGAAATATATAATTTAAATTAATAACATAAAAAGGTTTCTTTAATAATGTGTAAAAGAAATTTAATTTGCGCTCCATATACGAGGTTAGCTTGACAGTTGTTTCTGCAAGAATAAACGCAACGCGGAAAATAAATGGCACCAATGTGATTAAGGGAGTATACAGCTGCTTGATTGCCGGTCATATTAATTAAGTGACCGTCGAGAACGATGACGATCCGGCGGCAAAATCAATTAATGAACCGCAACTGCACGCCAGCTAATTATTATTTTCATTATCGTCCTTGTAACTTCCTCATGCGCTTCCTAATTGGCGACTCCGCCGTTTGCCCTCAAAATACACGTGTCCCCGGACACGTGTCGTTCGCTAAAAGTCGTTTTATAGGGACTAGGAACTCGCGGGAGAATTTTGTCGGTGATTATGCGTACCTTCCTGTAATAACGAAAGCGCTGAAACTTCCCGCCATCCTTTTCCAATTTTTTTGTGCACTGAAATAATTAATTTTTATACGACTAGAATATTACTAAGCGCACGCGATTTATTATTTTTTTTTTGTTTTTTACGTTATATATTATTTAGTAGTTTAATTGAAAAATTTCAAATTTATAAAAAAAAAAGAAATGTCTTTTTTAATAAATTTATAATGTGAAAAATAGAGAGCTATTAATTAATAATATTTCTTTTCTAAACCAATTATGAGACATATTGGAAAATAACTCGCAACTGTCATATAATTAATTGGCTTTCATAAATAAATCTATTATTTCAAGTAAAAATCGGAGCATCAGAAATAACAATTATAAATTATAAAATTATTTTACCAAAATTTTATTTTGTAAAATTATGTCAATTTATTATGTAAACAAAAAAAAGACCTGTTTATATAAAACACATGTATTTAAAATTAGAATTCTCGTACACAAACCGTCAAGAATTTCTTTAAAAGTGCGAAAGGAACTCGATAATTTTCAGCTTCAGAATTTGAAAAGCAGATACGGGAATTATTTTTTTTTTTTTTTTTTTTTTACGTTATATATTATTTAGTAGTTTAATTGAAAAATTCCAAATTTATAAAAAAAAAGAAATGTCTTTTTTAATAAATTTATAATGTAAAAAATAGAGAGCTATTAATTAATAATATTTCTTTTCTAAACCAATTATGAGACATATTGGAAAATAACTCGCAACTGTCATATAATTAATTGGCTTTCATAAATAAATCTATTATTTCAAGTAAAAATCGGAGCATCAGAAATAACAATTATAAATTATAAAATTATTTTACCAAAATTTTATTTTGTAAAATTATGTCAATTTATTATGTAAACAAAAAAAAGACCTGTTTATATAAAACACATGTATTTAAAATTAGAATTCTCGTACACAAACCGTCAAGAATTTCTTTAAAAGTGCGAAAGGAACTCGATAATTTTCAGCTTCAGAATTTGAAAAGCAGATACGGGAATCTCGAATTTACAATATTCGAGAATGTAAATATTGGATTTCGATACAGAAGACCTAAAAAGGAGGGAAAACGTCACTTTTCGATACCAAAAATTTTCGGCAAAGTGGTTACCAAGGGATTTCGTACAATTTTCTTTTTTTTCGACAAAAGAAAGAGAGAGAGAGAGAGAGAGAGAGAGAGAGAGAGAGAGAGAGAATCTCATTTTACATAGAAGGGAAAATTGGTATCTCAACTCTCATCTCTCTCTCGCGGTTGCAATACATTATTTCGGCCGTGAATAAATTTACAAGCGCCCTGTCAATATTTGATGCGATCCGCAAACAATTTGCCGGGGCGCCTCTAACGGACTTTACATATTCATAAAGCGGTACTCCGTAGTTTGATATCGCTGGATGGTAAACGAGAAGTACCTGCGTTCCCGTTAGATCGCTTTATTTTACAAACTCGATATTGCATCCGCCTTCTTAGGAGAACCCTTCCTTTAATCCTTTCCAGCCCCTCCGGCTGGCAAATGCCGCCAGCTAAGGGAAAACAGATTGTGCATTCATCATGCATGAATCAAAACTTTATCTTCCACCAGCTGAGATCCAGATTGACTTTACGCTATCAAAATTCAATTTTACCTCTCTCTCTCTCTTATTGCCATGCGATATTCAATATCCTAAATCGAGAAAATTCTTCACAATATATTCGTTAAATTTAAATGTAACCGTACTTTTTTGACAATTAAATGTCCAGAGATTAAATAAATTCCGTTAAATGGAAACTTTTATTACCACAATATTTGATATCCTATACTGAAAGGATTTTAGAGAAAGAGAAAAAAAGAGATAAAAATAAAATTTTCATTAAATTTCCACAGAGAAATCATTTCTCATATTATACATGTATAAAAAAAATGTAAAAGTATTAAGTATACTCGTTTCCCGGGAAATTTTAAATTTACGTTATCAGAACTGAGTTTTTTGAGCTTTAATTGTCACAATATTTATCTGAAAGAAATTATTTTAAAATTATAAAGCATTGTAATTTTTCCGTACCGATGTTTTATTTTAATTAATATAATCAAATGTCTGGAAATGAAAAAATTTTTTTAAAATATTTCAAACAAAGTTGCTTGGTTTAAAAGGGAAAAAGAAGAATATTAGTTTAATCTTTTGGACGTAGATACCAAAGTCAATTTAGTTTTTTCAAATGGAAAAATCTATATTCCTTTTATATAAATCGATTCCTCGCAATATTTTAATTTGACATAATTTTACATAAATTATAAAATATCTCGTAAAATATTTATCTTTCGATTATCTTATCTCAATACTTTTATGCACAGAGTAATGAGAGGATTCAATTGGCGTAAAGAAAACACGTGGTTGTTTTTAAGAAAAATACGTAGTTGCTTTCATATTTTTGTTATTTGTATGTTTAATTCTCCCTCTTTCTCTCCGAGAGGGTATTTCGCTTTTTCAAATTGTCACGCAAAAAAAGGAAAAAAAAAAAAAACTAGTAGAAATAAACAGGAAAATGTAAAATGGCAAAACTGAAAGAAAAGCGTGCAGCAGGGTTAACGTCGGGATAAAATAGCATACAATGATGCGCCGGGTGCGACTGCAATGCAGCGGCACTTTATCGCGTCGTCCTGCGAGCTACACCGTGACACAGGCAGGATTACGGTACGTACAGATAAGGATGACGACGGTACGCGGTTATCACGGTTTGCATTCATTGCTTGCATTCACGGTGAAATCGCCACGGTAAAAGCGCCTGCATACAGTTCTGGCAGCATCCTGGTATATACCCACCGGATACTCTTGTCTTATTAGAGATGTTCTGACAACTGCGGCCATACGGCCACTCAGGACAACGACGTTTATCGTCCTTGTAAATCTTACTATTATCGTCTGCCCTCTTTCGATTTCCTGATGGCGCAATAATTGTTAGTTCTTCAAACAAGGAAGATGCAACAAGTGACGCGAGATAGAAAGAAGATTGCAGGACTCTGGACAGGATAATATTTATTTGTAAAAATATTATTGTTTGGAAATTTTGGAAAATCTTGTCTTGATCTTAAATGAATCTTTGTAACAAAAATATCGTCTTATATTGATTTTATTAACAAGTTTTGTCTATTAATTATTAAACATAATATCATTTAAGATAATTTTATTACTATTTATTTTATTTATTTACTTCCTACACACGCAAAATACAAGATAAAAGTAATAATATAGTTTATATAATATATATACATATCAAATATAATAATAATAATTATATAATAATAAGAAAATATATAATGTTGTATAGCTAAAAAATTGCGTATTTTGTAAAAACTGTTTATTTTGTTTATTACATTAATTAGTTCTGAATTGATAATATAAATGTTTTTATTTATTAAGTAAAATTCTTTAAATTCGTATTATAGTAATTTCTTTTTTTTATATAATTTAGACATACACATGTTTTAATATTTTTTTAAATCAATAATTTTGACAATCCTAGTTTTAGTATTGACTTGATAATTACTTAAAAATCTTGTTTTCATTTTATTTTTTATTTTAAGACAAGACAATATCAATAAAAGACTACTCTTAGAATTAAAAATAAAAGAGTTGGCATATTTTAAAATTATTAAAGTACCGAATTTTTCTTTAATTTTTCAAAAATAAATAAATTTAAACAATATCTTTACATAAAAATCATGTTTTTTATCTTTATGTGTCTTTTTCTTAAAAATCATTAGTTTGCTTTAAATACATTCAAGAATGAAAAAATTACAATTTAAGATTGTCTGGTTTAATTAATAAAATTGTAATTTTATCGACAGTTATAAAGATAAGTAGTTTTATCATATGATTTAATAATTTAGAAAGCATAAAACGCAAAGTTGATGATCAAGGAAAGATAAAAACTGCTCGATTTAAGAAAAAAGGAGAAACAAAATTTAAAATAGATAAGATACACAAACGAGAAAAAATCAGAAGAGTTATAGCTTAAAAAAAAAATGAGAAGATACATGATAAGATGAAATGTAATAGGAAATCAAATAGTGCGTAGAATGAGATTTCAAACAGGATCAAAGAACTGAATATGAAGCTAAACATGCTCCGAAAATATAGAAAGATCGAAAAGAAGCTTCAAGGAAATTCAATAACTTGATAATTAAAAAAAAAAATTCAATAATCTCTGATAAAAGTTCAAGTTTCAGAAGTCGTAGGTTTTTAAAAAAATTTTGGATTTCTCTTTCTCCCTAGAAGCTATCAGATATTCGCAAATCCCAGTCATCTGATTCGACGAACGTAAACGCAATTCTTGTATCGCACTCGTTCGGGCTGCCACTCGAGGCCCTTGACAGTAAATTCTCCTCAATATCGGCTTAATCTCTCCTTGATTCTGTCGATGTATCCTATCATTTTCCGAATCGGCGCGTACGGTAGGTTTACAGCCCCGGCGAAAGGGAAAAAAGAAAAAAAATAAAAGAACAATATTCCCTTCGCATCTCATCGGCCTCGGTGATTTTCGTGGCCAACAATTTTACTCGAACTCTAGGCTCGAGTTACATTTAAAAAAATACCATTAAATTGCAACGATGCATCATTATTATTTTCTTCACTCGAAAAATTCGAGATGTAAAATTTTTAGAAAGAAAAAAAAAAAAAAAAAGAATCGATAACGCTCGACAATAAAATGAACATGGTCGCGAACGGCTCGTCGTTATTTTTACATATTCGACGCTGTCTCTTGATAAAATACGTTGAAAAAATACGTTAAAATAGAAACGTACATAGTCTTTCCCCCCCCCCTCTACTTGTCCTCCCGCCGGTGCAAGCAAACTTTCTTCGTACAATTTCAAATACCCCTTGTCCCTCTCCTCTGACAGCTCTCGCCCCTTCCTCTGACGTCTCTCCGACAAGGATATCGCGACACTTAAATAGGTATAATACCGTGAAATTCTGCTTAACGTGTTAACTACGTGTTCAGTTGTGAGTCCGTCAACGGGGGAGAGGGTTGGTCGCCTTATCCGGCCGAACAATCTCAAACTGCTTTACGTACACCCCCTTTACGTTATCCCTTTAGCCCGCGACAGAATGAGCGAGTCCCCATTTGGAGGAATCTGTCTCATAGATAGCCCGACAACCGCCCGGGAAACCGGGACGAGTCATGGCGGATCATTTAAGATTCTCTCTCGTGCTTTTCGGATTTTCAAACCCCCATCCCCCGCCCCTTGGCCCTGCGAACGCCGATAAGGGTCGCATAAACGAGCGTGAACGAGCTCCGGTCGAGATTTCCGCGTCGTGGAAATTTTGCCGGTGGATATATAAAAAGCACGGCATGTTTTTTTTTTCTTTATTTCTTTTTTTTTTTTTTTTTACGTTCGTTTGTTCGTTTCGTTCGGACCCTCTCGCGTAATCAGCCGCATTATGCGCGCCCTCGTCCCGAATAATTTCGGGGCCGAGCCCGAGGGAAGTTTCGCCATTATCGCGAAACGAGATTTTTCGAGTACAACGAATGGAGGGAGAGAGAGAGAGAGAAAGATTTGTGTTTAAATAGTTATGGAAAGGAAGTTACGCGGAACGCGTATTTTTAATGGAAGCCAAAGAAAGAGGTGAAATCAAACGCTCAACAAATTTGATTTTTCTTTCCGTTCTTGCGTAAAAGCAGAGTCACATATGGAGTTTTGTAGAAGAGAATAACTTTTGCATATTTAACGCTAAAAAAACGCAGTCAAAACAGTTTTTACAAAATTCCAGGAAATTTCGCGCTCATCGTGTTTTAATCTAAATCTTTTCACATCACTGTATATCGTATTAAAGTAGGATTATCAGTTGGAATTAAATTTCAACGAGAGCCACGATATTTAACATTCCGTGATAAAATTTTCGGCAAAAAGTTCAAAACTTATTCAATTCTCGCAAATTAAATGTGTAAATGAACTAGCCTTTGTTTCGCGAGCGGTTTTAGGGGAAACTTTGTCTCCTTTAAAATTACAAGAGAATTACAAGAAAATGTTTCCTGACTCAGGTCGGGTCATGCGGCAACAGTTGCCAGTGGGAACAATCAATAGTCGGAGACAACTGCAATACGACGTGACGAGATCTGTTCGTAAATTTCCCAGGCAAATGTGGGGTAATGCTAGAGAATTGTTCCTTTCCATTTCCTAGAAATTTAAGATAATTTAAGACAAATTTAAGATAATTTATTGAAGACAAGATATATTTAAATTAAAATAAATAAAAATATATATACACATAGATTTAAATAAATAAATAAAATAATATATATATATATATATATATATATATATATATACATATATTTAAATTAATATACGTGTAAATATATTTACATTTTTAAAACAATAAAAAAGTCTCGTTAAATTAGGTCGATATAAATGCAAATTTCAAAGTAATATAAAAAAATGATGTAAAGCGACTCGCGTATTAATAAACTTCTTTATTCGGAGCGAGAGCTTTCGTTAATCGTTATTAATGATATTTTGCTAATTACCATCGGCGATATTAAAACGCCATTTCGATTTTCATTAAAAGCCCGTTCCCCAATATTCCCGAGATACGAGAGACTTTGTGTTCAACTATATCGATAAATCGCAATTTCATAATATTATATTCGTGTAACAAGATACGCAAAAATGACGAGCATAATTGCATGATAGAAACTCGACGGAGGTTCCCTGGACATTCCCAGTCAAAACCAGACAAGACCAGATTTTTGTCCAATTGTAAATATAATAGCTTCGCGTTTTCAAGAGAGTTAGAGTGAAAGAAATAGAAGAATAAACCGAGGGAAAAATTAATAAATAGAAGAAAAATTGTTCGAAAAAACTTAATTAGATAATATATATTATACAGGGTGTCCTAAAATCACTATATCCTTTACAAGAATGACGATTTTTCCTCAGAGAAAATGTCGAGGGAGGTCATCATTTTTTGCAAACTTCAAATTTTTACCATTATATATCTTTGTAAAACTAACAATAAGTTTTAAATTAAAATTTTCTTAAAATATATAAATTCATTCCGAATCGAAAGAATGTAAGCGCATTAATTTTTCAACTCTACCAAATTTAGTTTGCGAAAAACCCTTCTTTTGCAAAACGTTTATAAAAACCGAAGATTATTGATGCATTATTTTTGCCGAGGAAAAATTGGCCACCTTTACAAAATATGGTTTGAAGACTGTAATATACTGTAATAAAAACCCGGTGAACGTATTGTGTTAACGTAACGTCTATTTTTATAGAAAGGTGCCGGAACCAATAAAAGGACACGAGGAGGAAAGATTTCGCGATCCCGGAGTTTGACAAAGTTTCCAATCCCACCTCTCCTGCCTTCCTCATCGAGGAGAACTTTTTGCGCGATGATTTTTTAATACCCCGTGTCTCGGGCGCGCGCCAACGACAAATCCCGAGTGTAGAAAAAAAAAAAAAAAAAAAAAACAACGCGTCGCGATTTTGCTGACGGTGTCCGTCCGCCGACGATGGCACTTGATAGATGATAACAACCGATTCGCCGCTCGTTCTACCCGAAAGCCATTCACCGGGAGCGATGCAGCTGGGGACGGTAAACAGCCGTGACGTGCGTGCGGTTTTGGAAAAAGCGAATACGCTGGAAAAAAAAAGGGACGAAGAAGGAAGGGGAGGGGGAGAAAATAATTAATGAGAGCGGAGCTATTGTCGTGTATCGCCCCGGCTGATGATGGATCGCGATGGGGTTATCGGCACGAGTTCTCATCGCCTGTCCGTCCATGCTCGATGATGACACGTCTATAAAGCGGATTTTCCGCATGCCAACGTCACCCGTTTCCCCCCAAAAAGGACCATCCACGGTCTATCAAAAATTGTCCATTTAAAAATAAAGTATTAATAGTTATTAATAATGACAGGCGTATATTTTATCAAAGTCTATCGAAAATTGTTTATTTAAAAATAGAATATTAATAACGACAAGCGTGAAATATATATTTTACGTTTGACGTTATTAATACACATGTAACTAATACTACTTTATTTTTAAATATATATATATATATTTTTTATATTATTTTAAAAATATGTCGATATTTTATGCTCGTCGTTATTAATAATTAATATTACTTTATTTTTAGACAGACAATGTTTGAAATATTATTCCTATAGTAAATAATAATAAATAATAGTGGTACTATTGTTTGGTAGAAATTAGTAAGATATATTTGGTTTAAACGTATTTTATAGGAAGAAATAAATTCCCGATGTCATTTTGATAATACTCAAGATATGATTAAACAATAATACAGTGAGTGCGAAGGTAAATAATATTTTCAACTTAAATTTGAAAAGTTTTTAATTCCCGGGCAAAGAGAGTGTGGAAAGTCGATCGATTACATCAAATTTTAAACAGGTTTTGCCGCCCAATTGAAAAAACCGACAATCCGAGATAACAAAGATTCTAATTTAAAATTAAAATTGCGAGATTCTAATTAGATGTGTTTTTGCGATTCTAATTTAAATTTAAAATAAAGGTTAACTCTAATTGAAACCTCCGTAATTGCGAATAGTTTTAAACTTTAATTGAAATATTCTTAATTCCAATAATTGAACAAACAAATGTCTTTTCGAGGGAGAAATGTCCCTCGACTCAAATAATAATTACCGGGCAAAGGAAGATACGTACAGAATGAAAGAGAGTACAGTTCGTTCTTGATGCAGGTTGCCCCCGTAATTCGCTTCCCGCTCAACATGCCGTTAATTTTAAACAAGTAAATGTTCGCACATGTTCCCCGACTAACTCGTCTAACTCGCTATCTCACACATATTCAACTTTCCCTCTGCTTTGCTTTCAGCAAGAGCAACCATTTTGAAAATTTATAATTTTAAGATATATTGAATTTAAAAGAAGAATAAAATCACTTTATTATCGTACATTAGTTTTAAATTATTACATTTATACTTATACTATTTATTTATAATTCTTTTATTTATATTTATATTTACGTATAATTTATATACGTTTAAGAGAATTCAAATTTCAATGAGCAAACTGATATTTTAAGCGTGTGTATAAGTTATGAAAGGGCAGCACAATAAATCATTACCAGGAGTTATCTTTTCATTTTAAATTTATTTTCTATCCAGTATATTTTGTGTTTTGCAATATTCATTATACTTTTTGCATAGCGCATCGTTAGATTACGTTAGTATATCATTTTTAGTATTTGCCATTTGACACAGAGAGGCACTTTGTTCAGTATGGCCCGAAGAGAGTGCCTAAAATATTACCGGCACTATCGCTCGCTCATTTAAAAGAGTACCGAAGTAATGAGCGGCGCTCTCGGGGAGAGATCTCATTATAAAATACGTGGCGGAAGCAGATGTTAGATAAATTTCTAATTTACTTATATTAACTTTACCGCGTCAGGCGTGACCCAGGCTTTAATGGATTAATGCAATGGCATTGCGTTCATTCTATCAGCTATGATAATCCAAGACGCTCATGGCAACTGTTAGATAAGGATAAGGCTTTACGCTCGAGTTCATTCTCCAGGTTCATTCTAACTTATTGCAAGACATGGAGAATTTTTCAAATTTTTAGAAACCTCTGGTTATTTTCTATATATATTATTTCATATATATTTTGGATTTTATACATATGTATTTTAAATATACATATATAATTTGATATTTCTTGATATATTAATTATTTATTCTTTTGCTTTTTTATTTAATTTATTATTAATCTGCTGGTTTCTATTAAAAGTACACGCTTTTACGCTGCTGTTAAAACAGTAAAATTCAATATCAAAAAAAAAAAAAAAAGAGAGTAATGCTGATAACGGATAAATATTTAATAATCAGATATCTGTAACTGACGAATTATATATATAAAGATTTTTATTTTGATTTTTTACCTCTCATTCCCGGATGCGGATGAGGATTCCAGTATCTCTCGAATCCTCTCGCACGAATCCATGCAGAATCCCCTATCTTTCCACCATCACCTTCTATTGCTTTCCGTTGATCTCGGAATGAGTCCAGCATCCCCGGCTGGTCCATACCATGTATAAAATTGATGGAAAAAAATTCCATCAGGGAGAAATATTTTACTACTATTGCTTGAATTTCCGATCCGGCCTCAGGAAGATATGGTGACCATAAATTCCGCCGTAGATAAAGGGCCTCGCGTTCTACCATTCCCCACTCTCCTTTTGCACCGATATCGGAAATTACATTTCCATAGTCGATGAGTTTTTAGACTCTTAATTACCAATTAACTGCGCGGAATGTTTATTGAAATCCCGCGCACGTTTATCTCGCGCCAGGCGGTTTTTATCGAAATTAATTTGGCTTATACGCGAATAAACATATAGGGGAAAAATATTCGGGATATTAATAAATATAAAAATATAGCTCTGCGCAACAGAGGAAAATATGAAATATTTTCTTGCAGCAGCTTCTCAAAAACGTCAAAATCACATTATCAGGAAGAGTTTTATAAAAAATATCTCATGTGTATATGTATCACGTAACGAGAATGAAAATATACGTATATTTATTTATCTCTCGAATTGTATGTCCATCTCGACAAAATAACTCAACTGAAAATTAGTAAAATGGAAAATTAAAAAAAATATTAAACTATCTTTTTTTTCTTTTTTAATAAACTTGTTAATTGAAGTAAATAAATATTTATATTTGAAAGCGTCATGATGATCAAGAGAGTCGCAGAACTGTTTTATATATCCTGCCGCGAGATCGCTGATGATATGCGACTGCGGAGTAATTAATTTCACGAGCATAGGTACGATAAGCGCATTTTCTGCCGCGTGACATTAACATGTCGAGTATGCTAGTGGAGTGTGATATTTCAACGGCAGTTGCAATCCCAACACCATCAGCAGGTTCACTACCGTCTCTCCTCCGGTCTCTTATTTTCGCGATACGACTGCCGAGCTAATGGCGTTCGTGTCAAAGGCGGTGGCGGTAGAATTTTGGATGAAACGTCAATATTTAATGCCCTCCCTTCTTGCCATTACGGGGGGATGCGAAAGATCGCGGATACGGCGAGTGTCAAAAGTAGAAGTAGAGTGGAGGTTCTAAAGAGAAAAGCGAAATACAGGATGTCAGAAGTCGAAGACGTGAGGATTGAAGAGACCGAAATTTGCCGGGAATCCAAAAGGTTGCAATTCTTAAAACACAAAGATCGAAAATTGGAACGATAAGGTTACAATGGTTTTATTTTAAATCAATTTAAAAATGTCGAATATTTTAAGAAACTTTAACTTTATTCCACCAATTTAAAGCAAAAATTGTGTAAAAGAGCAATTTATTAAATTTCACGCTCTTTTATTAGATTCGAATGCACTGCATTCAAAAAAAGAGATAACAATTTAAGGGATTATCCTTCTTTGATCAGCTTAAAGAGAGAAGGTTTTTTTGAGCTCGAAATGCGACAGAAGTAAAATTGCGATTTATTTAATTTTTGACAATTAATTGGAACATATTTTAAGTTTTTCGCATTTAAAATTTTATTAAAAAATGTTAAAATATCCCTGTGAAACGAATCTTTTCGTGTCGAGCGGATGGTATACATAATTTCGACATTTTTTCTGAGATAGAAAACTAATTGTTTTATTATAATTATATTATACTCTCTTCGTCCTGATGTAAGTTTATTTTATTTTTTTTTTTTTTTTTTTGAAAATTGACAGAAATAAATGTTTAAATTTTGTTTTACAATTTTGTCAATATTTTTATAAAGGTTTTTATTATATTTTTTGAAACTAAAAATGTTATCAATAAAATTGTCTGTTAAACAAACCCCCTATTGTTTATCTGAATGTATGTTTAAAACTTGAAGACAATCCGGCAATTGCAGTCAAAAATATCATGAATAAAGCACTAATGTTTTTAAAAAGCATAATTTCGAGAAAAACTCGTGTAAAGTTTTTCTTTCAATTATGTGTCATAAATTTTTTTCATCTTACCTTTTGCATATTGTTTTTAAGACTTCAAATTATTTTTAGAAATAAAAGAAATTTTCTCAAATTTTCAAAATAAAATAATCCCTTGAAAAAAATTAAAAATTGAAAAGAGCCTTGGAAAGAGATTTCAATTTTATTTTACCTATTTATAGTAGAAATTTCATTAAAAAGCAACTTATTAAATTTTTCTCTCTTTTATTAAATTTGAAAAATCACCCCAAGAAAAGGCAACAATTTAAAAGTGCCAAAATAATTGAAAACAAAATCGAGATGCGAGAAGCAAAGGTAAAGGATTAGGGATGAAGATCTCTGAAGATTTTGAAACAAAAAGAGAGAGAGAGAGAGAGAGAGAGAGAGAGAGAGAAAGAGAGAGAGAGAGCAGAAAAGATGGCCCGGTACAAAGATGATGATGGGTACGCGTTTGCGCTTGGCAGGGTTGTAAATCACGACCTGGGTGGAGAGGCGGCCGGTAAGAACGGGGCAAGGGGGAGGGGGGGGCGGCGGGGAGAGGCGAAAAATCGCTCTAATTTATGGTCAAGTCAGCGACGAGCTTTCCCTCCTTTCGTGCATAAGGCCTTTCTTTCTTTCGGCTCGGGTAGCTCCGCAGTCGGCGGCAGGCGCCTCGATAAATCGATCAATGGCCCCCTCCCTCCCTCCTTCCCTCCCTCCTTCCCCCCCCCTCGATAAAATTCTCCGGGCGTCTCTATAAATCTCCAGGCCAGTCGATATTGCCGGAACATCGTAGCCGCCCAAATGGATCGACTTACGTCGCCTACGTGTGCATGTACATTGCGTCTTCTCGGGACGGCTGTATGAAAGTCACGGGGGGGGGGGGCGGAGGGGGGAAGGCGCTTTTTCGTGAATCACAACCGTGGAATACAAGTGGGGATATGTAAAGGAAGGGGGAGGAGAAAAAAACCGCTCTTTTATATATCGTAATATTGTATACGTCCTTTTTATTTCTCCATATCGCGTGTTTTTATTGTCTCCCTTTTTTTTTTTTTTTTTTTTCTCCCGTTTCGATAAGTTTATTAGGAATAAATTCAGAACACATAGCTGCTCCGCGGATTACATCGAAATTTAATTCCGTCTCTTATCAATTTAGTACGGGACAATAATAGGAACGAGGGGGAGGGGGAGGAGGAGTTATCTGAGAGGTTTCGTGCGTCTAAAAAATTCCGATAAAATCGGATTTGTATTGAGCGAAAGAATGCCCAGGGTTTAGGTAGGAATGTAAATTAACGTTTTAAAAGCGGCTCCTTGAAACGCGAAACAATATTCTCGGCACTCGAGGACGGGCAAGCTGTATGGGGTGAGGGGTTATTATAACCTCGGCTCTCTCTTTGTTCCCGCAGGAAAGATGAATTTTAACCAACAACCCTTTCAATGTGGAGGCAAAAAAATATACACACATATAAAACCCTTATACATATATATATATATATATATATATGTATATTTACGCATCCGGTGTTGTTATTGGAATTGGACGCGTCCGACTAGGGCTCACCTCTCGGGTTATCACCCTTAATATTCGGCCCTACTTTAATCCGATCCCGCTGACACTCTTCCCGAATTTCCCCGAATTTTTGATGAAACTCGTCGAACTTGTCAGAGAGGGGTTTCACAAGAGATTAATCAATCAATCAATCAATCATCTATCGGGACTATAGGTTGGCTTCCACTGATACTGTTCTAACGTCAATTAATGGTCCTCGATTAAATTGCGTTGGAACGATTAATGCACAGGGGCCTCTGTCGTTTTTCACATTGAAACCAGACTCCGCGAGGTAATAATCAGATTTATCAAGAGGCTTATTAAGAAGTTTGGAATTCTTTTCGCATAGCGATCCGTTCCTTCGAAGCGATTAAATCGAATAATAAAAATGTCAAGTCACGAGGGAGAGAAGCTCGATATCCGAAGGGGAGACGAGGCGCCTTTAGAGCGGCAACCGAAAGCCGTTAACTTACTTTATCCAGTGCTCGATGCGACGACGTGGTCGTCGGAGTTGTAACTTTTTCAGCTCGGGGGAAAACAAGAAATCCCTGGCTAGCGAAAGGCCGGGCCGAGCGGGAACATTTGGCAAAGAAGAAACAGACGCACGATTCATAGACACGCGGTGCATCATCGGGGCTGGCGGGGCCGATATTTATGTATCGCGTATAGGGAAGTGCTCGCCTAGACATGGCAAAATGTATTGTTTTCGGATATTCTCCCCCTCGTTCCCTTTTTGTTTCTCCTGTTCCGGGGATGGCCGTGAACGTGCCTGAAAACTGTGTTGGACGAAGTTTGTCCTCTCTCTCTCTCTGCGAAAAGAAATACACTCGAGAATAATCCTGAAATTTACGCGAGGCTAAAAATACATACCACGTGGGAAAAAGATTCTCCAAGATTATAAACCTCCTAGGATTCCCGCGGAATCCCCAATGTATAATATAATAAAACCGTGAGACTCTCTCGGGGATATAATGAGAGATTAAAGAAGGGTGCTCTGTTGGAAATAGAAAAATTTCAAGAGTATATCTTTGAGGATTGTTTTTGTTTTTTCAAGGATACAAAAATGAGACACATGATAAGAAAATTTCTGTTTCAGAGTAAAAGTTTTTCGAACTTGGGAAAAGAAATTTCAAAACAGGTGGATTTAAAAGTGGAAAAAGATGGAAAATATCGAATAATCCTAAATTATGCAAGGTATTGGTTTTGGAATATCTAAAATTTCGGATCTAACTACTTTCCAATATCTTGAAATATAGAGAATTTTAAAAGGATCTGGAAAAATTGTCAGGAGATGGCACGTATCTGATAAGATTGCACGAAATACCAAGATTAATCTTGATATTGTTTCGTCTTGTCTCGAAATTTGAGACAAGATCGGGACAACATTTTTAATTAGTTATCAAGACAAAATTTAGACTCTAGATTGTCAAGATTATTGATTTTAAAAGAAACTAAAATATTTATATTTGTAAATTAGATGAGAAAGACATCATTGTTTTAGATACAAATTTAAAAAATTTTATTTAATAAATAAAAATATTTATATTAAGAAATTTAGAGACAATTAATATAATAAAGAAAATAAATAATATAACATTTTATACAATTATTTAGTTGCACAAAACTTTGTGTACAACACATATAAGTAGTTCTCTGGCACCGAATATTGTATTTGGGAAATTAACAAATGACATATAAATATCTTATCATAATTATCTTTAACTATATTATAAAGATTATGTTAAAAAATATTATTTCAAGTAATTTCTCAATATTAGATAATTAATAAAATCGAGACAAGACATTGTAAGACGAGATTTTTGCTAAAAATATTTATTTAGGGCCGAGACAAGATTTAAAGGGAGGCTTTACTTTAAATTGGTTATTTTAATTTTCAATTTTACAGATTTATACAGAATAAAAACACGTAGAATATTGACGTTTTACACATTTATTTATTCATGTTTTAAATTTAAAAGAAAAGGTTTAAGTAATTTTCATTTTGACAGTAAAATATAATGGTATAAATTATGAAATATAACACAATTAAAAAATCATGAGAAATCGTAAAAAAATAGAAAAAAAATAAATAAAATATGGTATGTTGCGTTTTAATCGGCCACCATTTTGTTAAACATTGAAATACATTATTTATTGAAGTAGACACAATAACCACATTTGCACAGATTAAAATGAGCTTTTATTTGATTCAAATCAGCAGAACCGATATAAATCGTGCGACCAACAGTAAACTCATGATTTTTTAAATTGCGTTTTAATAGTAAAAACAATATAAATTATCGTTACACTTTACTATTAAAACGCAAAGTTAAATTTTTTCAAAACATGAATAAATAAATGTATAAAACACCAATATTCCTACGTGTTTTTATTCTGTAGGAAAAAAATCGTAAAAATGAGATTAAAAACAGGCGAAATCCCTGGGATATTCGATGATTCTCGCTCCCTAAATTTCTTACATCGAACGTGATAATTTTTGCGGAGACGGATTCGACTTTTCTGTCGACGGATAAAATAAAGCTGGAGAGAAAGAGAGAAAGGGAGAGAGAGAGAGAGAGAGAGAGAGAGGGGGGGGGGAGGCTGGGGCTCTTTTGCCGCTCGCGTTCGAAACGGCTGTAAACGCGATAACGATAACGATAGCGATAGCTCGAGAACTCGGGATAAGAGTTTTGCGGGGGAGGCCGTGAAAAATCGCTCGGCCCGTTCGTTATCGGCGCGCGGGCGAGCGGTGATCTCGCGACTTTTTGATAAATGAATCGCCCGGGGCGGATATTAATTGGCCGATGCATTCGCGCGTGCATTCTCACCGTCCGTCGTGAGATCCGCTGTATCCGCGACTTTCCTCTCTCGCCGCGAATTTATTACCCCAATCAGTTTCGTTTACATTACTCGCGATCCGTTCGCAATTGATTCCCTGTCCGAAAAGAGAGAGAGAGAGAGAGAGAGAGAAAAAAAAAAGAGAATTTATTTTACTGAGTAAACTTTTCGTAATAATAATAATTCAGCCCCGGCTATTTTGATACGATGTTTCTGGCGGAAAGTTTATTCCGTTTATCCGGGTTAATGCTGACAGTCACCACAGGCGGGTCCATTAATATCGCGGGCGCATTATCAAAAGATGAAAATGGCGGTCGCGCGATCGATGAGCGATCAATATTTACACGCCAACAACGGCGGGCGCTTTTGATAAAAACGCTGGTTTACCATTTGCCAAATTGCTCGATTTACTCTCGTGTTATATGTCTCCAAATATAACGTATAGAATATTTTATTTGTTTCGAAACATAAATGCCTCGTGCATATCGCAGTAACAAACTCGCAGCGCGTTTAAAGGTCCAATTTGATTTATTTGCGTTTACAAAATATCAAGATACAGAGGGAGAGAGAGAGATCTGAAATTTTTCCAGTTTTTTGCCGTTCTCTCACGCGAGACCATTTGATCTAAAAATTTTATAATGGGAAACTCGAGAGAAGAAAAAGGCAGGAATATATATTAAATAAGGACTTAAGAAAATATAAAAAGAGTGCAAAGTTTCCAGACTCTCTTATGTAAACTCGCAATTTTTCTTAGACGCCAGACTATAAACCATACTCTTTCCCTCTTGAAACTTTAATATAAATTTTTCTATAATTAAAAAAAATTGAAAGAAAATGTTAAGTAACAATAAAGATTAAGAGTAAAGTTTTCCCGTTAAACAAGAGATACCAAATTCGTAGCTACTGAAAGAATATAAAGAAATATTGTTATGTAACTGAAGGAATATAAGGTTTCGCTAATCAAGATTTGTATAAACTCGAATCAATCGAGAATTACAACAAACGATTTTTTTTGATAATCAAAATAGAAGAGAATATTGTATGGCTTTGAAAAAAAAAAATAGTTATTTTATTTATAAAGCACAAAATGTATTATTCATGGACTTTGTTTACTTCTGTTAATTTTTATCGATTAAACAAAAAATATAAAGAAATATTTTTCTTATTAAGCGGAGAAATTAAGATATTAAGTCTTAATTTTATCTTGTCTTGAAATTTGAAAGATCAAGACAAAATTCTTAATTAGTTATTGAGACAATACTGTGACTGATAATAAAATCGTCAAAATTATTGGTCTCATCAAGATTGTTGAGTTTTAAAAAAATTAATATGTGTTAGTAAATTGGTTGAGAAAAAAATCGCTTAAAGTTTTATTTAATAAGTAAAAATATATTAACAATTTAGAAACAATTAACACAATAAACAAAATGAACAAAAAATATCTTAAATTAAATTATAAAGATTACGTTAAAAAATTATTTTTAAACAATTATTCAGTATTAGATAACAATTATTAATAAAATTGAGACAAGGTAATATAAACTTTTGCTACAAAGATTCATTCAATATCATAATAACATTTAAGTTTTTAAAGATTTTCAATATTTTTGGAATATTGAAAATTATCTCTTATTGTTTTTCTCCGCATATAGATTTTGAACGGATTTTGGGTCAGAAAAACAAATTTCGAGCGAATTTAATTTACTCTGAAATCGATCAGAACGGCATTGATTGAGTCTGTCCTTGAATTTACGTGTAATATCTCATTGTCAGTATTAAGATACTTTATGATTTTCTGAATTTTTGAATATTGTCCTGAGTGATTTCTTCTTACGAGAAATAAAAAGAATGAAAACGTTCTATTAATCGAGATGCATGGACTCGAGTTAATGAATCAAGAATCACAGCGAGAAACAGGAAGAAACATTGTATCGTTTGGTTTTTGAAAAAAAGCATCCGGTCATTTAATTTGTAAAGCGCAAACTCCATTACTAGAGACTTTGTCTCTGTTTCTTGAAATTCCCCATGTGTGGCTTCGCCGCACATTTTTCTCCCTCCCTCGCGCTACGACTGTTGATTGTTGAGCCCGGGTCTCACAGAGTCACGTCGCGTATTGCGGCGAGCTGTTGCGGTCTTAATTGGGAACCGTGTAGAGAGAGCCCCGGGTACAGGATTAACCTTCCTTCTAGGTCGCAGCCGATCGATTTCGGATCGGAACCGCCAGGGCAATATATCTCCCACGCGCACGATACCTCAACGTGTCACAGTCACGTTCCTCGCATGCCTGCGTGCGTGTATCCCGTTGTCGTATAGATAAGTAGACAAGCGTGCGTCCCGTGTTCCCAGAATTACCTCCTTCCGTAGGGGGTTGTACATGGATTTTGGACGGATTTCGGCCCAAAAGGAAATAAATCTCGAATAAATTTAATTTACTCCGAAATCGGAAGATTAAGGACGTTTAGTATCAATTTTTAAAAATGTAGGAATTTAATAAAATTTGCACAGATTGTTCCGATACATGTTCAGAGACTTATAAAAAAACCTACAGTTGATTCACTGAAGCAATCAAAAGTTATAAGGATTTTAATTTGCAATGAATTTACCCGTCGATATTATTATAAATATAATTTTTTTGTCGATCTAATTATAAGTAAAAGTATTAATATAATTATAAATATAATTATTTATATAAATAAGTATAAATATAATTATTTCTGTCCTTTTTAGCCCTTAAATTCATACGATTACAGATTTTCTATCTTATAAAAAACCTTGATCGTGTTGATTTAACAGCTAAAATAGATAGAAATAATAATAGGAATTTATTCAAAATTTGCAAAAGTATAGTTTAAATATAGAGGAAATATTTGATCACATAATTTTGGTCAAGTACTGACTAGTTCAAAAGATATTGAATATAATTTTCTCAATTTCGTCCTATTATCCGAAATGACATATTATTTATTGTGAAAATGTGGCTACATAGCATTCAGCTGAGCCTTCTTTTGACATTTTAAATAAGCTATCTTTTCATCTGAAGAAGCCTCTATATACAAACGTGTAAGCGAGAAGCGACTAGGCTTCATATGTCAATTTGCAATTTGATCAACTTATGAAAAATTATCATGTTGCCACATTTCTTTCTTCTCGGAGAAATGACAAATTATTAAATTTATCAAAAAAATAGTTAAAAATCTTCTATATTTTGTCATTATTCACTATTATAATTTTTATTCTGACATTTTAAATTACTTTGTACGAGGAAATTCTTTTATTTTTATAATTCAAATTTTATGTTGTAATGTTGAAATCGAGGTACCGTCAATGATAAAAGTTTCTCATTATAATTTAAGAAACACGAAAATTCTCCGAAAAAAAGCAACAGAAGTTCGAAAATACATTTCTACTCTAGCTATGAATAAATAATAAGATTTTATGCAATCTTTATATAATAATCATATATTAAGATATATGAGAAAAGTATATATTCGTCAATTTCGACTACTTTTTGCTCCGATTGTAGGTGCAAAACATCCTTAAGATAGATTTATATTTTTATTAAGATATTTCACGACTTTGTTTCTTGAATTAGGATCTAAGACTGATGATGACTTTGGAATGTAAAATGTTCATATCTTCGAAAGTATTTTCATATCTTTAAGGGAGACATAAACCAAGTGTCAATTATGAATAAATTTTTTTCCCAGAATTATCTCTCTCCGTATAAAAGTTTTGAATGGATTTTGGGTCAGATGGACAAATCTCGAGTGAATTTAATTTACTCTGAAATCGATCAAAAAATAGCATTGATTGATTTGGTCCTGGAAATATCTCTTCTTTTAGATTTTTACATAAATTGATGTGTAATGTCTAAGTTAAGATATTTTGTAATTTTGTTTCTGTAATTAAAACCTAAGACTGATCAATGAATTGAGCTGGAAATCAGCTGGTTAAAATTAGGATATAAGACTCATGAGTTATCTGCTTTAGCTGATTAGAAATCCAAGATGCTCAGGTATTTTCGTATCTTCAAGAAAGATGGAAATGTAAAAATTTCTCGAAGCTATAATTTCACGTGAATATAAGGATCCGTTTAGGAATCCAGAAAGTACAAAGTTCTATCTTTTCAGATAAATTGATGTGTAATGTCCAAGTTAAGATACTTCTTTGTGATTTTGTTTTTTTTGAATTAAAACTTAAGACTGATCATCGAATTGACAGCATCAGCTAGTTAAAATTAAGACTTAAGATTCATGAGTTGTCAGCTTTAGCTGATTAGAGAATCCAAGATGCTCGTAAAAATACACATCAAATTTAGGTATTTTCGTATCTTTAAGAGAGAGGGAAATGTAAACCGACTGCCAATCAGGGATAGAGCCGGCGTAAAAATTTCCCGGAGCTATAATTTCACGTGAATGTAAGGATCCGTTTAGGAATCCAGAAAGTACGAAGTTCCATCTTGCAAACGTGCCGTCAGCTGCGGACGAGACGAGGAGACCAGAAGTGAAAGAGAGAAAGAAAGAGAGAGAGAGAGAAAGAGACAGAGCAGCTTCGTCAGCCGGAAACCAGTCACCGGTCTGTTCGTGGCAGAAGTCGTTTAAAGTACGTTTCCACGTTCGGTGGAGATCGAAGGATGCGGACCGCAATTACATAACTCCGGCCGGAGCGCCGCTTTATATCCGCGGATAAATTCGTGCATCTGCAGACGCGACGATAGTAAAATTTACTGCCGCATGTCAACAGTCATTTTAACGCGATTGGTAAATTTGTGAAATGATGATGTCTTCGAAAGATGTCTCGAGAAGGTTTCGTATTAAGAATCCAGTTTACCTTAGGGAGTGACAAATTTTTTTTTCAAATTTTTTTCCACAGTGTAATGCCTGAAGAATATTAATGAGGCTGAAGAATTATAGTCTTTTAAATTTTATTGAAAAATTCGTAAAATTAACAGAATTATATAATAGGATTGAATGGACTTTAAAATGGGATTTAAAATTGGAAAACTTTAAATATATTTTATTTAAAATTGAGAGGTATTTTGAAAATTAATAGACTAAATAACTTTAATTTTTTTTATAAATAAAAAAAACATTTTTTTTGAAAATATTAGATAGAATTAAAAATATTAATAATTAATATTTAATAAATTCAATAAAATTAAAACATTTAATAATACTAACACTGATTTGTCATTTTTCAATTTTTTTCTAATAAAATTAGATTCAATATCCCTTAATTGTTCTATAGAATAAAACTGGATAGAGTTATTCATTTCAAACAATTACAAGAGTAGCATGTCACTGTCCAAAACTATGCATTTTCGAACACGCTACTAGAGGACTCGTGTTGAACAAAAAAATATCTAAAATATAAAAATTGATGTATTGTTTAAACATCGAAAAAAACACTTGTAAAACATCAAGAAGATTTCTAATATTTTTCAAAAAAAATTTCTCAACATTATCAATTTTTCATATACCCTTAGAATAGACTAGGTTCTCAATTATTTCTATAGGCATTGAGTTTTGCCTGGGAACCCTTTTAATAATAAAAAAATCAATCTTCTGAAAAAATTATCAGAATCAAAGTTTTACCAGCAAACTACATTCCTTCCTCTCCGAGACAATGGAAAGTAAAGCGATCACATTAGAGATCAGTATTAGAGATTAAATAGCGTTCTCGGATCGCACGTAACGTGGTTAACATAGCGGATCCGCGCAGTATATCGTCCGCGAGAGTTGATGTCATCCGTCGGCTCTCACGCTACATAATCGTGCATAATAATTATGACGTCATCCATTAGCGGGCCGCCGGTGACGTTAATGCCTGCTCGTACGTATCGCGACAGTCATCCACCCTCGTCCACATTCCGTTGGTCCATGTATGGTTTGCCCGAGAGAGAGGTGTATCTTCCTATTCTCTGAAACCGCAGGTATTCACGTCCCTGTGACCATTCATTCAAATCGAAATCATTTCCTTACCCCTCTCCCTTCCGCTGATCTATAACGGCAAAATCGCACGTTAATTTTGATTCTAAAAATAATTCTTAAAGAACCAGGCTCAGTTTGGGTCCCAAGTGAAACACTCATGAGTCATATATTAATCAATAGGAGATATTCACGAAATACAAAACAAAAGGTTTTAATTGTTTAATTGAAATCTGGATGCAGAGAAATGAAACAAGATCAATGATACACTGTCGTAATAGGACTTTGTACAATTCTAGAACTCATTTTACAAGATTGTGTTCATGAAACTTTAATTTTTTGACGTCCCAATTTAGCCAGGTTTCAACTTTGATACAAACTGGGTATAATCAATTGCGCCTGAACGACAAGCGGCTTGTATTAATTTTAAATTTGATATTGAATTAACCAACATCCGGATATTATTAACAGAGATGGCTCTTGAAACACAATTGAATATATAATCACATCTCTGCGAATCAAGCGATAGACCTGATAGCCTATCGGAACGAGTGGAGAGGATGCGATTCCCGGATATCGGGATCGGCATCGTGAATGGAGGAGAGGACGCGAAAGGATTCAAATTGACAGCAAGCCGAGAGAGCTGACACACATAATGAAGTGGAGGAACCTAACGATTACACAAAAGCGGTCCATGTGATGTGAATGTAGTTGAATGGGTGCACGAAAGTCGAGCCGGAACTAATGGCAGCGCGGGAGGTGCACATTCCTTATGCCCCTCTCTATCCTATCTCAGGGTCTGGCCTGGGTGACAACAGTCTCGGTAACAGCTCTCTCTCTCTCTCTCTCTCTCTCTCTCTCTCTCTCTCTCTCTCTCTCTCGTTCTCCTCCTGCGCTTCCTTGGAGCCCGAAGGAATTATCACTCCCCCGTTGCACACAGACGTATCCGCGGGCGGATGTGCATTCGAGCGACGCGACCGGTGGTGGGAAAGGGTGGAAAGGGGCGAGGCGGTCCCCCAGCTCACCCTCGCTCGGTATCGACCGTATATTTAGCGCGGTGTCGGTACTTTGTCCGACCGAATGAATTGCTGTAACGTCGCCCAAGTGCCCGGACGCCGCTCGTACGTATCGGTATCAGTGGCAATAAAGGCGATACTGGAGATGTCGACTGTGTATCGCCTGATAAGATGTGTGGGAATCGTTATTGCTGACGTAGAAACGACGCGTTGAGCTAGTTAACGTTAGTTGATTCCATTCTTCTTGCTCTCTCGTGAGGAGAGAAAATTTCAGGTCGAGAGCTCCGTTAATTCGAGGAGGTTTTATAAATCAGTGAGACGCGTGAAAAGCGTTTATTGTTGTGGAAAAATTATTGCACGGCTGCTGATTGCTGCGAATTTTCTTGGTCTCTTATGAAGAGGTGTTAAAATGTGCTTACTGATTGTTGGAAATCAAGATTATTGATGTAAAACAAATTAAAATGTTTGTAAATTAGATTAGAGAAAAAGTCATTATGTTATACAAACTTGAAAAATGTTGTTTAACAAATAAAAATTTCATGAAAATTTTGAAAGTTCTGCAAATAAAACGTAATCGATCTTGCTGACGTTATAATCACTTGTAACGACTCCGAATAAAATTGGAATTCTTTTTTTTTTTTTTTTTTTTTTTTTTTCTTTTTCTTTTTCTTTCTATATGGAGAAAATCTTACAAGTTTTTTTCTTCACTGAAAAAACTCGTTATATTGCGCAATATTTACGTAACTGTAACATACTTTTTTTTCCCCAACATAAAAGTTGTATCTATACCTCCCACAAAGTTCTATATTTAAACTTTTGCTCGATCACGTGTAGTATTTTTCTAGAATTGATTTCGTCCGAGGAATTGGAGGGAGAAATGAATTACGGCGCGAAATCGGTCAAACTTTTTCGAAGATCGATCATCGCTTGTGCGAAGTTAATAAATTGAGTTGTCGGACGGGGGAGGGGGGGAGGGGGGGGAAAGGCCGATCGATCAGAGATTACGCCGAAATGTAGGGAAAACATTTAGATGAAGCGGGAAAAACATCCCGGCGCCACATGGCGTAGGAACAAGACTCAGTCGTATAAAGTGTCATCCATTAATTTCCCTTCTTCTTTACCCGCTGTAATCCTTTTCCACCCTCTCTTCCGCCTCTCGCGTTCCCCATTCATTTCATTTTATAAAATTACGATCCCTATAATACGCTTTGATGCGTCGAAAGGTCGTTTCTATGACGATAGTGGTCGGCTTTTGTGCGTGCCATTCTTTGCGCGAAAAAAAGAGAGAGAGAGAGAGAGAGAGAGAGAGAGAGAGGGGGGGGGTAGCTCGGTGTATTTAATTTAAAAACTAATAGGGATGGCCTCTTTTCGACCGACACGCGCCGATAACTTTGGCAATGATCGCTTTAAAAATGCCAGCCCACGCTTGCCGTGGGGCTGCTGTCAATGTGTTCTCTCTACGCGGCTACTCCGGAACTTCGTTTTGCACGAGCGAGTTGAAAGTGTTTATTAATGGAAATCGCTAGACCATACGAGCATTGTTTTTCCATTAATTAAGGCCGCATTCTCTGATATTGAGATACACCGACGGTTCTCAATATGGGTTCCTCGAGGGGAAATTGCTTTATAGATTCAACATAGCATGTATTTTTCATTTATATACGAATTCCTTTAATAAAAAACTTAATAAAAAATTTAAAAATATATCTAAACGGGAAGGAATTAATTAATGAATATCGACAAGGAAAAATAATGAAAATAATAAATATAATTAATCAGAAGAAAAATTTATACTTGTCGACGGATCAAAAATAGAGAGAATAAATTTATTATAATTTTCAATTTCATTTTCTTATATTTGAAATTAATTTATTATTATAATTCAAGTTAATTTCAAGTTAATTACTAAAAAAATAAAGAATTCTTATAAATATTAAATAAAGTGAATAAATAGTTAAAATTAATGTCAATATTCATATCTTTCTTTTTCAACAGACAGATAAAAATTATATTACATTTCCAAAGAATTATATTTAATACACTTTTATCTTAATATATTCTATTTAAATATATTTTTATTTTTACATTTTTCAGAGAGCAGAATAAATATGAAGCGAGAATGGCGTTAAATCGGGAAGAAAACTTTTAGATCGTGTTGTTAAATAATTTAGATTACGTTTTTATCGCGGTGAGACTGTGTGGGTCGCAAAATTCGCCGCGCTAATAAAACATGGGCCGCCGAAAATGGGAAAAATCAGCGAGCGGCGCTTTAATCCCGCGCCCCGTGACTTTTTTATGAGGGCGATCCGACCGCCATGAGAATCCCCCCTACGGTGTATGCAGGCAACGGTGGCGTGCCACATCTGATGCATGCAGATCGATATCGGCGAAGTCGTTATTGACGCGTTGCAGTCTGGAGGAGGTGGGAGGTGGGGGGGGGGTGGAAAAAGGTTCGACGAGGGAAATGCGAGGGGGAGGATGAGGAGAGAGGCAAAGAAAATCGTTTCGCACAGTCGGCTTTTGTAGGTATACAGGACTTAATGGATTAGCTACATCCGGATGGCAGCCAGTACGTGCGTACAAATACCTGTGCACACGATAATATATACAATACATAGAGTACTAGTATAGGCGGTGTCTGTATATACAACATATATATATATATATATATAGGGTGGCCTATACGTATGTATGTGCATGCAGAACGGATGTTGCTACCCCCGTGTCTGACGATAAATGGAGCGTGCCCGGAGACCAGACTTCGGGAAATTCCATCCTTCCCACCGCCCCCTCTCCTCTCCCCCTGCTCCTTTTTCACCTCTCCCCCATCCTCCTTTAACGCAAAGCGGACTTCTTTCTTTCCGCTCCCCGCATCGGAGTTAAATCGTAGATATTTACTGGACCAACGAAACACGTACACCAGTGTTGACGGCTGATTCAGAAAGAAGTGAGTTTCCTTTGCAAGAAAAGAGGGATCCATTCGTGAAACTAATGATACTGGGAGGATACCTGAAATTTTCAGAATCCGCGAGAAGATATCGCTTTTAGCAACAAAAAGGAATTTATTTTTGGTTGTACAAGACTTATGATAAGACAATTATTCATAAACATATTGTATTGAAAATTTTCGTTTCATCTTTTATTTAATGATTTATTAAATAATTTTTATCAAATTTTTAATTTAATAATTATTTCAATTATTTAATAATTTATTTAATTTATCTAATAATTTTGTTTAACAATTTTTATCTAATTTTAAACAATTGTTTAAAATAATATTTTTTTAATATAATATAATTTAAGATTTTTTTAAAATAATATTTTTTTAATATAATATAATTTAAGATTTTTTAATTTTTAATGATATAATTAAAAATATAATTATTATGCCGTTTCTGTTTACTTTATTTTTTGTATATAAAATTTTGTGTAGCTAAATAACCGTGTAAAATTTTATATTGTTTATTTTGTTTATTGTACAAATTATTTTTACATTGGTAATATAAACTTTTATTTATTAAATAAAATTTTCAAATTCATACATATTAGCGATTCTTTCTCATCTAATTTACAAACATAAGTATTTTAATAAATTAATAAGTATCTTAGTTTTTTTTTAAACCAATAATCTTGACAGGGCCAATAAGCCTGGCAATTTTAGTTTTGATGAATAATTAAAAATTTTGCCCTAAATTTTGACAAGACGATTAGTCTCGTGTAACTTTACATTAATCTCGTTATGTTATCAAATCGATGTTACAGAGATTTAAATTTTATTTCTTCTGAATTTAAGCTTATGTTACAAGCAAGCATGTCAGTTTAACAAAAAGTTATAACTTCCGAAATATGCATTATGACATGGATGTATAATATTAAATCCCCCTGAGCACAGCGTTATTACGGAAGCTACTTTTGTGCAGGACATCGAGATGACAGTCTTCTCTTCGTAAGCTAACGCTTTTTCCCGTAGTAGCTTTTCCATCCTAGCACGGATAATATTCTCTGCTGATCTAAACGAACATGTCAAACAGGAAGAATTCTTTGTCGATGAGTTTTATTCCGTCGGAATAACGACAATAAAGATGGACGGTGTGCGAGTTACTTCTTTTTTCTTTTTCGGTTTTTTTTTTTTTTTATCCTCGTATAAATTTCCGTAGTTTAAAATATAACGACGAGACAAAGTTCTCCGAGAGCGATCGCTTCTTGTTTGTTCAACAAGAAGGGGATGAATCTCGTGCAAAATAGCGGTCGCGGTTTCTCCCGGAAAATTGACTTGGCGGACTTTTGCTATTTTAATTAAACTCATTGACGATCCTTTTTGCCCGTCGCTAGTCAACGCTTATCCCACGCTCGTTTGCAGGACTCTTCGTCGACGCGTTTCTTCCGAGACTCGCAGGAATGTAATTAATCTTCTTGACTTCCCTCAAGATCGTCCTTCCGTTGATCCGACCGCGAAAGGATCGATGAAGGGCCACTTTTTGTAGACACGCTATTGGCGCGATCGTTTGCGCTTCAGTAGCAACCATCATTAGGGACGATTGCTCCGAGGAGGGTTAAATCAAGAATATAAGGGCTTTTTCTCGCCCCCTTAATGCTGAAATCTCAACAACGAAAATAAAGTAAACAAAATCGCAGCGAAATCAATTCTAATCAAGTATACTTACTACTAAAAAGTCTGATTTGCAGAACGTTAAGTGAATGAAATTTTAATTTGTCGAGAGAATAAATTTTACGATTGACAAAGAATAGCTTATGTACGTCACATTTAGGATTACATGAGATGGAAGACTAGGCATGACATTGTCTTGTCTCGTCTCGAAATTCGAAACAAGATTTTTAATTAGATAACGTCAAGACGGTATCAAAATTGTCAAAATTAATAGTCTTGTTAAAATTTTGGATTAAAAAAAATTAAAATATGTATGTATATGTAAATTAAATGAGAAAAATTACTATATTATGTACAAACTTAAAAATTATTTTAATGAACAAAAATAATTAAATCGACAAATTTAGAAATAATTAATACAATAAATGAAATAAACATAAAGTTTTAAATAATTATTTAGCTAGATAAAACTTTATACATATATTTATACATATATGTATATTGTGTTCTGTGAAAAGTAAACAAAATAAGGAGTAATAAGTATTTTAAATTATATTATAAATATAATGTTAATAAAATATTATTTTAAACAATTATTTTAGTATTATATACAAACTCTTAAAATATGATATAAGATGAGATTTTTATTACAAAGATACACCTATATAATATATACTACAAGATTGAAATTTTCACGAAAAAAATTTTCAATCAATTAATTAACCTTATTTTTACAAATATTGTCTTGTCTCGAAAATTGCACAAAAAAAGATTATTTTTATTATCTTGTATCTATATTCGCGACAGGTAAATCTTGAAATGAGATTATATAACGTTAATACAAATTACTTGTTCAAAGATATTTAATATAGTTTTATCAAGAAAATTAAATTTTTATTATTAAAGAATAATTTTTATAGATCTAGAAGAAAATGTTGGCTGGACAAATAATATATATTTAAATAAAAAAATTAATTTTATAAAATTAAGATAATAATACTATATTCTTGAAATGACTATTATAATATTAAAATAAAATTATAATATTGTTATTTACAATTTTTTCAAATTTCTAGGAAGATAATATATTTTTGCTTAATATATAATCAAGTAATAATCGCGTAAACTGACGTATATAAATTTCAATTTATATACAATTCAATTAATTAACATTAATACAATATTTTTACAAACATTGTCTTGTCTTGAAAAATGCGCAAAGAAAAGATTATTTTTATTATTTTGTATCTATATTCGCGACAGGTAAATCTTGAAATGAGATTATATAACGTTATTACAAATTATACTTGTTCAAGGATATTTAATATAGTTTTATCAAGAAAATTAAATTTTTATTATTAAAGAATAATTTTTATAGATCTAGAAGAAAATGTTGGCTGGACAAATAATATATATTTAAATAAAAAAATTAATTTTATAAAATTAAGATAATAATACTATATTCTTGAAATGACTATTGTAATATTAAAATAAATTACATTTAATATTATTTTAATTAAAATTATAATATTGTTAAAAATTACAACTTTTTTCAAATGTTTCTAAGAAAATTATATATTGCTGCTTATACATATGTATATACAATCAAACAATAATCGCGTAAACTGACGTATATAAATTTCAATTTAACACTAATTTATTTTCTGCGATCCTAATCGCATTTCGTGTCGAATACCAGCCGAACCGAGGAGGAATTAGAGATTGAAATATCTTAATGCCCGGTGCGAAATGACGGAGCGGGCACGCGCATGCAACTACGTGAGCGGGATAAATGCTGAAGGTTTTCGGTGGTATATAGACTCTTTACGTTCCCGGATGAGATGTCTATCCGCCATTTGCGGATAGGTTGCCCGCACATACACACACATACACACACACTCGAGAGCGATCCCGGTATAAGATGGACCCCGTTGGCTCGTAAGCGGACGCTCTATCGATTCTCCAGCGAGGTACTTTGACTTTAATTGACGTCGGCTGAATCATACGATCGCGAATCCTTTTCCAATATTGAATTTGCGACCTTCGCCGCAGTGTCAATAATATGTGTGCAATTTAACTTTACAAGTAGGCCGAACCGGGGGAAAGGGAGGGGGAGGAAGGAAGTACTGTTCCGATGGGAATATGTTTCCCAGCATTATCCGCGTGACATTCAAGAAGGTTCAAAGGTGCACGAGAATTCAGAATTTCTTCGAGTTCAAGTAAAAGGATATCGTTGAAGCGAGATAAGAGAAGCTCCTTGAGACGCGTTGAATTCGTCGAAAATAGTGGTAAAGTATGTATGACGTACTATGAGTTGTAAAATATGTATGAAATAAGAGCGTTGAATTTGTCAGAGAGCTGTAAAATATGTGTAACAAAATATATAAAGTATTCTTGCAAGGCAAGAGGTAAAGAACGATTATCTTGTCCTGGGGAAATGTAATAACTTAATCCTAGGAGAAAAAAAGAGAATTATATATAAATAATGAAGATTCTAGTTTAACAAGAATTTTATTTTATATCTTGCGCTCTCTCTTAAATTTATGATACGCGCGGGCATTTTATGTCTCATTTATCTGCAACCTTTTTGCGTTAATATCAACTTCTTATAAACTGAAGTACTGAGAAAAAAAAAAAAACACAGAGAAATTACTAAAAGGAGATAAACTGGAATAAAGTGTGTGTTACTCTCTTTAAAATTTATTATTAAACCCATGACAAAGTCACGCTGTTAAAATACGATACTAGCCTTGAAAGAGACTCTGAGGATTCGTGGTCTCATTTGAAGATGACGGTCGATAAATTATTTAATTTAGACATTCGGGTGGGCGAGCGCCATATAGTGGTAGTTGGAGGGAGAGGGAGAGAGAGAGAGAGAGAGAGAGAGAGATGGACTTATTAGGGTCGGACGTATGGCACCTCCCTTGGCATGTACGCATGAAATTTATGCCATTCGTATAGCGGGTGAAAGGGTGCGGACGTGCGGCAAGACAGAAGAGACTGAAGGGAGGAAAGGACGAAGGGTGGAGAGCCCCTTGAGCCCCTTAATTCCTTCAATTTCGCGGCTTCTGCACGAATAATCGCGTCAGATTGCTCCGAATTGACGGATCATAAAAGTTTTCATAGCCACAATTATGATAATGATAAGAAAATAGGATACTCCGGGGCGGAACCTATGGGAATGATCACGCTGGGACAAACGTTCTGCGAATTGGTCGAATTATTCTACTTCGATTTTCAGGGGAAGACAAATGGAACGGCAGCGAGAGGATGAGGAATGAGGGATGTTCAAATAGGGGATGTCCTGATGAAGCGTGATAGAAGGGACGGAAGTGAAGGGAGAATGTTGGTGCACTAGTTAGATGTCACGTGTTCTACAAGATTTATTTATAGCTTCATTTATACGATTTGCAAGTAGAATGAAGGAATTTATTGAAAATTATTACATTGTAATGTTTTAGTTTCAACAGCACAAATTTCATTATCCTTTAGAAGAACGTGGGGTAAAACGGCCCCGCGGGGTACAATGATGCAGAGTCGATATCTTTTTACAGAGATGCTACCATGTCATGAAAAATATGTTGCAATTATTGCTACTAGGTGTCTCTTTCTGCGTGCTGTTATCAGTGGTCGCAATATTTTTAATTAAAAGTTTTCATAAATTATTTAATGCACTTGCTGTGCTCTCCGCGACTGAGTTGTAATTCTTCGATATATTTACATAACAAACACGTTCCCCTATAATTATATATGTAAATGGTAAAAATCGTAAATTTGTCTAAATAAATATTATTTCAAAACGTTTTTACAGGAAAGAACTTTAATATATATATATATATATATATATATATATATATAAAAAAATTATTTTAATATATGTAAAATGTTTCTGAAATAATTTTAATATAAAATATTTTTTATTAAAATAAATAATAAAAAAGATATTTTAATCCTTCTAGAAAATTCTTCATTATAAAAAATGAAAAGAATTAAAAGAGAGGAGACTATAGAGTGACGAATCATACTTTAGGAGGGACTTTTTTTTGCTAGAGTTGGTACATGTTTTCGTTGTCACGCGAGTCGAGAATGGTTCTGCTTGACAAATAACAGCAAAATGACAATGACGACTATACAAAAGAGGACATTATGTTCGCAGTTTGCAGAGGAGAGGAGGGGAGGGGGCAAAGACTTGTTTTTGCTGCGAGTTCACCCTATAAAATTAGAGATCGGAACAAACGATTAATTGCCGGTGAGGACTAACAATAAGATAACGGTAATCTATTTAAAGACTCTTAATCGAAATTCCCGCTTATCCTTTCTATCTTATCTCAACAATTCGCAGATAATTGCCGAGGATTTGATAAATTGGCCGACAACAGAGAGAGAGAGAGAGAGAGAGAGAAGTGTACTTCCGGTATCTCTCGGAAAAGGAAAACGTTCGCTCAAGGGGCTTACTGTGTCCCAAAACCCAAAGTCGTAAAATGCCTCGACGTCGTTCGCCGACGTCTCGAGTTCTAAAAGTCGCGGTTCTGATAACGGATAATAGATAGACGGGCATTGTGTGCGACGGGGAGGCCGCGCGCAGAAAATCGACTCGGCACGCGATGACCTCTCCTCAAACGAGAGGAGAGAAGAGACCGATGAAGATCCTCCTTTCTCCAGCTTCCGAATGGATCGCTTCCGGTGAAATTTCTCAGAGAAGCTTCTTTCGTCCGCCATTTCGCCCATTTTTCCCGGACCGATTCAACATCGCGTCGCGCGTTATCACACACACACACACACACACACAGGGTATTATTATCCCCTTTCCTTTTCTCCGATGGGAAATTAAACGAAAATGATATTACACGTCTATCATAATATACCTATTGTAGAAATTAAATGAGTATATTTCTATTATATCGTACTAATTATGAGAGTGATAATTAGAGTAAAAATATTACATAATTATAATAATATTATAATTATTATAATTATTGAGCAGTTGTGTATTAAATGATTCGTTAAATATACATAAAACGAATTAAACTGGGGATTTAGTAAGATCAAGCATTTAAAAGCATATAATAAATAATTAAGAGTGATTAATTAAACTAGATGCAACAGTTTTGTTCATTTATATGATTTGCAAGTAGAATAAAATAGAATTTATTGAACATTAATATTTGTAATATTTTAGTGTGACGCAAAAATCTCATTGCATTATGTAATTATATATATGTATATATGTAGATAATAAAAATAATAATAAATTGATCTATTATTTTAAAACGTTTTTACGGAAAAGCTTTAATATATAAAATATATTTTTTATTACTTTTTTATATTAATTTAGTATAAAGATTATTTATAAATAATTGCTTACCCCGTTTGTAGGCATAAAAGATGTTATATATTTTCTTAGAGAATCGTTGGGTTATGTTTGACCGCCATTTTTACGCCGTTGTTTTTAAATGAATTATTGTCGGGCCATTTTCTCTTTTTTTCCCCTATTATTTATTAATTTTTTCTTGTATTAACGAGTAGATCACTTCTCACGTGTTTCTGCATTATGACGGTTTCCGCCATTTCGTGTTCTCGTTTTAATTAGCGCGTGAAAACTGCGTTGCAACATTTTTAATTGGAAGTGTCAGTGGCGAGAGAACGGTGTATGTGTGTTTGTGAGTTGAAACAAACAAAATAAAAAAAAAAAAAAAAAAGACGTTAACTGCAAACGAGGAACTTTTCGTATCGGCCGACGAAATTTCAACGCCGACATCTGTTTCGAGCTTCCGCCGGATGTTGCGGCTGTAACTTTACAGATTCATCGCCGGCTCGATTGTCATCCACCCCGCGCAAGCTGCGCTTTGTGCACCCCACAGTCGGCAGTGCGGGATTATTTTATTTTTACAGCGCGTATAGGAAGTGTCAAAAAATTTTCTATATAAATAAAAGTTTGTTCAACTGCATGCGACTTTTATGTGTATTTTTTTATAAATATACATATAAAGAGAGAAAAAAATACATGTACTTATATACATATCATGTAGATGAAATGAAAATTAAACCCTCATTTTAGCAAACGGCAATGAATGAGCGCGACGCCGCAATTCTGTTAAATTTAGAGAGCTTTGACATGGTTTTTACGTTAAAGAGGACTAATTAAATTAATGTTAAACGCGTGTCACTGTTTATATCGTTGGTGCGGTTTATATTGAAATTGACGTAATTAATATATAATTATGACTATGCATTAATTATATTCCGGTGAGGAACGCGCGCGCGCTTAACCGTACACCGACACACGTTGCTCCATTTGTTCGAGAGTTTTAATTAATTTGCCCGACTTTAAATGATCTCTCAGATGGTGCAAATATGTGTCCTCCGAGTTCGAACACTGTCAAAGCCAAGTTTTGCGAGTGACGTACTAAGTGTATCCGCCTCGCGCCAACGATTGACGTAAAATTTCGGCGGGCTTCCACCGGGGGAATTAATTGGAAGAAGAGAGAGAGAGAGAGAGAGAGAGAGAGAGACAGGGAAAGCAGTATCCGGCGGAGGTAAAATTTCGGCGAAGATCCATCCTGCTGTAGTCAAAGTGAAGCCTATTAAATTTCAGGAAGATGCGTCTCCGGAGAGACGCTCAAAGGCGTGCGCCAGCTATAAACATGAGATTGCCGCAACAAATTTCTAATCGGATAACACTTCGACATAATTGGTCGCTACCTTACAGACGTGCAAGACGGCGACAATCTCGCTCCCGGCCCTCGGGAATCAATATCAACAACCGAAAACCGACCTTAAGCTTTCGGGGCTTTCCGATCTCTCTCCTTCTTCGAGAGAATTATCTCATATAATTACTAATTTAATTAGTATATTAAATAAAGCATGAAAACAGATAGGATTGCGCGAAATACTTGGATTAGTGTTGATATTGTTTTAATTAACTATAAAGACAATACTAAGACTGAGATTGTCAAGAATGTGAGTTTTGTTGAAATTATTGATTTTTAGAGAAAATTAAAATATGTATATTATATATATAAACTTAAAGAATCCTATTTAATAAATAAAAACATTTTAAACAATTATTTCGCTACACAAAAATTTATTGTGTTTTGGAAAATAAAATAAACAAACGACATATAAATAGTAGTAGTTGTCTTAAGTTATTTTATAAAGATTACGTTAAAAAAATGTTATTTTGAATAATTTTTTAGTATTGGATAAAAGTAGTTAATTAAATTGAGACAAGACAATACGAAACGAAATGAGATTTTTATTGCCTTGGTCTCGAAATTCGAGATAAGATCAATACAAGATTTTCAATTAATTTTAATTAATTTGCAATTAAGACAATATTATTGTGATTGTCGAGATTATTAAAAATTTGATTTTTAATTCTAATTTAAAAAAAAATCTAAAATATTTATATTTGTATATTAAATGAGAAAAAATCATTACATTATATAAAAATTTTAAAAATTGGTTTTCAGAAATAAAAATATTTATATTAAAAAATATAGTAACAATTAATACAATAAACAAAGTAAACATAAAATTTTACACGTTTATTTAGTTATACTGCTTTATAAATGTTAAATTTTATATATAGGTGTATTGTGTTTTGTGGGAAGCAAATGAATGACATAAATAATAATAATTATATCAAATTATATTATAAAATATATGTATTTAAAAAAAAAATGTTATTTCAAACAATTGTTCAATATTGGATAAATTGTTATAAAATCGAGACAAAATAATGCAAGACGAAATTTTTGCTACAGAGACTTATTTAAGATCGAAGAGATAAGATTTAAATTTTGAAAATTTTCAACCGCAATGCAATATTTTTACAAATATTGTCTTGAATCTTGTTGTCAGGCTTAAAAACACACGAGATCGAGATGTGCTGGAAATATTCTTGATTCGAGAGAAAATTGCGGGCGTTGTATGTTTCTTATTTTAAAATTTATATTACAATACACACATTTTCCGAAATGTATTCGAAAGTTATAGAATTCATGCATGACAAGACGGCCATTTCCCCAAGATATTTCTGAGCCGCTCCATTTTCTGTTGCATTTTTATATGCATATATATATATATATATATATATATATATATATGTGTGTGTGTGTGTGTGTATCTCATGGAGAATCGATGGATGCATTTACAGAATATGACGTGAGGTGGCGAAAAGATCTGTCCGTAGTTTTATGGTGGGAAGGTAAGGAGGGAAAAACGCACAAACGACAACGGGGATGACGGGCGGAAGAAAGATCGGCGGAAAGTGGAAATTCAGTGAGGCAAGGAGGCGGAAAAATGCAGCCACGGTGCCGGTCGATCGACACGCTCTTAAGAAGATTACGGTGTCTACCGGAATCCTCCTGAAGAAGAAGAAGAAAGAACAGGCCAGAAGGAGAGAAGAGGTCGGGGCGGGGGAGGAGAGGGGGGGGGAGGGGGAAAGGATACTCCTGGGAGTCAAAGAAACTCTTTGCTCGCTCGCTCTCGCGCGAGAAAGTCTACTACAACTATACGGATTCCTGAATACCACGCTTCCCTGGCCTTTTGAATTTCATGATTTTTGTTAGATAGCTAGATTTTTAGAAACATGAGATAAAGTATAGCCGGATCGTAGAAGCGGAAAAAGAGTTATTTCCACGAGGAAGATTGAGGATTATTCCCGAAGCTTCGCGATTCTTGAAATGCTTAAGTCTCGATATGGGAATGCGAGATCTTTACATTTTGACGGGAGTAAAATACGATTTATACACGGGATAAATAAATGCAACAAATTTTTTGCAGATGATTATTTATCAAAAATTAAGGGAGATCTTTTATCCACCCCTCCCATATCCTTTCTTCAGGAGTTACACTTCTTTAAACCCTTTGAGTCACGAATTTTTCTCATTGTTAATATTTAATAAAATTTGGTGTATTTGGGGTTTTTGGGATCGCTGATTACGAATCCGTTGTCAGATTTTCAAAATTCAATATGGCAGACAAGATTTTCAGAATTTTACTTCCGCCATATTGGATCCCTATATTAAAATGTTGGAAATTAAATTTGTTTTTCCTTTAGATTCAGATTCTGCGATCTAAAAAAACCTTTAGAGAAAAAATTTAAAAAAGAATACAACTGTTACTTTTAATTTAGAACAGAAAATATTGTTTTTTATATATATTTCTTATCAAATAAAGGAGGATTTAACAAAAACAACACGGTGGAAAATTCTAAAAAAATTCTGAAAAATACTTTAGAGTGTACTAAGATTATAAAAAAATTGCCGTATTTATTGTCATAACAGATTAGTAGAAAATGCATTTTTTCGTAAAAAAGGACTAATTTTGACTGTTTGTTTATATATGATATTTTTGCAATTAACAATTAATGACTGTTCATATTTTTTTACACTTATTGATGTTCTAGAGACTCTGTAGAAACAAAAAATCCGGTATTTGTTGATAAAAAAGTAGTTAAAACAATAAAAAACTAGGTGAGTCTCTGGGTGGTGATCCGCTGTGACTCAAAGGGTTAAAAAGGAAAATGAGAATTAAGCTTTTATTATTTTTCTCAAATTTGGTGGACATTTTCCACTAGTAAGAAGGATATTTATAATATTTATATTTTTTATATTTATTAATATTAATTTATATTTTTCATTTTATTAATATATTTTTAATCGCCTTGTATCGTTACAAGGGGATGAAACTAGCAACCCTCATTCAATTATTTATCGTCAGTGTTTATCAAATTCCTTTTTTTCTTAACTTGTCACAAATTGAAGAAAAAAAAAAAATACAACCTAATTTCTATCTTCTTCTTTGACTTCTCAGAAAGAGATCTAGGGGTATAATGTTTATATGAAAAAAAACTCTCTTAAATTTTTTATTTAGAATCATCCTATGTATATATAAAAGAGAGTTATCGTTTATAATACCGTTTTCGTTCTATTAAATCGCGTTTCATTCTTTCTTTTTCGCTTCGA